>NC_025696.1:18172977-18198752 GCF_000633955.1 Camelina sativa
TGAGAACTGATTTATTTTACAATTGTGTTTAGAGTTCAAGAACGGTGCTTAATTGTTGAATCCTTCTTACTTAATTAATTGATCTGATTTTCCATGATTTCCTGAAAATTTCCCTAAGTCTAGCGTTTAATCCTATTGATTTACAACTCCTTTATTTTCTGTTTTTGCATTTCTATTTAAATTAAATTTTCGGTTTAGCATAATCAAAAGATTACTAAATCTATTGTGTGAATCTAGAGTTCTTGTGGATTCGATCCCTAAGTACTACAATTGATCTCTTAATTTGAGAGAGTAGCTCTAGGGTAAATTTGAGCATATCAAATGGTAATTCTCAGGGTTTTGCTTTGCAAATATGAACGGAAGCAACCGTTCCATAAACAGATGGCAGTCATGACTCTTCATTCCCGAAAACTTTCCATTTTTCATATCAGCACACCTAGCTAAATCTGCGACATAGCCGTCTGGGAATCTAACATCTTTTTTTACCCATTTTAATAAAGCCTCTTTCGCTTTGGTTTTCAGTCTCCAAATAGGGAATGGGGCTCTCCCTTGAGCATCTAGATGTAAATCTTGCCGGGAAAAAAATCTTGCAATATCCAATCTTGACTTCACGTTGTCTTTCGATCTATCTTTTACATTCATAGCAGTGTACATCAAGTTATCAAAGACATTTTTCTCGACATGCATCAAATCCAGGTTGTGCCTTGAATTCAGATCGTCCCAGTATGGTAACTGCCATAATATGCTTTCTTTATGCCAATTATGCCATCTTCCGTAGCCTTTAACTTTCTTTTCGTGGCCATTCCCACCGTAGACAGATGTTTTATGTGTTTTGGCTTTCCTTATACGCTCATATATAGCTTGACTAGTCAGAGATGCAGGTGTATCGTCATTCAATGAATCTTTTCCCTTCAGAAAGTGCTTTTTAGTCTTCCGCATCGGATGACTTGTAGGAAGAAATCTCCTATGACAGTCAAACCAACATGTTTTCCTCCCAGCTGGTAATTAAAAAGCACCAGTGTCATCCATACAAATTGGACATGCTAATCTTCCATGTGTCGTCCATCCCGACAACATATCGTACGCTGGAAAATCGCTTATTGTCCACATAAGAACAACTTTCATGCTGAAATTTTGATTTAGTGAGATATCATAAGCCTCAACCCCATTATACCATAACTCCTTTAACTCATCGATTAATGGTTGGAGGAAAACATCAAGCCTGGCTCGTGGGTGGTTTGGTCCGGAGTTCAGAATCGTAAGAAATAAATACTCGCTGTTCATGCACATATCCGGAGGTAGGTTGTATGGAGTTAAGATCACAGGCCACAAAGAATGATTTTTGGACACCCCAAACGGATTAAAACCATCTGTACATAACCCAAGGTAAACGTTTCGTGGCTCTTGTGCAAATGTGGGATATAAATGTTGGAAATTCTTCAATTTAGGCGCATCAGATGGATGACACATAACTCCATCTTCTGAATCATGCTCAGCATGCCATCTCATTGATGATGCGGTCTTCTCTGATTGGTACATCCTCTTCAATCTATCAGCAATAGGTAGATACCACATACGACTGAAGGGTATTCTAGTTCTACCCTCACTACTTTTGTACCTTGGCTTCCCACAGAACTTGCAATGCTCCAAATTCCCATATTCTTCCCAAAAGAGCATACAACTCTCTATACATACATCACTTGTATGGTATGGCAATCCTATCTTTCGCACTAAAGTCTCTGTCTTGTAGTATGAACCAGTAGCTTGATTACCCTCTGGTAAAACCTCTGTAAAAAATTCAGCCCAATCGTCCATGCATGCCTCAGACAAATTATTATCTACCTTGTATTGGTGAGAAGAAGGAACATGAGATCAAGGTCGTGTCCGTACAAGCGTCAGTACGAGTGTCCGTACAGTCGAAGCACTAAGGCCGTAGAGACCAAGGGAGCGAATGGTGTAGAAGTGGCCTGATAGTGAAGTGAGGCCCATGGGAAAGAAGGATCTCGAAGAAACTAAATATCTAGCAAAGGAAGAAGAAGAATCACGTGTTCACCTTTGGTATACGAGCGGTGCGATTCAAACAAAGGGAAGGACGGGTTGCTTTCACCTTGTGCTAGATCAAGACAAGTTGTATTATGTCTCTTTCATATCACCATCACTTCTAACGGATATATGCCCATTGTTCTACTATATTAGACCATGTAACCACATGAGAAATACTAATTAAGTCTTTAATCATTCTACCTTTTTCTTCACCTAGTTACTCTCTTATTCTATCGATTATATTCCGCAATTCTAACATGGTATCAGAGCCAGGTTGTTGTTCTTGACAATCCGACTCCTTTATTCTCTCGATTCTCTCCATTCTCAAAGTCTTTTCTCTCTTGTACTTCTTTAGTTCATCGTTTACGCTTTTATTCTCTGGGTAAAAGTTTTATCCAACGGTCCATAGCACACAACCATGGAAAACTCGAAACCCCTGGTACTACCTACCATCCTCAATGGAGGAAACTATCTCTTGTGGTCAAGAACCACTAAAACCGCATTATGTGGCCACGGACTTTGGAGCCATATCGAAGGTGGAAAAGCTCCAAAGAAAGCCACCAAGGAAGATGGGAAAGAAACCATCAAAGAAGATGAAGAGGAGGCTAGACTCGAAGAAGAAGCCAAATGGTTCCAAGAAAATCAAACTGTCCTCTCCATCCTCCAAAACTCTCTTGAAGCTCCAATCCTTGAAGCCTACTCATATTGTGAGACGGCGAGTGAACTATGGGAGACTCTCAATAATGTGTTTGGAGTTAAGAAAGCTATCAATGACTTGAGTCAAGAAGATATGGATTTTAACAAACATTTTGGCAAGTTTAGGTCTCTATGGGCCGAGTTTGAAATGCTTAGGCCAAACACCATGGATCCGGCTGTGCTCAATGAGCGAAGAGAACAAGACAACGTCTTTGCTCTTCTGCTCACACTCAATCCTACCTTCAACGACCTCATAAAGCACATCCTAAGGTCTGATAAGCTTCCTAGTCTCGGTGACGTGTGCGCTCAGATTCAGAAATAGCAAGGTTCTCTCGGCCTATTCAATGGTAAAGGGGAGTTAGTCACGGCCAACAAAGGAGTATTTAAGCCAGAGGATCGTCGATCAAAAGGAGGGTGTGAACACTGCAAGAGAAAGAGTCACAGAAAAGACAAATGCTGGTTTCTACACCCTCACTTAAGACCAAATACCCTCAACAACAACAAAGATCCGAGAGCCAATCTCACTCACTCAAAGGATGAACAAGGACAAGCCAGCTCATCAAAGAGTGGAAAGGAGACAGCATCTGGCGACTTTGTGAGAAAATCAGACTTGGAAGCGTTCTTCAAGTCCTTGGCTCTCAAAGAGTCCGACGGTAAAACTTTCTTAACCCTTAGTCCTAAAAGTTCTCTAGTTGTTGGTTCGGGTGCTTCACATCATATGATTAGTAACTCGAATCTCTTAAGCAATATTGAATCGGCTAATGGGAATGTTATAATAGCCAATGGAGATAAAATACCAGTCCAAGGGATTGGTAATCGAAAGCTATTTAGTAAAAACTCTAAGGCATTTTATATGCCTAAATTCACTTCTAACCTTCTATCGGTAAAAAGGGCAACTAATGATCTTAATTGTTATGCAATCTTCAGGCCTAATGATGTTTACTTTCAGGATATTGAGACTGGAAAACTAATTGGAGAAGGTGGTTCAAAGGATGATCTTTATGTTCTTGAAGACACCTCTCTTAAATCATCAAGCCCGCCTTATGTTTCTTGTTTAGGTGTTTCTTTTAATGTTATGTGGCATGCTAGATTAGGTCATCCTCATTCTCGAGCCCTTGAATTTATGATACCTAATGTTTCTTTCAATCACTCTAGTTGTGAAGCTTGTATTCTTGGTAAACATTGTAAGATTGTTTTCTCTAAGTCCACTACCTTTTATGAAAAATGCTTTGACTTAGTTCATTCTGATGTGTGGACTTCTCCATGTGTTTCTAGGGATAGTAACAAGTATTTTGTGACCTTTATTGATGAAAAAACTAAATATACTTGGGTTACATTGCTTCCCTCTAAAGATCGCGTGTTTGATGCCTTCACCAATTTTCAAAATTATGTTACTAATCAATTTAATGCTAAGATCAAAGTGTTTAGAACAGATAATGGTGGCGAGTATACAAGCAATCGGTTCAAAGAACATCTAGCAAAACATGGCATTATACATCAAACAAGTTGCCCCTACACTCCTCAACAAAATGGAGTGGCTGAAAGAAAGAATCGACACTTGATGGAGGTCGCAAGATCAATGATGTTCCATACCAATGTACCAAAGAGATTTTGGGGAGGTGCAGTCTTGACCGCATGTTACCTTATCAATCACATTCCAACAAAGATTTTGGAAGATAAATCACCATTTGAGGTATTAAACCAATTTAAACCATCAATAAGTCATTTAAAGGTATTTGGGTGTGTTTGTTTTGTTCTAGTACCAGGAGAGTTGAGGAACAAACTTGAAGCCAAAAGCACAAGATGTGTGTTTCTCGGCTACTCGATCACACAAAAAGGGTACAAGTGCTTTGATCCTATCAACAACCGCATGTTTATTTATATCTAGGGATGTCAAGTTTCATGAAGAACAAGACTACTTTGACAAGAGAGATTGGGATGATCTCAAGGATCTTGCAAACCCTACTGGTCGATCCGCCAGTCTCAAGTTCTTACTCGATCACCTTGGCATCTCACCACATCAAAACCGAAACGTGTCCCAGGATACTCCACCTGACTTGACTACTATACCTCTGACGTCACCTGATCCTTCTCTTGCGGCTCATGATTTCGACTTCACGGTTCAGGCGCCGGAAAGGGAGAACACACTTGAGTCGACACAGGAGGAACTTGCACATGAACAACAAGTTCTCCAGCCGGTCAACATATCTGAGCCGACGCCACAACCATTGAGAAGAAGTCAAAGGATCCGATCACATGAACAACAAGCTCTTGAGCCGACGCCACAACCATTGAGAAGAAGCCAAAGACTCAGATCTCATCCAAAAGTATACTACAATAACCAAGTTGTTGCTCATCCAATTCAAGCTATTTGCTCTCTTGCACTACTACCGGCAGATCATCAGACGTTTCTCAGCAAAATCGATGAACACCATATCCCTAGTACCTATGAGGAAGCCAAGGAAAGTAAGGAGTGGTTGAATGTTGTTGATGATGAGGTTGGAGCAATGGAGCGTAATCATTCTTGGGATGAATCTGATCTTCCACCAGGAAAAAGAGCTGTAAGCTATTCACCATCAAGTATTTGAGCAATGGGGAAATTGAGAGATACAAGGCTCGACTTGTCGCTCGTGGCTTCACACAAACCTATGGGGAAGATTATAGTGACACATTTGCACCGGTAGCAAAATTACATATGGTAAGGGTTGTACTCTCATTAGCTACTAACCTTTCTTGGGAGCTATGGCAGATGGATGTCAAAAACGCTTTCCTACAAGGAGAACTACAAGAGAAAGTGTATATGACACCACCACCAGGTCTTGAAGACACCATTACTCCGGGAAAGGTATTGCGCTTGAGAAAAACCATATATGGTTTAAAACAATCGCCTAGAGCTTGGTACCATAAGTTGAGCACCACACTTATGAGTCATGGTTTCAAGAAGTCTCACATGGATACCACTCTCTTTACTCTCCAAACATCCCAAGGTATAGTTGTTTTCCTCATCTATGTTGATGATCTAATCATCTCCGGGGACAACAAAGAAGGTATTCAAGATATTAAAACTCATCTCAAGTCAGTCTTTGATATAAAAGATCTTGGGATTGAAGTTTGCCGCTCTCCGGAAGGCTTATTTCTCTCTCAAAGAAAGTATACACTTGATTTGCTATGTGAGACAGGAAAGCTAGGAGCTAAACCAGTGGAGACACCACTTCCCGATGGATATCAATTAGAACGAAAAGGGGAGAGAAAGGATCCACCATATGAAAATCCTTCTCGCTATCATCGACTTGTAGGTAAGCTAATCTACTTAACTCTTACCCGACCTGACATTTGCTATGCTGTGAATCAGGTAAGCAAATATATGAAAGCCCCAACCACATATCATTGGAGTCTAGTGGAAAGAATCCTTCACTATCTCAAAGGGAGCCCTGGACAAGGCATTTGGATGGGAAAGAACTCAAACACCGAGCTAGTAGGATATTGTGACGCAGACTGGGGCGGTGATAGGACAGATAGGTGATCTACAACCGGCTATTGCACTTTCATTGAAGGAAACCTAGTCACATGGAAGACAAAGAAGCAAAAGGTGGTTTCAATGTCAAGTGCCGAATCAGAATATCGAGCAATGAGGAGGCTCACTACGGAGCTTACATGGCTCAAGGCGCTGCTTGAAGATCTAGGCATCAAGTCCTCCACACCTATCCCGATGCACTGCGACAACCAAGCTGCCATTCATATCGCAACCAACTCAGTATTTCATGAAAGAACCAAACACATAGAGTTGGACTGTCATAAAGTTCGGAAGAAGATTGAAGAAGGAGTTACACTTCCATGTCATACACCAAGCAAAGATCAACTTGCTGATATCTTCACAAAGGCCGTAAGTCGTCAGGTTTGCTCTCATATCTACAGCAAACTTGGTCTTGTGGACTTGACACATCCTTGATCTCGATCCTTCTTCCCGTAGTCATCACACTCTTTTTCCCTCAATATATTTTTGCCCAAGAGGTTTTATATGTTGAGGTTTTTAATGAGGTGATGCATCACGGGATTCCAAGTTTAGCCATTGCATCCGGCTAAACTTGAAGGGGAGTATTGGTGAGAAGAAGGAACATGAGATCAAGGTCGTGTCCGTACAAGCGTCCGTACAAGTGTCCGTACAATCGAAGCAATAAGGCCGTAGAGACCAATGGAGCGAATGGTGTAGAAGTGGCCTGATAGTGAAGTGAGGCCCATGGGAAAGAAGGATCTGGAAGAACCTAAATATCCAGCAAAAGAAGAATAAGAATCACGTGTTCACCTTTGGTATACAAGCGGTGCGAGTCAAACAAAGGGAAGGACTGGTCGCTTTCACCTTGTGCTAGATCAAGACAAGTTGTACTATGTCTCTTTCATATCACCATCACTTCTAACGGCTATATGCCCATTGTTCTACTATATTAGACCATGTAACCACATATGAGAAATACTAATTAAGTCTTTAATCATTCTACCTTTTTCTTTACCTAGTTACTCTCTTATTCTATCGATTATATTCCGCAATTCTAACACCTTGATGTTCATGAACCTAGACGCCAATGATAGTTGCAAATGACACTCATGACATCCATCATAAAGTGGAGTATTTGCAGCATCTAACATGTCGTAGAACAGTTTCGCCTTTTGAGTGGGTTCTTCATGGATATGATCATATCCACTTTCATATTCATGATGATATGATCATATCCACTTTCATATTCATGATACTCATTAAAAGGCGTGGTACCATGAAATGCATCATTCACCATCTCAGCATATACATTTCCCTCAAATCCTATTGGTTGACTACCAGGTTGACTACCATGCTGACTACTAGAACTAGTATAATCTGTATTAGGATAATGACTATTGGTTCCTACCCCTAGCACGTCATAATCTTCACCATGTTCAGACCATACATAATAATTTGACATAAATCCTTTACTATGCAAATGATTATATATTGTCGTACCATGCAAAATAACATCGTTTGGACATTTTACGCAAGGACATTAAAATCTACCTCCACTTTTTTGTGCTATAGGCTGGCTGTTTGCGAAATTCATGAACTGCTCCACCCCTGCCAAAAATTTTTTAGAGATATTCTTTGTTCTTCCATCGATCTGATTATACATCCACTCTCGAGATGAATTCCACATATTTTTTCACCACTCTTTTTTTCTTTCCCTCTACAAAAAAACTCTTTTTTTTTCCTTCCCCTCTAAAAAACTCTTTTTTTTTCTTCTCCTCTAAAAAAAACTCTTTTTCTTACGTCTTTCTACTTACACACTAATGAGAGCGATATGAATGGAATGGTGAGAGCGATGTGATATATATAGTATAAACTTTGCGACTCTTTTGCGACTGAAAAGAATACGTCGCAAATTATGACTATTTTGTCAATTTGTAACCACATAATAGAGACAGAATAAAGGTCGCAAAAGTTCAGTACAAACGCAAACTTCAACATTTATCACGTTTTTTACTGACATCACTGACCGACTTTTTTGCGACGCTTTTGCGACTACAAACAAAACCGTCGCAAACTACGACTGGTTTATCACTCTTTTACCACATAATAGAGACAAAATAAAGGTCGCAAATGTTCAGTACAAATGCAAACTTCCACATTTCCCACGTTTTTACCGACATCATTGACCGACTGATTTGTGACTACAAATGTTAAAGCAAACTAGAAGTGGCAAATACGTCGTGATTTTAAGACAGCTTTGCGACTCCTTTTGCCGACTAAATCTTCAGTCTTTGATTCGTCATAAATTGCGATTATTTTGCGAATAACTTTTTATTGTCGAGACATTGTTCCAAAACAGTCGCATAATAGCAACGCGTTTGCGACTGAAATTTGGTGTCGTAAATTTGCGACTCCTTAACGTCTAGAATATTCGTCGTCGTTAGTCCGTCACAAAAATATCGCAAAACGGTCACAAAAGTTTGCGACTAAAATTTTTCCCGCCAAAAATTTCGCCAAAAGTTGATAAAAAAGTTGATAAAAAATTTGATAAAAAAATTTCGACAAAAAAATTTTCCCGCCAAAATTTTTCCCGCCAAAAAAAATTTACAAGGTTTTTAAAAGGTTTTATAAGGTTTCTACCTTATAAAAGCCTTATAAACACCTTGTAAAGGCTTTTACAAGATTTTTTAAAGAGTTTTAAAAGGTTTTTTAAACAACTTGTAAACGCTTTTACAAGATTTTTAAAAGGTTTTTAAAAACCTTGTAAAATTTTTTATAAGATTTTTAAAAGGGTTTTAAAAGGTTTTTAAACACCTTGTAAATGCTTTTAAAAAAATTTTAAAAGCTTTTACAAGGTGTTTAAAAACCTTTTAAAAGCATTTACAAGCTTTTTAAAAGCATTTACAAGGTTTTTAAAAGCGTTTACAATGTGTTTAAAAACCTTTTAAAAAGCTTGTAAACACTTTTAAAAAAATTTTAAAAGCGTTTACAATGTTTTTAAAAGGTACAAATTTCAATATTTTTGGCGGGAAAAATTTTCGATTTTGGCGGGAAAATTTTTTTTTTTTGCGGGAAAAATTTTCGATTTTGGCAGGAAAAAAAAATTTTGGTGGGAAATTTTTTTGGCGGGAAAATATTTTCGATTATGATGACTTTACATTCTTGCTGTCACTCAAAAAAGGGTAATTTGGTCATTTTGTATATAAAGAGGGGTAGTTTTAAAAATAGTCAACATAAAAGGATATTTTTAAAAAGGGTTATGGAAAAAAGGGCATTTTTGAGAATGTCCGTTTTTTGTTTTTGGTTTTTTTCTGGTGAAAATGATTAAAATCAACCTGAATTAGTGTATGAACCGCATTATTCAAGTCACTAAACTAAATTAACAAGTATCGTAATTCGTAATCATGTAAAATAGGAGTGGTACTTCTTAATAAGAAGAAGAGCCACAATTATAATATTGACAACAAAAAGAAGTTGAGTGATATTAGAAGATTCTACCAAATAACAACATTGTGTAGTGTTTCAAACCAAGTGTCACGCACAAAAGAAGAAATTTCGAATCAAGAACCTTTGTGAACAAGGAAGGACTTCACGATACCATCTTTGATTCCCAGTAAGATACGGCCTTACGTGATTCTTGCACTTCCGCCATATTATGTGCCTTTGGAATTCCAAAAATCAGTTTGGAAACCGACACACCAAGATCGATACTAATCATGTCGACTTGTTGTAGTCTTGCAGTCCATGCATCTGGCGCCGTATCGGTTGGAGGAACACTGACTACGAAAGCAGTCATTCGCGTGGCGAGAAGATTATGCTCATTTGCTAGAACAGACTCTACGACGGGGTTGAAGGCAGCATGGAGAAGGAACCAACGGTTGAAATCAACAACTTCCCGCATCTGCAAAAACATTTCATAAACAGTTTAAGCAATAGATGCTGATGCATATTAAACAGGTACAGGTTCAATATAAGATCAGTGTAATAAAAGAGGTCCATCACATACAAAGTTCATATATATATATCAAACCTGATCAAAAGGAAGAATGAGGCGCTTGTGGAAACGCTGATAAAACTCTGGAGAAAACTGTTCATGAGCAGTTTGAACCTCGTCCAACAAACGAAATAGCTAAACATAAGATGTAGAAAACTTATTTTGAGAAACTGGATTCTTCCAAGTTTAAACAATTACAAAAAAAACAAATAAGAAATGTTTAAGTAGAATTGAACAATTAAGTTTACCATATTATGATAACCCCAGTGATTAGTATTATAATCACGAAGAAGATTGTATAGAATAGTGGTTCCTTGGAAAGGTCGTGTAGACCGGAATAATAACCACTTCTCAAACTCATGACACAATGCCGGGTAATGAGAACGTCTGAGGCACTGCACTTGGAGAAAACAAAAATAAACAGACATTTGAGCTCACATACCACACCACAGAAGAACTTAACTGAAAAAAAAAACTGTTGCAATACTATTAATTATTGTACCTTTCCACAGGTTTTCAATTTGCAATTTCGACAGTTTAACTCCAACTCAAAGTCATTTTTTCCAAATTGGATCATTTGACGACAGTGTGCGCATTGATAGATCATCTTCATTCTTCAAAACAAACAAACAAAACAAAAAATACCATTGAAAGATCTACAGATATACTAACACTACTAGCGTGGAAACAGAGAGATAAGTTTTTTTTTTAACCAGAGAAGACCATCATCTCATAACTAAGCAATTGCTAAGAACAATTTTGTCCTTAAATTTGCTAAACCAAGAAAATTCTTTAAAAATCTGGAAATAAAGAGATAAAGATTCTTAAGCAGAGTAGACCAATTCTAAGTATAAAGCAACCTAAGAACAATTTTAACAAATCTCCTTCCTTACGAAGATGATCGAATTAAAGAAGAAATTTAACAAATCTCCTCCGTAGTGGAGACGATCGAGTTATAAGAACAGTTGATGAAACTTTGGAGGAAGGAGATCTATATCTACCAAAATCAGCAAGATGTTATACAAAATTGGAGCTAGATTTAGCAAAATTGGAGGAAGATTTAGCAAAAATCGGAAACCTTATCACCGGAGATACTTGGGATGAAGAAGCTTAGCAGCGACGAGACGATCGACGGAAACGTAACTACCTCTCCAATACCTTTTTTTTTTTTGTAAGCACAGAATCGCCAAATGGTTTGATGATGGATGAACTACATATATATATATATAGTCAAATGGGCTTAATAAGCTGAAAACATCAGCTTACTCTCGGATGGGCTTGTGATTAAATTTTGAAGAAACGTTCTTATAACCAGTACGAACTTGGAACAAATTTACAAGAATCGCCATCGGGTAAACTGATTTATATAAAAAAAAAAAGTTCAGGAACTGATAAAAGAGAGATTGAAATTGACGATTCTTGATATTAAAAATAAAAAGTCTAGTTGTGTGTTGATGGATACACACCAAATTGTTTTTTTGAAAAACCACAAAAATGATGAAGATGAGTAACAGAGCAAAGAGGAAGAAGATAGATTGTTCAGGTTTTTTGTTTTTTTTTGTTTTTTATATATGTCAACATCTCTAATAAAATATCTAAATATTCTCCTAATTTCACGTAACGTCTCAATTTTCATTTATTGAGATATAAAATTGAATATAAAACTTTATATTAAATTTTGATATGAAGGTCCAAAGCAGACCCTTTATATAAAAAAAAAATGGGTTCTAACTATTTTATGGATCGGAGAAATAGAAGCCCAAATAAAAAACAGGCCCATTAGTAAAAAAACCTAAAAAACCACGAATTCGTTAACTTAGTATAAAACCGTCTCCAGCATTATTAGGTTTACATTTCGTCGCGGCGGCAAGGAGAAAAAAAACCCTAAGTAACAAAAAAATGGCGACTCAACCAGCTGTTGAATCTGTGCAATGCTTCGGAAGGAAGAAGACCGCGGTGGCAGTCACCCACTGCAAACGTGGATCTGGTTTGATCAAGCTCAATGGTTGCCCAATCGAGCTTTTCCAGCCTGAGATCCTCAGATTCAAGATCTTCGAGCCAGTGCTTCTCCTCGGAAAGCACCGTTTCGCTGGTGTTGACATGAGGATCCGTGTCAACGGTGGTGGTCACACTTCTCAGGTGTACGCCATACGTCAGAGCATCGCGAAGGCGCTTGTTGCGTTTTACCAGAAGTATGTGGATGAGCAGTCGAAGAAGGAGATTAAGGATATCTTGGTGAGGTATGATAGGACTCTTCTTGTTGCTGATCCGAGGAGGTGTGAGCCTAAGAAGTTTGGTGGTCGTGGTGCTCGTGCTCGTTTCCAGAAGAGTTACCGTTAAAATCAAAGATGGTTTGTTCTTTTTGTTTTGTATTTCTTATGAGTATGGACTTGAGTGAGAAAGACTCTTTAGATTTTATATTTTCATTCTCCTAAGAAAACTTATGTTTTGTTGTGATGTTTACTCGATTTTGGTATCTTAAAAGTTGTTATTTTTATTTTGCCCATTTGCATAGTTGGATCAGAGGTTTAGGTTGATCATTTCTTCTAATTTGGTTGCTTGATGTGGCTTAGCAATAGAGATAGACTAGATTTAAGTGATGAAATCTACTATTGAACAAATTGGAGAAATGCTAGTGTAGTTCAAGTCTTCTCTCGTGAGTAGAGACTCTCAATAGAGAAGTTGTGTTCTCGATTGATGCTTAGGTTGATGCACATAGCATTTGATATTAAATAGTTGTTAGATTTCACAAAAATTGACAAAAGAAGCTAGAGTATTTTGGTTAACGAGGCTAAAATTGTAATCCTGTTTTGGCTTGGAGGTCCACGATCGATTAACAATCAAAGAATATTTCATCAAATACGTGACTGATCCTAAAGTGGATAAACATGTTTTTGTTATTTAGACGACCTATAAACTGAAATCATAACTCTTGGATCGGTACAAATTGTCAACCTTGTAAACACGCCAATCAAAAAGTCAAGATATGTATTACAAGATCTGTGGCAACTTACATTTCATCATTGTCTTTGCGGTCTTGCCATTAGAAAACACCATGTGTTCCCAAGTTTTAGTGGCAAAGACGTCCGTTAAAGCTTTGGTCTATGTTGGCTAATATAGCTGGCGAGTCTTCTCAAAATTAGATAGTTGTCTTCGTAATCTGTTGCATTAGGAATCTCAAACATCCTCTCCCTCTCACTTTCATTGCCTCCAGATTCTCTCTAGTTCAATGGCTTTGTTACGCACAACAAGGATAGGTTCCAAAGTTTAAGAACAACAACCAGGACTGAACACAACAGTAATTTCTTAGACAACTTTCTCTTGCCTTCTCATCTTGACAGAAGCAAATTAAATCGACCGTACATAAATCCTACAAACGAGGAACCGGTAGTGTGTTCTTCTTTTGTCCTTAACCAAATCCCTCCGGCTCAATCTTGGTATTTGGGATATGGTTTCTTTCATTAAACCGGTTAATACCACTATTGATCCCAATATGTTTGCTCGAAAAAATTGTACTTTACTTTTTTTTTTTTATCTTCAGTTTTAATAAGGGAAAGGTAAGCGAACACAAAAAGTGCCTGTAAACCTAAAACCGTAGTCAATTTCTCCAAATCGCTCATTCGCGGCTTCTTCTCATACGTCACGACGACCCTCACGGCTGAGGTACGTACGCACGGTGTCTCTTATCTCTCTCCACAAGCCTAAGTAGCCTTTAATGTTTAAGAATCTGATGGTTTTGTAAACCAATCATTTAGGTCAAAAGTGAAACTCGAAGAATCTTGTTATGACTTTGATGTTTCTTATTGTAGAAGAAATGTCCAGTTCAACACAGAATGAATCGCAATCGGAACAAAACAATCAAGGTTCGAGGAGTATCGAAATCATCGAGCAACCTGAATATACCATAATTAGAACTATTATTGAAAACACAGCACGTGCGGTTTCCAAGAATGGGTCTGAGTTGGAGAGGAAGCTCATTGACACTAATCCGAATGATGCAAGATTGAACTTTTTGAGAAGCTCGTTAGATCCTTGTCACGCATATTACAAGCACAAGCTTGCTGATCACGTTACTCGGATTCAAAACGGAGCTACTGAAGAACCAGATATCAAAATCTTTCACGCACCTCCAGATGTCTCAGCTACAACTATCGTCGAGACAACGGCACGTTTGGTTTCCAAATTCGGGTCCGAGTTTGAGTCGATGGTCAGGGACCCTAATAAGGATGATGCAAGATTCAACTTCTTAAAGAGCTCTTCTGAAAAAGATCCTTGTCACGCATTGTACCAGCAGAAGCTTGCTGAATACCGTGAGAGATGAGAGGTAAACATTCTCTCCATAAAAATTGATCCATGATTCTGACACGAACTAGCGCTATCTATGCAATTATGTAGCTGGAGAAGGAAAAAAAAAAGCAGGAAAATAAGAGAGACACACAGTATAGGGGCAGGGAGATCCAGGAAAAGAATGAATATTACCAATACCGTGCCATCCACGAAACCAAACTTTGAATCTGTTTTTTTTTATAGGGTTTCTAGACCTGCCAAGCAAGCGCACCTGTCATGGCAAAGGTCGTATGCATCCCCTTCTTTTTCAGTTTGGAAGCCCAACCAAGAAAGTCAATCTATGGAGATAGATTCAAGTTCCTTCTTTCTAAAAACTCAACGAGGGACGTTGATTAGAATCAACAGAGTTGATGGTGAGAGGGTCAACGAGAGTTGATCAGATACTCCACTTATTACCCGTAGGCTCACATATTATTTAGGGTCTTAGACTTGCCAAGCAAGCGCACCTGTCATGGCAAAAGTCAAATACAACCCCAACCTTGCTTCTTTTATCAACAAGGGTTGATGGTGAGATCAACGAGAGTTGATTAGGATCAACGAATGTTGATGATGAGATCAAGAAGAGTACTTGATCGTGAGAGCATCAACGAGTATTGATTAAGATCAACGAGTGTTGATGATGAGATCAAGAAGAGTACTTGATCGTGAGAGGATCAACGAGTGTTGATGATGAGATCAACGAGATCAGTTGATCGTTAAAGCATCAATGATAGTTGATTAGGCTCAACGAGTGTTGATGATGAGATCAACGAGATCAGTTGATCGTTAAAGCATCAACGAGTATTGATGATGAGATCAAGAGTTGATCTCGTTAAAGCATCAACGAGAGTCGTTAATATCAGATGTTGTGTTTGTCCCAGCACAGTCATATATATTGATCCCTACAAGAATAGGAAACAGATTGAGTCAATTTTACAAGATATATATATATATATGTATAAGCACAAGACCCGAGATATTTAGAAACATAGTAAGAATGAAACAGAGAAACCCTAGGCTACGCATGTAAGGAAAAATATAGACATAGAAGATAACGTATATACCTTGATGACAAGCCGAACCCTAACAAGAAGAACATCGACTTCTGGTTGTTAATCAACGAGGGTTGATCATGGAGATCAACGAGAGTTGACAACGAAGATCAACAACGAGAGTTGATTAGATATAGATCAACGAGGGTTGATAATGGAGATCAACGAGAGTTGACAACGAAGATCAACAACAAGAGTTAATTAGATATAGATCAACGAGGGTTGACACAGAGGATCAACGAGAGTTGATGATGAATTAGATGATGTTATTTGTCAAAATATATATAGAGAGAGCAAACCCCATATAATCCTAGTTGATTTAGGAAAGATCTTACGGTTGTTATTTATTATGAAACACAATGAGGAAAAGTCGGTAAGAAAGACATAACAAAAGTCGGTTAATATAATACAAATCTGTGCCCTGATATTGGTTCGGTTAACTTTGGTTAGACAGCATATTTCTTATCAATCCAGTTTGACCTCGATCACGAAAGAGGAAACACTAGCAATATTTCTCTTGCAGGTGAAGAAGATGATTACATTCACAAAGATCACAAGGTTTTCATTTTTTGGTACGACTTGAGAGAGTAACCAACACACATTAACTAAATATTGAGTTATATAGACATGAGAGATCGCCCAAAAAACCCCACACCACATGAAGAAATGATAGCAGATCACTCTTCAAAGATTGGTCCAAGATAGTCACCTTCCAAAACTAGCCAACGCCTGAAACTCTCTCTCTGCCTCCATCCACTTCGTCCCAAGCACCACGACCCTCACTGTAGCCTCAACCTGGATCCTAGACATCTTATCATTCATGAAGATCGGGTTCTCTCCTGAGATGTACTTGTAATCCGGCATCTTCGTGTATGAGAGGTAAACATTGTAGACTTCTTGAAGGGATGACGCTCAGGGAGCTTGATATAGTTAAGGTCACAACGCAGTTTGTAGCATGGTATGGGGATGATTTTTGTGGGCATCTGATGGAAAGAGTGATGGTGAAGCCAAAGGTTCAAATTCATGAAGCCAACTGATTACAGGTTCGCTGCTTTTTTTAACGAGTTTGTTGCTGCGTATTCGCAAGTATTACATCCTCCCAAAGATTTGAAAGGCAAGCTGAAAAAGAATGCCGCTTATATGGCCGCCATTCTCAAGGGTTTTTTCGAACGTATTCAGTGGGATCTCATCCAGGAGCGTGAATGGCTTGAGGGTGGGGAGAAGGCTATGATTAATTGGCATGCTTCTGTGTCCAGAGATTTTCAGGGACAAGAACAGGTCAGGTCACTTGCTTATTACAATGTGAGAGCAGGAGATATCCTAATACTGAACGTCGTGTGATATACTACAACTGACCACCACCGGAGGGATCAGATCTGAAACCGGGTTTTTAAAGAATGGGAGCAGAAGATATCTTTATGACAAACGCTCAGGGAAATTTGCTTTACAGTCTCTTAATTCTTATCTTCAATAAATGTTTAAAACTATCTCTAATGCTACTAGAATGATTATTACTTACTTAAGTTTGTTTTATCTTGGCAGCTACACGGCTTATGGTTCATGGTGAACAGTTTGGTTTTTCTTCTAATGTTTTCAAACTGTAGTGCTTTGACGTGTAAAATCGCACAATTCTATTCCAAATTTGATAACTGTTCTAGCAATACTCTTTTAATAAATTTTATCCTAAAGTTTTTGCGTGTGTTCTGAACCTAATGAGATCACTGTAGCACAAGTAAAACGACATTCTTATCTTATTATATGTAAACAAAAAAGAATCATACAAATAATCAAAACCAATATATCGTTAGATGTTCAAAGAAGTGTCATCTAACTTATAGTAATAACAAAAAGATTTTTGGTGTTTAGTCTTCTTCGGCCATGGGAGCATCGTCTTGATCACCATCTCCAAAGTCATCATCTCCACCATATGGTGCCACCGGAANGAAGAGCTTCGTCTTCATACAACGGTGCATCAGGAATCTCCATGTCCTCTGTCACTTTCATTGTCTCCAGATTCTCCTCGCTAAAGAAATAGTTCAATGGCTTTGATACCTACAAAACAGCGAAAAATAGCATTTCTTTCTTGATCACAATACGTTGATACTTTTACCACAGATGAAAAGAAAGGTTTTTACCTTGAATAATCGGTTTCTTTGCTCAGCACTTTCGATAAGGTTTTTCCAGAGCGGATCGCTCTTCAATGTTGCAGCTGAACCAACGACCTGATAAGCAAGTTTTAGTGGAGAATGGATCAGTGAGATAGAACCAGAGAGAGGGTATATAAATAAAAGCCAGAGAATAGCTTTGTGTGCAAGGATTGGTTTTATGTCTTACCAATACTGAAGACTTAGCTCGTGTAATCCCAACATTCATCCGCCGAGAATTAGAGAGAAAACCAATTTGTCCTTTATCGTTAGCTCTGACGCATGAGAATATAGCAACATCCTTCTCCCTTCCCTTTTCATCAAGATGAGGAAAAAAAACAGAAAGAGAAATGGATGAAAACTTGGACTGTGGTTTGAGTTCTGAGATTAGCATAAAAGCAGAATCTACTGCATTTTAGTTTGTTTAAGCGCACAGTTGATGTTGAACAGTGAGAAAAAGAGAGTAGAGTATTGACCTGGAACCCATCAACAGTGTTGATATCAACCACCTTTTCTGCCTCCGCACCAAACATCTCCTTAAACCGATCTTTGAAAGTTTTTACTTGGTAGTTATACGGCGATATAATAGCTAGCTGAGAACTTGACTTCAGCTCTGGGTACATGGTCACAAGTCTGTGGTAGATGAGAAGAACAAATTCCACCTCATCTAGATTTACCCGAGAACCAGTTGCTCCTGGATGTTGAGACTCTTTCCCTTCATGTATATCGAAAAAGCAAAATGGACCAAAGCAACGGTATTTATGCCAGTCCCGGGTAGTCTGAGCTTCAATGTTAGATCCATCTTCCAGTGCTTCTTCATAGAATTGCTTTGATGGAAAGCTTCTTATCTGATTTTCAGTCAAAAATTGTTTCAGGGTAAAATGAGATGCAACCATTTGAAGTAAGAATTAAGCTAACTACAATCTTTTGAAGAATCTTGTGAAGTAGCTATCAACTGATGTTAATTCTTTAGAAATCTGATAGTATCTATCTTAAGTGGATACTAAATGAGAATTGCTGCATACCTCTGGATGCATCCGGTATTGGGTCTTCAACATTTTCACTGGATAGCCAGCCTTTTGAAGTCTCTCGAACATGCTTGTACCATACCTTCATTAAAGAGAGAATAAAAAAAATAGCAATCAGATAGTGTCAATACAATATTCATGAAAGACATAAACAGATAAAAGGTTGGACGAATTGAGTGGTTTAAAGCACTTACCCAGAATCCTGAGCAACAGTTGAGATTACAGTAGCTGGGAGTTGTTTTGGATCCCCTACCTGATAAAGATAGAAACATAATATTGATTAGTTGCCTTTAACTGATCATACAAATCATTAACTCATAAACTTATGGTCTTGTGCTTGCTGGTCAAACCTACAAGACACAGCTATATTGTTCAATTCCAAGAGGGGATGCTTCTAATGGTGTGTGTCGAATTATCTATCTATTGTTATGCATTTGGGAAATTACTGAAATTTTGATACTTAAATAAATGCTATGGGATTGTTACCAGAAACACTTGTTTGCACCTAGTGGCCAAAGGGATTAGAGTTGCTGGCTCAACCTGGGCAAGGAACACAAGTGTAAATATCATTAGCAACAAACTCTGAGAAGCAGATAAGCTTCTGACACTCGGGGAATATAAGCATGAACATTTTCTCTATATGCATAAACTTTTAATCAGTAAAAAGCTACTTTCATGTAAACAGCAAACAACAAATTTTGACATATATAAACATATTTTGGCCAAGAAACAAAACCAGGATTAAAATTATTCAGAAACTATAGGTTAGGGAGAAGGTATTAATCAACCCCATGTACCAACATGCCATGAACACTACTACTATGACAAAAGTCTCATGCAACTTGAGTTTCAAAAATAAAGCATCCTATTTTTCTATCCACTTTCAAATAAGCCATCAGACATTTATAGGTTCATGTAAACCTTATCAACACATCCAAACATAAGTTCACATATTAGAAGGGGCTTACAGCTTGTGCAGCTTCATCTATAATAACGACATCGAAGCCACGGGTAGATTTAGCAAGAAGTGCTGAGCCACTGAAGCTAAGGGTAGCGAACACCTGAAAGTGCAAAGAAACAGAAGTGGATAATCAGGGAAGGATATAAAAAAAGCTTTGAGTAACATTAATACGAAAGTAATCCCCGTACAATTGCAGCCTCTTCCAAAATTGCAGTGCGGATACTATCTATATCAGTTCCTGTCGTTCCTTGTTTTGGTTTATCGATGGCAGAGCCACGCTTTTGTGTTACCTGCAAAACAGTGTTCTCAGAACGCAGTATCCAAACAAAAGATATGTCAACAAATTTTGTAATTTCGTTGTTTGTTCTCTACAAGTGTGATTCCTCCTTGATGAATATTCTTTATCTGATGACACTTAGACTCCCAGTAGAATATCCTTTAAGAAAGTTAAATCAAGCAACCAAAACTAAGCCAGGACAAACGACAATCAAAGTGTAAAAGCTACTAGATACATACAAGGTGATCCAGGGATACTGATGCAACGGAGTGATGTGCCTTGAGACCAATTCGAACTATTTTGGGTGTGTATGTCTGGGCGTTTTCGTCACGAAGACCTCAAAGTGCAAAAGTCATAATTTATAAGACCGTTACCAACTTTTCAACAATGAAACGATGTAGTGAATAAACCACATACCTGTAGTCAGAAGCCGCAACACAATCTCATCAAGTGCCGAGTTTGATGGAGCACAGACAAGTACTCGTAATCTGTACTTCCGACTAGCATTAACCACCTCTGGTTTCTGAAAACAAAAGAAAGATAAGTGGCGTTACTATATGATAAAATAAATAAATGCGGTGTTACCACTTGTCTCAGAATAAAATCTTACGACTTACCAATTCATTTCCTGAGGTTGGAAAAAAACCATCATCACCATCTTCAGGCATAATAGCATCTCGAGGGTTGACACCCAAAATCCAAGGAGAAGCTCGTCCCCAGTGATTGTATCTGCAGACAAAAGAAATGATGAGATAATAGGGAGGTATGACATGTTATATTTCAGACCAAACTATTGATGCAATGTAATATTATTCTAAATCCTCTTATTCGCAAGATTTCAAATGAAACACCATATGATTTAGATAATATCATAATACTAACAATTTCCAATCATTATGAACATATATCTGGGTATGCGAGAACTAAGTATCGGAATATGTAAAAGATCTTAAAATGGGAGCAAAACCATACTTCTCCTCCATGGTCATCTGAATTCCACGTTTCACTTCTTGCATTGTACCCCTATTATGGAAAAAAAAGAAGGAATATTAACGAGAATGCAAAGCATAGTTGTCATCCTAACTCGGAGCTGCACAATTTTAAGTGAGCATCAAGAGGATGGAATGTAAAAATCATACTTAGACTGGACTCTTGCTGGAGTGGCATGCATAATAGCTCCAAGAATGCTAAGAATTGTCTGTGTTTTCCCCGTACCTGGAGGACCCTAATGAAGGATAGATTCATTAGTATTAGAATCAAATTGTAGATGCAATTTGTTATAGCCATGTTGACTGTCAATGCAATTTTACAAAGAAGAATTTCATGTCCACATAGTTTACAAGATCGAAATATTGCCAACTTCGAAATATTTTGGTTTTCTGTTGTACGTATCATCCACATACTTTTTAAAGGCAATCTTGAGAGTCAAACAGAAATACATTGAGTGCTAGCTCAGTAAGCATGTTGGAGAATTTTAATTTCATGTCAATGGAGGGCATTCGTATCGTAAAAGATTGTGTGTTTTACATTCAGTGTATAAAGAAGTATGATATTTTAACATGAAAAAGCTTAGAATATGTCCTAAAAACAATGAAACGAGTTGAATAAAGAAGTCAACCTGTATTAACACGAAGGATTTCCTTGACAGACCAACCTGCAAAATAATATTTTGAGACAAAGAGCCCAAATCTATGTTAAGGGAAAGTTTAAAAGTCTGTAAGGAAAGAAGTGACAAGGCCAGACTTACATCAATTGCCTCCTTTTGGGATTTGTTAAGATTTTCGTTAAAATAATCATGCAGAGGTCCAGATATTTTCCACGCTTCATCTCCAGAACCACAAGATTTTTCTTCTGCAGTAAAGATTAAATCCTTGAAAGGGAGCGAACTGACCGATCGTAGTGCTATATATTCCCGAATAATGGTCGATAAACCACATAACTACAAAACAAACAAACCATACCATGAAAGAGTGAATGCAAGAGAGAACTATATTCTATCAAGAAAGGATATGCAACAGCCGCCAGATTTAAATTCAAAAATCAAATTCTAATTAGACGAATGAAGGGAAGAAAAAAACAGAAACCAAGCTAGTACAGCATAACAGGAATCTAGACATAGTTGAGGCCTATTATCGAATTCATGAAAAAGACACGATATAACTTGACATAGTTGGTGTGTCATAACAACTGACCTTTAAACTGAATACCCTTTTGTCTATAGCGCTGGCAGACGATGTAATAAGAGAACGCATATTTGAGAGAGATTGGATAAATGACTTTGTTCTAGAGGATTTAGTATTTCTGGTTATCTTGACTATATCTTCAGCTAAATACATCCGAAGTCGAAGAAGATTGCTTTGACGATTTTCCACTACAGCAAACCCATAAGATGAAGGAAATGAATTCCCTTTAACCTGAAAAGGTTAATCTGTAAGTGAATCCAATATTTGAGAATGACTTTTATTAATCAGAAATACTACAAGTCATACAACACCTTGAAAAATCAAACAAAAACAAAGGATTATTATAAGTACCTCTTCTTTTGACAACAACAAAAGATCGTTTTGAGCAAGATATTCATCCTCTTCATGTTCGTATGTGACAAGCAGAAAGTGAAACCCTTCACCCTCGCTGCATTCCATTACCAATCTCATTTTACACACCGTTTCTAAGAGGAAAAAAAATGACAGAAAAGTCACTTCCACAATTTTCAGAGCCAAAATGTAAAGAAACTCGTTTTATAAACAACAAATCTTACTACAAGTATACAAATTTAATTCCCAATAACAGAACATCAAATCCGAAACATTTGACAATCTCTTCCATGATCAATGGATGGACAGAAGTAATAAGACAAACACGAAAAGACATCATTAGATGAAAATATATAGTATAAGCTAACCTTCTTCACTGTCTTTATTCTGCAAAATTTGAGCTTTAACTTCTTCGAAGAGCAGTGGTTCAAAAGTCTCAAAGTAATCATCAACATCTTTATAAGTATTCTTTACAACACTCAACTTCTCTTTAGAATCCTTTCTATTATTCCTCTGTAAAGATAAATGAAACTTTGAAATTAAATCTCACATTCGCCTAAGTAAGAAAACGCATATAGTGTTTTACGCAGATGATGATCAATGAAGTTTACCTCATTTTCTTTTGTAAGCTGTTTGTAATCCCAACCTAATATAATGTTATAGAAACGGGTAACAGCTGAGGATTCTTCTTCTTGTAGCTTAATATTATCGATCGCCATTACACACACTAATCTCTCTCTCTCAGCTCCAAAATCACCGCTCAGAGTCTTCTACACGAACATGTATCAAAACAAACCAAAACGAAATTGGGGAAGAAAGTTATATAAACGCAGTACAGATAGACATACGACTCTCGAACCCAATCATCAACAGATAGAAACCCAATTTGAGATAGGGAATTGAATTTGAAGAGAACAACATATAAGCTAAAATAAAAATCTCAGCAAAAGGTATCGTAATATGAGCTAAACATTCGAGAAGCAACTTGAGTACGTAGACGAGCTTCGGAGAGAGGATTTTACCAGTCGGAGAAGACGAGAGAAGACGGCGGAGAGAGGAGTTTGCGGCGAAGCTGTAACCGGAATAAAAGGGTTTAGCTACAAAAACTTCTAATTACACTTTTTCATTATTATAAAAAAAAAATATAGATAGATGATGGGCCGAAATAACTAAAGGCCCAGTATACGTTTAGTGAAAAAATTGTAATTCACTTTATTATTTTGTTATTTACATAAGTAGTTTCAATCATATACACAAATTTACTTTACATATATGTTTGTTTATCACACTGGCTAAACACAATTAATTAGACTTGTAACAAATGTGTAATTTGAAAAGGTTTAGTAGTTTCTGATGGTGCTACTGGTGCAAGGGGCGCAAGCAAGATCCATGGTTGAGATACAAACACGAAGAACTTCGTGAACAACTCCACGCTGAAGCACTTTTAGAACGGTTTCTTCTTTCCCTGTTACAACATTGACTAGAGAGACCTGACGTGATACGATTTCGTCTCTCATTCGTCTCCCACCTGACCATCGACCTAACGTCAACCATTTCACCCAAACCAGCTGCTCGGAGATTCCATATCGCGTAAGCGCTTCCAAGATTTGCTCCCGCTGTAGATTAGCAATGTTTAAAGTAAGTTGGAAAAGGAGTAAAGGTAGTGATGTTTGGTTTCTTTTGGAAATTAACAAACAAACTAACCAGCGGTTTCAGGTGTTGTATGCAGTAGATGAGTCCAATGAGGTTTAGCAGCACGCTCAAGTTTGGTTTGAAGATAAAAAACTCCACATCTTGAAATCCTAACCTCATCGAGCTCATTGTTTCAACCGCGTGCAGGTATTGGCCGCCCTCTAGAGACAACGTAGATGGCCATTTGGTCACATACGTAATCACCTCGGAAGCTCTTGATGCCATTTCCGTATGCTGCGCCACGTAAAATCTTCTCCATTCCTACAAAAATGTTTTAGAGTATAGAGTAATTATGAACCCATTATAGACCTCATCGTAATCAACGTTAGAGAGAGTTTTCAGTCTCTCGCCACAACAACAGAGGCAACAAAAACAAACCCCAAATGGCCAAATTAGAAAACTAGCAAACTCTACCTATAAGTTTCCATTTTCCTGAGCTATGTAGACGATCATCACTGTGTCCAAATCAATCATAGCACATACAGTATAAATTATAAATTCTATATCTAATCACCTTCCCCCAAGACTAAGCAATTGTTAAAGATCTCAACCAAACAATCCACACTAGCAGCATATACCAATCCATGAGGTTATAAGAAGCTCCAATTTAACCTAGTCACAACTCAAAACAGAATTCAATTCTACAACAAACAAACAAACTCACACCATCAGACTACAAACTGACCAAAATCTAAAACAACTCGAGACTTGAATTTGTAAGAATCAAGAATCAATGGGAAGATGTCTCAGTTTTTGTACCTGAGAACTTTCATCATTGGTGGTTCCAGCGTTTTGGGGTTGAAGAAACTGAGTACTGTCTGCATCAAATGTGAACAACAAAGGCCATCTTTTTCGAAACAGAGGTTCCCATAAGACATCAGAACCACAAAGCTCTCTCCAAAAACTAGAACAGCTACTGAGTGCACAAAGATCATTCACCTAATCATCAAACAAGACACAGTTTTTATCAAGAACTAGCCTCGGAATCAAGTTCACAAAGAGAAATTAAGCAAAAATACAAACAAAAACCTGAAGAGAAGAGCCGATCTTCAGGATTATGTCATGGGGAAGAGAGCTACAAGATAATTGAATCGAATTCATACTTTTCTTAAAAAACAAATTTTGCAACTTGTCTTCAATATCTGTAGAGATATTGCGTTTCTAAGGAGTACACGTTTCCATATGACTAGTAACGGATGTGAAGGAGATGATGATGATGATGATTGTGACTCACCACATAAAAAATTACTTCTTGAAGTTGACTTAAAAGTCTTAACCAACAACAACAAAAAAGAGACAAAATTAACTGAACAGACAAAAATGTCAACTTCTCGGTGATTTCTTCTTTTTGTAGCCCATGAATTTCGAAGACGGCTTGTGCCCAGATCAGATTTCGCATGTCTAGTCTCATACGAACTCATATTTTTCATAGGATCATCAAGAAAAAGCTCTACTGTGTATACTGTACGCCCATAAGTTGTTCGATGATATGCCTGAGATAAAATAATCGAGATTCGAGAGTTGTTGTTGTTGAT
>NC_025696.1:18198799-18202546 GCF_000633955.1 Camelina sativa
ATGGGGCATTCCGAGAATTGAACTCGGGACCTCTCGCACCCTAAGCGAGAATCATACCACTAGACCAAATGCCCGCTGTTGATGACCTTTAACTTTTAACCTTCCAAATATCCTACCTCTAAGAATTATTAATGTTTTCTTAACAAGACCAGTTCACTCATTTGAAGTAGCCTGTCCAAACATGTGTGTGAAATGACAAGTTTTGATCCAATCCCAGCGAAAGTTCTCAACACAATTGTCTAGGTACAACTTTAGGATGTTGACTTATCACTTGCCCTGACAATGTCTATCCCTTGGATTCTTGTAGCTAGTCCAAGACATTTCATCCTGAACTCAACCATCAAGCTGAGCTTTATATAATTAACAACATCAGCAAGTAAAGCTTCTCAAATGTTTAATTTGTATAATCTTACGTACGTACACACAAGTATCATAATTTCATCTTTTTAATTAAGTCATTGACTCTTCGTAGGACCTGTAAAACTGTCAAACTTTATTATATTATCTTCAAGAGTTCTTTAATCATAGAAATATTTCTTTTCTTTTTTTTGTTGTTGTTAAAATGTTAGACTTATTAATCAACAAAAATAAAAATATTTACAAAAGGTTGGTAAAAGCTTTTAGCGCGTGGTAGGTCTACGATCATATCTGTTAGGGTTGTGGTGGGTCGTATTGTGGATATGTCCATACCGCTCCCTCCATACTAAATATATGACTGTTTGGAAGAGCAAACAGAGGAGAGCAGCTTCAATAGCAGGGGAGGTTTGGCGAGTGAGAGCCTGCAAAGTTATTGCCCAATCTGGGTTTGGGCGACGTCAGAGGAGGGGTGCACTCAAAGATGACCAAAGAGAAAATGTATACGGGCAAGCAAAGAAGAGATGATCCCTAGTCTCATTTCGCTCACCACACAGCGGACATGATTGAGTTTGTCCCCAGCTCTGTAGACGTTGGCCAGTGGATAGTCGATCAAGGATCACCAACAAAGTATATGATTTCAATATTACTGCGGTAACTTTCCTTACTGCTTAATCCATAAATGGTAACGCTTAATTACATTTATTGTCATGTATATTAATTTTTGCAAGACAATGGATATTTATATTTTTGACTGCAAATCAAATTTAATGCGACTCAGATTTATTATTTTGTCTACTGTTTGATTGATTTTAGAATTGAATTGTCATGTATGTCTCTGATTTTGGAATTCAAAATGTCATGTATTCTCTATGCTTGATTTTGGAATTTGAAATTGTCATGTATGTTTTCTCTGATTTATTTTATCATTTTTTATTTGACAAATAGGACATCAGACAACATTCAGCTAAAAACAGACTATTTAGAAGCCAAGTGTTGTACTTGTTAATGACTCAAGATGCATTATCTGTGCATGAGATTGTTCAAGCCAACCAGGCTGCTAGACTATTTATGTATCCCATCCTACTTCTAAGGCATAGTGATGGACATACATACCTACACAGAAGAAGAGATCACAAATTCGAGGTATTTAAGTTTGTTTTTTGTTTATTATTTAAATTTCATAAAAGGCATGCACTCATACTTTTGTTATTTGTTGTGGTAGTCTGGTGGTATCGCAGCAATTGTCCTTTACCGCACATCATGTAGGCAACTTGTTTCAGGTCTTAGTGGCACACCGCTATTTCTTTCAAGGTATCCAAGGCGATCACTTCCTAGTACATTACCTGGCAGAAAAACGAAGATGATGTAATGCTAATCGAGCAGTATCCGATTCCAATCGTTCCGGTGGTCAATCTAGCTCATCTACACCAAAATTAAATTTAATTGAAGTTTGGCTTCTAAGCGCTTTTAGTCAGGAAAATTTTACTTTTAGATGTCGCGTATACAAAGACCCCCGAATTTAAACCAGCGGCTATAGTCAAGTGTCAGTTATAGAACTAATTGTTGGCATGTTCTTTTCATGATATATGTGAAAAAACCTTAAAGAGAACTTATAACAAAATGGTGAATATATACTTAACAACATCAAATAATTTTTTTTAAACACATATTCATTAATTTCAATCATTTAATAAACTAGTAAATATATAATTATTTTCTTACAGTTAATTCTGAAATGATAGGCTTTTATTAGACAAGACAAATAATAGTCATTACATTACACTTGTCCAATATTTTTAATGGGTTTTACACGTGTCTACATTGTTCATATATGATAAGGAAATTCAGAAACAAATAATATATTGTTAAAAGATGTTTTGCCTTAAAAACTACTTTAGAACTTAACAAAGTTAAATACAATAGTATATATTTAGGTTCTTGAGATTTTTTTTTCTAAAAAAATGGAAATTTATTTATTTTAAAGTCAAACTTAAGGAAAAAACCAAAAAAAAAAACAAATTATTAATTTATAATGCAAGAGTTGGATACATCATACATTAAATATAAAGATATGAAATTAATTAATTTCCTTCACTTTTAATTTTTAACATCTGTACTAAGAAATATCTTTATATGCAGTGCTGTCTACATAAGACTATGTACAATGGTTCCAAAATTACAACACCCACTTTTTTCTTTTTAACACTCCACATCACTTTCTCTTTCTTCCACGTCATGATTCAACACCTACATTATTTTTATCTTCTACAATAGTTTTGTTTAATAAACTTACATCACCTTACCCCACCAATTTTATTTCATATTTTCCACCTTATTTGTGTTTATTTTTTGTGATCACATATTCTTAATCATAGTTAATATCAAATAAAATTAAAACAAGCAAAAATTAAATAATTTATAAAATAAATTGAGATTTTGTTTTTATTTTATAAAATATATAAATTATGAGGATCTATTAAAAAACCGGTAAAACAATAAACAAGAGTTTATGAAGGTTGATAGCAAAAATATAGTAGAAAGGATAAGTTTTTTTTTTGTGTCCAAATTAAATGAAACAAGTTTCTATTTATACAGAATGAAAAATGATAAATTTTGGTATAAAAATAATAAAATAAAATTTTGGTATTCTATAAGATCATTGATCTCAAATAATTGGATTGGGTAAAAAATAATTGAAATCTCATCATCCAATAAAAACAAAACACATTTCTATATATAAATATTATTCTATAATTTAAAAAGTAAACCATTCAGAATGTGCCACGTGGCGAGCAAATCCACTTCTTTTGGGTTTCAACGGAGTTGAAAACATTCAACTGTGTTGTCTCCACATCATCCATTTTCTTTTTTTCAACACCTCATTGCATTGCTTCAACTGTTGAATTTTTTATTCAACAGATCAAAACTATACCATTGTAAGTAGTCTAAGTCATATATTTAATAAATTGAGTGATCATTTTGATTATGTGTGTAAATTCTCTTCTCTTCAATATTATATATGAAATGTGTTAGGCTTCATAAGATATATCTTACGGGGAGAAGACTGTAAACTAGTCTTTGTTATTTAGAACTTGATTGTGATGGGTTGTGGGTGGTGGAAGTGGTTATGAAGAAGCATCCCTTATGAGTAAGAATAACATATATATATTTCTCATTTATTTATGTTGTTATATTTTTCTTACGATGCCACATTTTTTCCTCTTGAGAATTATTTAGTTATACTATGGATGCTGAACTGAAGATTGGGTTGCATTGTGAAAATTGCGCGAAAAAACTCAGAAAAGTTGTTAGCAAACAAAAAGGCAAGAATTTTATTTATTTATTTATTCTATATATATATATATATCATAGGAAAAAAGATGGCTAGCT
>NC_025696.1:18203494-18204760 GCF_000633955.1 Camelina sativa
TTCATAGAAAAAAATTAAAATACAATTTGTTTTGGTCAATGTTGGTCAACGCCGGAGTCAACGTCGGTCTTAGCCGGAATCATTCGACCGGTGTACCGGATTGTATGTCTATGGTGTTGACTACATAACATCATATAGTTCATGCATGTGGTCATGCAATACATATACTTCGTGTAGTTGAGGATACAATATTATACTTGGCATGTGTGACCATGCATTCTCTAATACTTCATGTAGTTAGCCATCTTTTTTCCTATATCATATCATATTTTGATGACGATACAGTACATATATAGGCATCAATAATATTTTATAATTAATGTATTATTAGGAGTTGAAGAATGTCTAACGGATATGCGTAACCAAAAGGTTATGATTGCTGGTGCTTTTGATTTGGAGAGGATGTTGAAGACTATCAAGAAAAAAACTGGTAAAAATGCAGAAATCTTGGTGATGACTAAGAAATCCGATGCAGTTCAGACGGACGATCTGATAAAGTCCAGATAGATGATGAACATGAACTAGTTCTAGAGAAGAATGAAATATCTTCTTTAGTTCCAAAACAACAAGAAAATCTTGAAAACGAGAAAAATGATGATAAACCTGAGACAAGGTAGATTACTCTCTAATCGTTCTCACTTCTTCTTTTTTTTGTTAATTTTTAAGATACTAGATGTATCTTAACTCTTTACAATTATTTTGTAGTAAAGTAATGGAAGTCGAGTTCAAGATACCATTCCTAAATGACAAAAATGAGGTCGAAAAAGTTATTTCCAAATTCGAAGGTATTTACTTTATCCACCATTTTAGATATATAAATTTGATTAAAAATAATATTTTATATTATCAATTATATTAAACGAGAAGTGAAAACGTCCCACATTCAATCTCAGCAAAATTGTACCATTATACCATTAATGAAATTGCCCTTCACGTTGTAATATTTTGTCCCTGAACGTAAAATTACCTATTTTTCGCATTAAAAATAAATCAAAAATCGGATTAGAAATAATCTAATTGCATAAAAAGTTAATAGCACAAATAGAATTTGCTAAATTAATCCCTAAATTTTATGAATAAGATCTCTTTCACGCTTAATCAAAGGATACATGACCATAATATAACACGTTTAAATTGGGTAATTAATGGGCTTCGGTTAGTTTTTTTAAAGATCCACGTAAATAAAAATTATGGGTTTATGCATGAAAAAAGCCCGATGAGAAAACACCGTCTTTCTGTAAACCCTAAAAACCTAGAAACCCTAAA
>NC_025696.1:18206772-18206961 GCF_000633955.1 Camelina sativa
AGGGAATGCTACAATGAAGATGGTCCTGAGGTTAATGGTATGAATCGTCCGATGGCTACGACAGCTAAATTCTCGGAATGGATTATATTCAATACACAAGTTGCTCAAGCCAAAGGAATTACTTAATCTGAAATTCCAAAAACATTTGTTTGGTGTCCTAGAGATATGATATGGAAGAGAAAATCAAGG
>NC_025696.1:18207061-18209525 GCF_000633955.1 Camelina sativa
GGAGCAGTTTGGATCATTTTGGAGCAATAATCTGGAGGAAATCAGTTTGGAGTCGAATATGAGAGAGGGCATCGATCGACACAAGAGAGCATCGATCGACACCCTTGTTGCCAACGAGAAAAGAGCCAAATTTGGAAGTTTTACAAATCTGCCCCAAAGTTTTCAATAATTGCAAAACAAGTCCCTGACGTGTTTTAGGACATATAAATAGTGTTTTTAGGTTTTCCAAACCCAAAAAGTTTTATTCTAGCAAGTTTTATTTTTCTGCAACCCTGAGAGATTTTTGAGAGCTATTGGAGAGAGAGATCTGAACTGCTTTGAGAGAAGAATTCTTAAAACTCCTTTCTTACTCTTTTAATCTCTATTGCTTATTATTCAGAATCATGTCTTGTTCTTCATTGATTATGTCTGAGTAGTTTGCTTGTTAGGTTTAGGGTTTTTCACAGGGATTTTATGAATTATTAGATCTGATTATTTAGGATTCATTATCTATCTAGATCTTCATCTTAGGTTGTTCTTCATATTAATCCTTGATTGGCCATCTAGAATTAATACTCTAGGAAAATAAATTGATATGAGAATATAATTGATTTTCCTGATAAAACCTTTTGATGAGCAAAATTATTTCTTGCAAAGAGATTTGATTTAATAATTTTGTGAACAATCTAAACCTGATTTTATTGCTGATTTTTAACCTAGAATTTTACAAAGAGATTTGGATTTTCTGGTTTTAAATTTAGATATTATTTGCAGTGAGAACTGATTTAATTTACAAAAGTGTTTAGAGTTCTAGATCTGTTCTTAATTGTTTGAATCCTAATTTATTGATTGATTTAATATTTCATAATTTCCTGAGAAATTCCCTAGGCCTAGCTTTTTGATCTTCTGAATTTACAACAGCTTTTATTTAATATTTTGCATTGCTTTTATTTTAATTCAATTTAATCTGTTTAGCTTAATTATAAAACTCTATAATTTATTGTGTAGTCTTGAGTCCTTGTGGAATTCGACCCCTAAGTACTGCATTGATCTCTTAATTTGAGAGAGTAGCTCTAGGGTAAATTTGAGCATATCAAATTTTGGCGCCGTTGCCGGGGACTCTTTGATCTACCATTAGATTTGAGTTTTAGATTTTGTCTAAATTTTTCTTTTTATTTTCAAACTAACACGCTTTTGTTTTCTTCTCTCTTGTGTGTTTCAGGTGTATGCCTAATAAGCCTAACACAAGGAGCAACAAGACTGGTCCAATTCTGAAGCTTTCAAACCAAGAGTTGGGAAAACTTGAGCGTGAGAACAGAAAAGCAGCCAAATCTCTGAAGATGGTTAATACGATCATTCTGATGCGTGATGAGGCTGGTGTTTTGAGGGATCAAGAGGGCCACTTGCGCAATGAGCAGGGCCAAAAGCTTGATGCAGAAGGAAACGTGATTGCTGAACCTGTTGTCAACGAGCAGGCTGTCGTGAACCAGCAAGCTGGTGTCGTTGATGATCCAAACCTTGGTGTCGATCGACACCAACCAGGTGGCATCGATCGACACCCACCTGCAGACGTGCGTGGAGCTGCCAACCACGTACAGAACCCAGTTCGACGACAGGAGCAAAACCGGGACTTGATCAGGACCATTGCTGACTACAACCGGGCTGATCTGGTGTATGAGAACCGGTCTGCTATTGTTCCTCCTCCATTCTAGAGGAACGATTTTGAGTTGAAACCTGCGTACTTTCAACTAGTTGGGCAGAGACCTTTCTCTGCTTTGCCCAATGAGAAGCCTCTGGACCATATTGAGCATTTTGAGGATCTTGTGACCAGTATCAAGGCTAATGGAGTGACTGAGGACTTCATATTCTGCAAGCTCTTTCCATACTCACTTGCAGGAGAGGCATCTCAGTGGTTGAAGCAGTTGCCAGCTGGATCTTTGACATCTTGGCAACAAGTCTAAGTGGCTTTCCTCAACCATTTCTATGATGATGCTATGTCAGATGAGCTGAGAGTCAAGCTATCCACTTTCAAGCAAAGACCAGATGAAGCTTTCAAGGAAGCTTGGGTGAGATTCAAAGCTTATCAGGGGGATTGTCCACACCATGGTTTTTCAAAGGTACAACTGTTGAGTATCTTCTTTAGAGGGTGTGACTGGAAGTATCAGTTAGCTTTGGATGCTGCAAGTCATGGAAACTTCAAGACAAGAATGCCAGAAGATGCTGAATTGTTGATTGAGAATTTGGCTTCTAGCAATAGCACTAAGGGAGCAGATGCTGAAAGGAAGAGATTGCATGGAGGATTTGATTCAAACCAGTTAGCTTCTGTTAATGCTAAGCTGGATTCAGTGCATAATCTCCTTATGGGTAAGAAATCTGTTCATTTTGCTGCTGAGGTTGAGACATATGAGCCAAAACCTGATCAAGGACACCAAGAGGAAGATGTGAACTATGTGTATGGGAATCAGGGACAGCGGTTTGGAAATCA
>NC_025696.1:18211753-18225590 GCF_000633955.1 Camelina sativa
AAAAAAAAAAGAAGAAAAAATAATGGAAGTGAGAAAAGGGAGAGGAAAGGAGATGTAAGAAGAATGTCTTGGCCTGAAGAGAATCTATATGCCACTGTTCGATACACCCAAGGTAAGAACTCACATGTACTTGCATTAATTTATGTAATGAGATGACAATGGAGATTTCAAAGATTCTAGAGAATTGTGGGATTTGAGTAAGGAATGTTGATGCTTATCATGGTTAAGTATAAGAAGTAAGTTCTTGAGTCAGGTAAATGAAGAGTGCAAATAAGAATCATCATGCAATTGAGTGAGTTCCCTGTTTTCAAACTTCTTTCACAGGTCTAAGTTTATGTTTTGCTTGAGGGCAAGCAAAGGCTAAGTCTGGGGGAGTTGATATATCATGGTTTTTGTGGTTTTTAACCATGATATAAGGAGTCTTTTAGTGTCTTTTCATTTGTTTCTAGATTGTTTTTGAGTCTTTACAGGTTTTTAGCATGAAAGGAGCAAAGTGGAGCAATTTGGATCAGTTTGGAGCAATAATCCGCAAGAAATCAACTTGGAATCGATCAGAGGAGATGGTGTCGATCGACACTGCCTTAGCATCGATCGACACCCAGTCCAAACCGACGAGAGAGCCAAATTTGGAAGTTTTACAAAGTTGCCCGAAGTTTTCCATATTTGCAAGACTAGTCCCTGACGTGTTTTAGGACATATATATATAGTTTTTAGGTTTTCCAAACCCTTAAGTTTTATTCTATCAAGTTTTATTTTTCCTGCAACCCTGAGAGATTTTTGAGAGCTATTGGAGAGAGAGAGATCAAATCTGCTTTGTAGAGAAGAATTCTTGAACTCCCTTTTACTCTTTTAATCTCTAATTGCTTATTATTCAGAAAGATGTTTTGTTCTTCATTGATTATGTCTGAGTAATTTGTTTGTTAGGTTTAGGGTTTTTCACAGGGATTTTATGAATTATTAGATCTGTTTATTTAGGATTCTTTATCTATCTAGATCTTCATCTTAGGTTGTTCTTCATATTAATCCTTGATTGGCCATCTAGAATTAATACCCTAGGAAAATAAATTGATATGAGAATATAATTGATTTTCCTGATAAAACCTTTTGATGAGCAAAATTATTTCTTGCAAAGAGATTTGATTTAATAATTTTGTGAACAATCTAAACCTGATTTTATTGCTGATTTTTTACCTAGAATTTTACAAAGAGATTTGGATTTTCTGGTTTTAAATTTAGATATTATTTGCAGTGAGAACTGATTTAATTTACAAAAGTGTTTAGAGTTCTAGATCTGTTCTTAATTGTTTGAATCCTAATTTATTGATTGATTTAATATTTCATAATTTCCTGAGAAATTCCCTAGGCCTAGCTTTTTGATCTTCTGAATTTACAACAGCTTTTATTTAATATTTTTCATTGCTTTTATTTTAATTCAATTTAATCTGTTTAGCTTAATTATAAAACTCTATAATTTATTGTGTAGTCTTGAGTCCTTGTGGAATTCGACCCCTAAGTACTGCATTGATCTCTTAATTTGAGAGAGTAGCTCTAGGGTAAATTTGAGCATATCATTTCTCATGGCAATTTAGCAGATAAGCCTTTTGATTTAGTCCATCTTGATATATGGGGTCCTTTTAGTGTCGAGTCTGTAGAAGGGTTTCGTTATTTCCTTACTTTGGTTGATGATTATACTCGTACTACATGGATTTATCTCTTAAGAAATAAAAAAGAAGTTCATACAGTTTTTTCTATCTTTCTTAAACATGTTAAAACGCAATATGATAGCACTGTTAAAGCCATACGATCTGATAATGCATCAGAATTAGCTTTCACTGATATTATCAAGGAACAAGGGATGGTTCATTATTTTTCATGTGCTTATACACCACAACAAAATTCTGTTGTTGAACGCAAGCATCAACATCTTTTGAATGTGGCCTGATCTTTACTTTTTCAATCAAATATTCCTCTGCAATATTGGAGTGATTGTGTATTGACTGCATTATTTCTAATCAATTGCATGCCTTCTCCTGTCTTAGCTCACAAATCACCATATGAATTGTTGCTTGCCAAATTACCCGATTATAGTTTACTCAAAAGTTTTGGTTGCTTGTGTTATGTCTCGACTAATACTCATGACCGTCATAAGTTCTCTCCTAGAGCTAAACCATCTGTTTTTCTAGGGTATCCAGTGGGTTATAATGGATATAAAGTCATGGATTTAGAGTCTAATGCTATCTATATCTAGAAATGTTGTGTTTCAAGAGGATGTTTTCCCTTTTAAGACTAGTTCATTACTATCATCTGCAGTTGATATGTTTCCCAATTCCAATTTGCCTCTTCCTGTTCTATTGCATTTTGTTGAAAGCATGCCTCTCATTGATGAAGATTCGTTAATTCCTACTGTACCGTCTGCACCATCATTAGAGCATGATCATGGTACCATTCCGGCTGGTACTGTATCTACGTCTGCTACGGATCATACCTCTGTATCTAACATTAGACCAAAGTGACAGTCTAAAGCTCCTAGTTATCTGGCTGAGTATCATTGCTCTCTTGTTCCTTCCATCTCCACTTTACCACCCACAGAGATACCACCTTCTACACCTAAACAGCCACCACCACCTCCTCCTCTCATTAAATCTCTTCCTCCATCACCTAAAAAGACTACACCATATCCCCTTTCTTCTGTTTGTACCCTTGATCGATATACACCTTTGTTTCAATCTTATATTTTTTCTTATAGTGCCGAAACAGAACCAAAAACTTTATATCAAGCCATGAAATCGGAGAAGTGGACTAAAGCAGCAAATGATGAGCTCTTTGCTCTTGAACTTAATAAGACTTTTGCTGTTGAGTCTCTACCTGCAGGGAAACACGCGATTGGCTGCAAATGGGTTTTTACTATCAAGTATAACTCCGACGGTTCTGTTGAAGGTATAAAGCATGACTGGTTGCGCAGGGTTACACACAACAGGAGGAGGTTGACTATCTCGAGACATTTTCACCTGTCACAAAACTAACCAGTGTTAAGTTACTTCTTGGACTTGCTTCTGTGAAAGGTTGGAGCTTGACTCAAATGGATGTCTCCAATGCTTTTCTCCATGGTGACTTGGATGAAGAGATATACATGAGTCTTCCTCAAGGATATACACCTCCACCGGGTGTAGTTTTACCTCCAAATCCGGTATGTCGTTTACTCAAGTCCGTATATGATTTGAAACAAGCCTCACGACAGTGGTATAAACGTCTGTCTACCGTTTTCTTGGGAAATTACGTTCAGTCTCCTGCTGATAATACCCTTTACGTTAAAGTCTTTATGCGTCCATCAGGAATTTGTTCCATTGCTGTTGTGCTCGTTTATGTTGATGACATTAGGATCGCAAGTAATGATGATGCTGTTGTCCACGATTTGAAGACACTTTTGCAATCCGAATTTAAGATAAAGGATCTTGGACCAGCTTGCTTTTTCCTAAGATTAGAGATTTCGCGATCATCGGAGGGCATCTCAGTCTGTCAACGCAAATATGCTCAGAATCTGCTTGAAGATGCAGGTCTCTTAGGCTATAAACCGAGCTATATTCCGACGGATCCAAACGTCTTACCAAAGATATGGGCACACTGTTATCTTCTCCTACGTCTTACAGAGAGCTTATTGGTAGACTTCTATATCTCACTATCACCAGGCCAGATATTACATTTGCTGTTCATCAGCTGAGCCAGTTTATATCAGCTCCCACTGATTTTCATCTTCAAGCTGCACACAAGGTTCTCCGTTATCTCAAGATGAATCCATGACAAGGTTTGATGTATCCTGTCACTTCAGATCTCTACTTGAATGGATTCTCTGATGCAGATTGGGCTACTTGTAAGGAGACAAGGTGTACAGTCACAAGTTATTGTATTTACCTTGGCTCTTCACTCATTTGCTGGAAATCTAAAAAGCAGGCAGTTTCCAGTCGAAGTAGCACTGAATCAGAGTATAGAAGTATGGCACAAGCAACCTGTGAGATCATCTGGCTACAACAGCTACTCAAGTACTTACACATTCGAGAAGCTGCACCTGCCAAGCTGTTTTGTGATAATAAATCATCCTTACACATCGCCATAAATCCTGTCTTCCACGAGCGGACTAAACATATCGAAATTGATTGTCACACCGTACGGGATCAACTCAAGAAAGGTACACTTCAAGCTCTCCATGTACCAACTGAAGAACAACATGCAGATATCCTTACCAAGCCTCTTCACCCAAGACCGTTTCATCATCTGCTGCAGAAAATGTCTTTGTCAAATCTTTATCTCCCAAACCAGACACTTCGGAGATAAAGATTTGAGGGGGGCGTATTAGAGTATGACCGGTCATTAAACATTGGCTTAACTGGGTTATCTTTGGTTATATAGCTGACCTGATTAGTCTAACTATAAAGACTAATTAGTTTGTTAATTCAGGTTAAGCTTTTGTAACAAACTTTTATCTTTGGATTAATAAGAAGAATCACGTTTCTCTCTTCTTCTTCGAGCTTCGTCTCTCTTCCGTCGTGTCTCTCGTTTCTCCGGTTAATCGAAGTTTATTAGATTCTATAGCATAGCTTAGGATAAGACTTGATTCAGGGCCAATCAGATTTGCCAATGCATTATAGTAAATATCCTTTAAAAAAAGAAGATGAATCTTTGAAATCTTTGAATGGACAAAAACCAACCACACCCTTTGGCGTTTGATGATTAACGAAATGTTCGAACGGTGGATACTACATTGCCCAACAGTCGAAGCCATGGCGTGGTCAGTGTATGACAATACAAAAAGAATAGAATATGCAAAACTACTTTCTTTTTTTTTTCATCGCAAAGAATAGAATATGCAAAACTACTTTTTTATCATATAAACTTAACCAGAGAGACTTGGTTAAACTTCAAGTACTCTTTACCAAAAGCCCAAATTAAGCCCTAGTGACCCCATCGTTTTACCAAAACAATGAATAATAATCCTAATCTTGCCCTCACCTCAGTAACTACTCTTATACCAAATGACAACAATTACAATCTGCTAGAATCATACTGGTAGATGCTTTTTTCCCCTTTTTCTAAGTTAAAAAGTAACTTTCAACTTTAAAGAACAACTTGGAGGAGGGATGGGTAAGGTGTCTTATTGGTATATGAATTTCTTTTTTTTTGGTGAAGAATGGTAGATGGATTTTAGATATGAGTTTATTATTTTATGTTTTTTTTTTCTTTCTAAAGTTTGAATTCTAATGCAAAAATTAAAGCATTAAAAAACAAGAGAGAGTTACTCTAATATTACATAAAAGGTTTCTTATTACAAAAGTAGCACACAATTGTTGGTAATTATTAGACTAAATTTTGTACCCTTGAAACTAGTACTGGGAAAAAACGTAATTACGGCTAATACCATTAGTGGAAAAAAAACATTGGGAACTGGGAGAAAGTCTACCGATTCTTTGACGGTACATTTATTTGGTACATCAAGTCGGTAGTTATAGTTTGTATAGTTAGGTGACTGATTGAAGGTGTACGTCAGATATTATTGGTACACTTAGTTGTAGTGTTGGTACATTTATCGGTTAACGTATATCAAATTGATAGATATATGATTTCGTTAGATTAAGTTGGTAGAGGAATTGCCCTTGATGATAGACTTATGTTTTTAGTGGGTATATCGATAGACGTAAAATGGTGGAAAGATATTTATGGTAGGCTAATGGCCTGTTGCGACAGATTTATGCGACAGCCTTCGCCCGTTACAGATATTTTTGGTATACTTTGTCTTTTTTTGAAATAGTTTCGTAGTGTATTGGTAGACTTCTAGTCTGTGGTAGATTTTGTAGGCATTTTTGACAGTTGTAAAGTCTTACCAGAATAATATGAATTTGTTTGAGTTGGTAAAGACAGCATAGCGTTGTGATAGACTTATTGGGGGATCTATATAACTCACTTTTTATAAATTTTTAATTTAGTAATCAAATGTTGAAATGAAAATCTATAATAGTTGAGTAAAAACCCCACAAGTGAAACCAAAAAAATAGACATAAGTCGTGAAAAAATAAAGTGAGGCAGGGAAATTAGGATTTTCAGTCGTATGTTATAGGTAGAAGACAAGGATATTCTGGTAATTTCGGGTTCATTAAACCTAAAATCGAACGTGTACGTACATATAAACGTGTACATACATATGAACGCATATGTACATAACGTTCTTGAGATTAGTGTACCACTACAAAAAAACTTGTGACCATCAAAAGCGTCACAAAACCGTTACAAATCACTGTTTGAGATTAATTAGTGACTATTTTACATGGTCGTTAAAATTTGGTCGCAAATTTATAGAGTGGCAAAATAGTCGCTAATTTGCGACTGTTTAGTAAGACTAATAAAGTGTCGTCCATTAGGACTACATTAACACCGAGTATTGTAGTCATATTTAGAGACTAAATTATGACATAAAACTTAGCCACTATTTTGTGACCGAATAATTAGCCACTATTTTGTAACGTTCCAAAGTTATTTAGCAAAAAACAAAAACAAAAATTATTTATTTTGTTTTTTTTAAATGTTTTTCTTTTCTTACACCATTTTTAATTTTAATTAATAAATCACATAAATGAATTTTTCTTTATTAAATAACTAATTTGAAAAATATACATGTGTGTATATTTGTTGTATCGATGTTGTGGTTGGGCGGTGATAAGCTTGGCCGGCGACGCGTTTTTCTGGCAGCGGAGGAAAAGATAAGGGAGATCGGGAACGTGTCGGCAAAGAGGAGTACGCTCGAGGCGGAGTATAGAGATGTGATGGTGGAGGATTCGAGATCTATTGGCGAGAAGTTCGAGATCTGGAGGTTGAGGATGACGGAAGCTTCGAGATGTGCTGGTGTGAACGAGAACGGAAGCTTCAATATATGATGTGGTCAATGACGACAGAAGCTTTGAGGTCTGGTGGGTGGAGCGACAGAAGCTCCGAGATCTGGTGGTGGTGAAGGCGGAAGCTTCGTGGTGTAATGTAGCTTTGAGATATGGGGAACAAAGTGAGAGAAGGAGAATCGATTAGCATAGATGAAGGGTTAACGGTGAATGGGTTTAGTTGATTTGTGTTTCTTGTGTCTGAACTCTAAAAATGCATAAGCTTGATTCTTGAAGAAACGAGATAAGGAGGAGAAGAAGAGAAAAGAAAAAAAATAGAAGGAGGAGATCTGGTCCGTTGGATCTAATTAATCAATGGTAGATGATAAACAAAAGTGCAATCCCTGTCTTTGTGTATTAGCCAATCAGAAGTTTTATTCTTTGGAATAAATAAAATCCATATATTCTTTTATAGACATTAATTATTATTAGTTCATTTTAACTAAGAAAGAATATAAATTCAAGAATTATCACAAAATAATCTAATAATAATAATTTAATCCTTTTTAGAAATTAATGTATATTTCAAAATAATTAGATTTAGGCTTTCAATGATTGTATTTTTTTTTTAAGATTGAAGTGTTGATATATATATGTATTATATATATTAATAAATAATTGTTGGGTTTAGAAATTTATAGTTATAGTTTAGGATTAACATGACTAGATTCAATAAATTTTGAGATTTTGTATGTAAACAGTTTTAAAAAGACTACGTGTATTTAGTTCTAACAAAGGTATTTAGTAGTAAAGTAGTCGTAAAATAGTCATAAGTAAGTAGCAAAGTAGTCACAAATGTAATAGTAGGCAAAATAAGTAGCAAAGTATTCCCAAAGTTAGTAGTAAAACAGTCACAAAATAAGTAGCCAAATTAACTAGTAACAAAATAGTCACAAAATGTAACTCTTTTGTGACATACTTTTATGAGTCAGAAACTTATATATCAAAATTTATTCTTTAAGAGATAAAAATTTTACATTAACTACTTACAATCCCTCATGTTTGAACTGTAAAGTAAATCTCTAAGTTTAAAAAGATAAAACAATGTTTTGATAAATTAGTTTTATAAGATACAATACTAACAACTTTTCATTGAAACTACATGTAACACTTGTACATGTAAGAGAAAATACAAATATTTTGTTTAAAACATTGAAAAGCAAGAGTTTTATAGAGATTTTGTGTATGTATTAGTTCAAACCAATGTTGAAACATGTAACTTAACATATTAACATTATATAATGTGAATTTGCAATTTAAAATGTTTAGGAGTTGGTAAAAAGTAGCAAAATAGTCACAATATAGTAGCAAAATCGATGTTATTTTGTGACACAATTGCGACAATTTTGTTAAATATAGATGATTCCAAAGTTAGTCACAAAAAAGTGGGGATTTTATGACGCTTTTGGAACGACAATTAAAATTGCTGAAAATATATTTATTTGATTATTGAGATTAAAATATGAGTCACTAACGAGTCTTAATTTGTGACTTTTTTGCGACTGAAACTTTTTGGTAAATTTTTAGTGTTTAATAAGTCGCAAATATGAGACTATTTACCGTCTATTTTATTCTGTTGTAAATTACCAACATTTTAGCCACTGAATCCCATCTAGTCGCATAATAGTTGCAAGGTAGTCACAATAGCGTCTCAAAGTTTAGTGACCAAAAAAAGGGTCACAAAATATGGTCACAAACTACATGTTTTCTTGTAGTGTACGTACATAACGTTCTTTTGCTTAGTGGACGTCCATAAATCTGTTTTAATGAACGATATTATTGTAATTGTAGTCATCTTCAACATATCTTCTTCTGCAATCCTAGCTAATATTGTCGTTGTTGTTCACCAGAAATGGAACAAGTAAGAGATGATACTAGAAAAAGTAAGAGATGTTGTTAGAACAACCTATGTAATTCGTCATTGTTTGTTTATTTATTATATTTATGAGAGAGGTAATGAATAATAACCACACAAAATTACATTTTAACTATAGAGGGTTATATTTAGATAACATAAATATATAATACTCAGTTTAACTAGGTACAACTAAATATATATTTAGATTTGCATTTATATTTAAAATATGAAAATGATAATTAAGGTTTATAAGAATTTCTTTACATATTGAACTATTAAATAACCTTGTTTAATCAACAATACAAGAATTTATCACTTTCAAATATATACTATCGTTTTCACATAAAACACTCTTTATAGTATAAGGAAGACTTAGTAAGTGATCACCTCAAATGAAGCAAAAGAGGTGAGTCCCAAGTTGTTATGAACATTGTGTTATGAAAACCTTGTATATGCTAATTAATAGTGATAAATCTTGTGGCCAACTGCTAATTAATAATTTATATTATAGTCCAACTGGAAATACGGAAAAATGCAAAAGTTCAACTATGAATATGAGAGTACAACTGGACAACTATGTATAATTATGTGTATACCAGATAATTTTTTACTAATATCTTGTTGTCTTTGGTTCATTTTATCACATGTATGATGATTTTAAATGAATATTCTGCTGCCAAAAATCTATTGTTTATTTGTTTTCACATGAGCCATATTTAAACTTATTTTAATAGCTCTATTACAATTGCACCAAGTACATAGTTCAAGTTATACTGAAATTTTCTCAGTTTTACCTAAATGATCTAGTTTTACATAAAACCTCACACTCACCCTAAAATTCTATTAATTACAACCAAACAAATGCCAGTCTCTCCACCTCTGTTACAACTCTATTTTTTCCTAGTAATATTATAGTAACTCTCCCAAAAAAAAAGGAAGAAGATGATCGTTACAGACTAATAATAATCTGTGGATGGATCGGGACAAAGACTGAACGATACCAAACGAGTGTAAGAAGACACAACAGTAAACTATTCTTTGATTTGTGTCATTTTCAGATATATATATAAACTGAGAAGCAAAAATCACGAAATCTATATATAGTATCATTAACAAGTCAAAAAAACGTCACAACATTATCCCAATTATTCAAATTACGCGCCTATAAATACACACTCACATACCAATCCTCTTCTTCATCATCTCTTAACAATGGCGTCCTCTCCGACCATTTCTCCGTCCTCCTTCTTTTCGTCTTCTGACTCATCATCATCTGCTGCTAAAACATCATCATCATTCCAACCTAAAACAGAGAAAACAAATTTAACTTCAGTACTAAACTACATAACTTCAGTAGTACTACGCTAAGTTAGATAGAGAGAGAGAGACAAATGAAGTAAGTTGTACTAAACTACATAACTTCAGTAGTAACTTTTTTCAAAGGTTTTTCTTTTGAATTTTGGTGCCTTCTTGTGCTCCTCTTGCTTAAATTCTGCAGTAGTTTATTTGGAGCACATGGCTACAAGGCTCATTGGTTCAGTAAAGTGATGCCTCCAATTATTATTCCGCGAGCAAGTAAAACAGAGGCATATTAGATGGCATAAATCAAGTGTTTAACGCATACAAACAACTTTTCTAGGAGTGAACCTCGTTGTCGAGTAACTCAGGTGATATCTTTGGTGGAAATGGAGGCGAGCTGGTCTTCTTCGAAGCTTGTCTTGTCTTCAACCATATGAGTCCCAAATCGACGATAGAGAGGGACATAGATCGTCGGGAAGAGAGGATGAAGAGTTAGGGGTGTCGACGGAGCGAGCGATTCAGATCCATCATAGCTAGCTGCAGCAAGAGAAAAGTAATGGAAAAGGGGTTATTAATTGATACAAACCTAAACCCAGAAAAGGGACTATGTAAAATAAGCCTCCAAATTTTACACGCGGGCACAAAAAAATTATCCTGCTGATGATTTTTGACAACAAATCTAACACACATAACAAATTGTATGAATTCGAAATAGAGAAAAAGCAGACCGACCTTTTTTCCCCAATTACAAAAGTAAAACAGCTACTGACAAACAAACAAACAAGCCAACAAAGAGCAACCAGAGATCAGATAAATAAATAACAAAAGGGTTAAATGGCAAGACGACCACAAGAACAAACAAATGCAGAATCCAGTAATCAGATTTGTTGGGAGAGTTTTGGCCAAATCATGTAACGTAATTTACGAGTATGACCTTTTTCATTGATCAGAGTCTAAAGGCTTTGGAGATCCATTCTGATGCTGCGGCTTGAGTTTCCGAATCAATATTTGGAAGTAGAGACAATGGAGTCACAAAAACCTGCCATTACCAAAAGGGAAGTAGGTTATAATACATATATATATATATATATATATATTTTCCTTAGAAATTTTTACAAGACTTAAGAATTTAACCAGAAAAAATGTGTTTCATGTTGAGTGCAAGTGTTGATTTAGAGAAGAACAAGATGCAGAATTTAAGAATTTAACCACAATCCATATACTCTTTTGTCAATGTTATAGATGTTGTGAAAACTTCAGAAAACTGTATTTAATAACCATTTCAATCAAATCCTTATACCTGCAACTTCAAAGGCAATGGCACCTTTGATATTAACAGAGCTTACAGCGATTGTTTCCCCTGGAGTCATAGAATGAGCAGAAGCTGATTTGTCCCTGCAGATTCCACAATTCACAACAAGTTCAGAACTTTTAACTAACCAAAACACGGAGGTGAACAAATCAAACCCAAATTAACAATTGGATTCGTTCGTAACGCACGTTTGAGGAGCACAAATGGAGTTGTCGTAGTGAGAGAGAGAGAGAGAGAGAGAAGAAAGGGAGAAACTTTAAAAAAATGGAAGAGAGAGAGAGAGAGAGAGAGGTTGAAGAAGAGAGTCTGAAAACACCGACGGTTTCGGTTCTTGAGATTGCTCTGTTCATCAAGCTCATCGCCATTGTATCTCGCTCTATTGTTGTTTCACACCCACTGTTGAATATCAGCGACTGAGGAGGTTGAAGAGAAGGAGAGAACAACCCACAAGTTTTGGTTTATTCACAAACAAACCCAAGTCTTCGCCTAGGAGACTTTTTTTTTTCTTTTTTTTGCTAAATTTTTTTCTTGTTTCGGCTAGGAGAGGAGAGATGCCTTTGCCCACTTCCACACCTATCTTTCTCTAAGTTCCTGCAACAATCAACCAGAAAAGAACGAAACTCACGCAAAATAAAAACTAGATCTATAATTTTGTTCTCGAGAGAGAAAATGAACAGTGATCCACCTATGATATTTTCTTTCTTTTGTCATGATTTTAGTCGAAGAAGATGAATCAAATTAGAAGGAATCAATCTCATGTTTTTTGTTAACCCAAATTTAAGAGAATACCAAAAAAAATCAGAAATCCATCCTTCAAGATTTTTGTGTTCCCTTTCACTTAAAAATCAAAGACAATTTTAAATATAAATAGCATTATCTGTAGTAAAACAAACAACTCTGGTTTATAATTAATAATCAAACTTTTCAATATTGTTTGAGTAACTGGGAAATCATAACGTGTTGTTATAGTAATAAACCCACTTTTATGTAATATTTTAAGTAATTTTGAATCTTAAAAATGTTTGTTTGTTTCTTTTTTTTGTTTGTAAATGAGTTTTGGATTCATAATATTCTAACTAGAGTTACTCATTCCATTGTCATCAAGTAGCGTTGTTCACGAATAAAAGTAGCTAACGTTACTGCGATTTTAATATTACTAGGTGCTTCCCCACGCAACACGTGGGTTGTGGTGTAGTTGGCACTTTCTTGTTTTTTTTGTCTTTTTCGTTTTCTCTTTTGTATTATTTCGTTTTAATTAGGCATATACAGGCTTTACCGTCACTTTTATTTATACACTATATGTTTATACCATTTCGTTCATATGTGTATAATTGTGGCATTTATTTTTTATTTTTTATGAAGATGTTGTTTCTTGCTTTTGAAGATCCAATCTTATCATTGACTGATATTGTTTCCAATACATTTATTGTATTAGAGATTTTCTAATTAACTGCTTATGTAAACCCTTCATACGTTGATGTTGCAATAATAAGTTATTTTTTTAAAATATCTTCCGTGTAAGTGATTATGTTTGTATGCCCATGTTTTGGTTCTAATATCAATAAGATCGTTTCTGTTTTTCTTTAGTTGGCTTTGAAACCAATATTGAGTTAAGCAAATAATGGGTGAAATTATGGTGTTAATAAGTAATATAAATTATTATGTATATATATTGTATATATGTGACTATAAATTTAGCTAACTAAAAAATTATGTAATATTTAAATACAATCTTGAACATATATATATTTTTTTATTTGTGGGAGGAATGTATGAAATTATTGGATAGAAGTTATTTTTGAGTTAAATGACCTTTAATGTCTTTAAAGTGAGTTAAATATTAATAAATTTTTATATGTGTCTTGACTTTTTTAAAAAGGAATACCAAGTGTTTCCTTCCAAATTTGAAGTGATATAGTATTTTAGTTTTCTTATATGATTTTATGAACTTCAATGTAAAAGTTTTTCAAAGTAATAAGTACACTCACTGATTGAATTATAAAATTTGGAGAAATGTTTATTTCGTTTAATCATCTGCTCTTTTAAATAAATTAAATAAGTATGTTGTTATTCCTACAAATAGGACAACATATATTATAGTTTAACCATGGAGTTAAGCAATGGAAATGGAACTTGTGATTGCAAGACAAAATGCTTATATGTTACACATTGATCGTTTAAAAATGAATAGGAACATCTAATTCTCAAATAAAGTTGATTGTTTTGTTAAAACCAACATATGTGAATTTAAATTTAACTATGCAAATTTAAAAAATAAATATGAATAGATTAGAAAGGCAAGAAATATAAAAGAAATATTTTTTTATAGAAATAAAATAAAAATTGAAAACAATGTTAAACATATATAATACTTTTTACATTAAAATATAGAATCAAACTCTTACAAGTTACAACACATATGAGATATAACAACATTTGATATTGGTAGGA
>NC_025696.1:18228690-18235139 GCF_000633955.1 Camelina sativa
TGTATATTTTGTATGAATAAACACAAGTAACTATCTATTAACAATACTGCAATTGATTATCCACTTATAATTGAACAAATGTTCAACGACTGATGGATACTGTATAATCTAAAAATTCATAAAAAATATAGCAATATGTATCTTAAAATGTAGAAAATATATAATCATAATATATTTTATATAAATAAATAGAAAATTTGTTTTATGATAACAAATAAATATATTTTACTTTGTTAAAGTGTTAACAACAAAAAAGAAGAGAAAAAGAAAGAAAAGAAGGAGAGAAAGAGGAGAGGGGCAAAATCGTCCAATATGTGTGGACACATAAGCAAAAAACTTGGGAAAGTATACCATGAGTGGAAAGTGGGTTTTTGTGACACAACTCACACCCAAAGTGGGTTTTCATGACATTTTCCCTTTAAAATATTAAAATAAATATATAAGATATACATATCATACAAAATCTAAAACTAAGCTTTTACAATGATATTTGATTTGAGTTTTTATAACCCATACAACAACAAAAAAAAAAAAATACAAAACAAAACAAAACAAAACAAAAAAGAGATTTGAGAGTAGTGGAAGAAGATGAGAGAATGAAAGAGTGATAGACTAAAAGAATAAGATAATGAATATTTATAGGAAGAGAAATGATGAAAAATTACATTTAGAAAAATGAGAGTTACAATTCTAATTTATTATTTTGTTTTAATACAATTGATTAATACAACTTAGTGGAGAAATAAAGTTAATGCATAATTTATAGGGAGAAGCTATAAAGATTTCAGTTTTATATTATGTGGGTTAAATGTAAAAATTAATTGTTTTAAATTTGTGTTCTAATATAAATTTTTTTTTGTTAAAATTATATTGCCAAGTGGACCAATAAGGAGAGACTGAAATTTAGAAAAATGAGAGTTACAATTCTAATTTATTATTTTGTTAATACAATTGATTAATACAACTTAGTGGAGAAATAAAGTTAATGCATAATTTATAGGGAGAAGCAATAAAGATTTCAGTTTTATATTATGTGGGTTAAATGTGAAAATTAATTGTTTTAAATTTGTGTTCTAATATAATTTTTTTTTGTTAAAATTATATTGCCAAGTGGACCAATAAGGAGAGACTGAAACTCTACTTTTATATATATGATTTGGGGTCGACTCTGCTGCACTACACCTGCTTCTTTGATATACATCCTATACTTTTTGCCTCTTTTCTAAACATCACAAACAAATTTTTTCTCTATCAAACATCACAAATTATACATTATCTTTTAATTGCAACACAACAAATATAAATTGTGATTAAACTTACTAAACCATTAATCACGTTTTGAAAACCACGATTAAGGTTAATGAACCAAAGAAATGATACCATGCCATCGTCTTCTTCTATCAAAATCCCCAAAAAAAATTAGGGTTTCTATTGTATCAATAAACAAATTTAACTCAATATAATTATTTTACACCATCCACTTACACTTGCCAACAATGCCACACTTGATAGAAGCAACTATCAAAGAAGCAATATAGTTGGTGTAGTCTAGCATAGTCGACCCTATTATTTGGCGCTTGAACAGGTTTTTTGGCTTCACGATCAAATAAATGCTTTGCTGAAGCTTAATTTAATCGTAGGGTTTATATTTTTCTCATGGTTGTTGTTATGTGTTTCAAACACTATTTGGTTTCTATCAGACGAGAAAAACAAACAAAAAAAAGTTTTGGATTTTGGCTTTTAAAATTTTTGTATTTTTGTTTATGGGTTTTAGATTTTGCAGAAAAATTAATAATTTTTAAATAGAATGGGAAAATGTCGGGTTTTTCTTTCCAATAAGTTTTAAATTTCTTGCAGCAATATTTTATTTTTAATTAGTTTTTTCATTTTTTTTCTTAAAGTACATTATATATATATATTTATTTATATTTTAAAATTTTCGAATTGGAAAAAATGGGCTTTTTCATGCAAAACTAAAACTGAAACTAAACTAAAAATCATTCTCACAACTCAAAAACATTAACCTAAAACTTTGATATTCTTCAAGTTTCGTCGGAAATTACGACAACGGCGACTCTGATTACATACAATTGGAAGGACAAAACTGGAAGGAACCGAACATAATAGAATCACACAACAAATCACTTCAAACAAGTGCCAAAATAATATCTACAAGCCTACTACTATCTTTTAGATTGAAATATTGATACACACCATTCCATCCAACAACTGGTATACGGCAAAGATGAATAAACACAACTACAAGACATGGGCTATTTCCCAAAAGGACGAATACATCCTCAAATCAATAAAATCCAATCTAGACCCAAAACACCACTACATTTAAAGGCTTAAACGGATATTTAGGCCCAATCAATATAAGAAAAATATATATATATATATATATAAACACTCGAATGTAATTAAATTAAAAACCTAAAAACCTTATAAAATATTACTAACTTACAAACTTTGTAACACAATCACAAAAAAGACAAACAGATAACAGGGAAAAAAAACAATGCAAAAAACAATTACATTCAGAAATGAACTTATACATAATAATCTACAAATATGCAATTTAAATAACTGAAAAACAAAACCAAATTTTAAAATAAACATAACTAACATAAAATAAAAAATGTAAAACTACACAGTAAATTGTACTTAATGCAAGAAAAACAAGCAAGAAAGCCAAAATGACCATTTAAAAAAAAAACAAAACCACCAAAAAATAGCAACCAAAATATAAAGAGAAATAACAAAACACTTTATAAATATCCACAAAAAAAAAACACATATCACACCCTAATCAAATTCCTGCGCTAAGCACGGGCCAAATATTAGACAATGACAAAATGATAAATAATAATACATTAATCACAATTCACAACTAATAACTACAACAAAACAACAACTTTAAGTACACAATATTATCTTCTCATGATTATTATTTAAAAAACATTTAAAAAGCACAGAAGATGATCTCAAACTTTGAAAAGTAAAAAACACACCAAATTATACTTACTGCCAAAAAAAAAAGGTTACAAACAACATAAACACCCGAATCAAATACAAAAACAGACATAAAGATGAATTTACATAACTAAAAAATAATATATAGAAAAAACCCGACATACACCTTCATCTAACTCCCGCGCGTAGTGCGGATCAATTGCTAGTTTTACTTATATAGTGCGAGTACTTATATAAATATTGGTTCTAGCATAATAATTTTATTTATATAATGTCACATGTAAAAAAAAAAAAAGATTGAGCCCATTTACATTCGGGCCCGTTTTTTACAAAAACTAGAGGCTTTAAAATTTGACACGGGCCGGGGTAACCCAGCAAACTTCAGCCCTGGACGAAGAAAAGCCTATATGCTATATATATATATTTGTCCCGTAAGTAAACAACCCTAGTTTGGCAACCAACGGCCCTCTTCCGAATCGGGATTTGCCTTTTCTATTGATTCCTACGGATTGGATCGCACAACGCTCTTCTCTTCCGAGATTTCTGTCTGATCTTCCTTTGCCCGTAGCCGATCTCCTACTTGCAAAGATGGTTAGTCGTTGCTATAAATTGGATATTTTACTAATTCATCCCTTAATCGACGAACGCCTTGAGATCTCTAAATACATTGAGTTTTTTCAACTTAAAAAGTTTTCTATTTGCTTCAATCGGCTCTGACTCTTCTTTGAATTTGTTGACAGCCTCTGGGAATTTATAATGAGGTAAAATTCCTGACTGCTTGTTTTTTTTTTTTTTTTATCATATCTTTTGTTATCCGTTTTCCTGACACATGTTTGGATCAGTCGGCAATTGCAATATTTTCAAACGCGGCAGTACTCTCTGTGGAACTCCATCCATATAGACCATGGTACGCTCTCGCCATTACATCCTTCTTATATGTTTTAAATTTAATCAATATGTTTTAAATTTAATCAATATATGTTTTAAATTTAATCAATATATGTTTTAAATTTATAATTACAGGATCCTAGGAGGTTTGTCAGATGGAACTATTAAAATCTGGGATTCTGAGAAATTTGCACTAATACATGTATTCGTTCCGTCTGGTGGTGTTTATTCAGGTACATTTTTATTCGAATATATATACATTTTATTGGTTTGTTCTTGTCCTTTCTTTACTGTGAACGTGCATATGCAGTTTGTTCAGCTAAGTTTGTTCCACGCAAGCAGTGGGTTGTAGCTGGATCTGGCGACGGCTGTATTTGTGTCTACAAATGGTACACTATGAACCGCCACTTGAATTCGCGACAGCCAATAAAAGTAATTAGTGATGCTCACGCTGCTGCCGTTATGTGTCTTGCTGTTCATCCCAACCCTTCCATATCTTTTGTCATCATCTCATGATAATAAAATCAAGCTCTGGAACTGGGACTTGGATTGGTGCCTTCTTCGGGTTTTTGTAGGGCATTCTGCTTCTGTTGTGCACGTCACTTTCAATCCCAAAGACGACAATACTTTTGCTAGTGCATCACTTGACAATACCACAAAAGTAAGTAATTACGTACTTGTTGTTTGTTCACTTCATTTTTTTCCATTATTATTTCCACTAGCTAAACCTTTTTCCTTGATCTAGATATGGAGCCTTGGTTCTCACTCTCCACAGTGTACTTTAGGTGGAGAGGAACATCAAGAAGGACATCTTGATGGGGTATTGTGTGTAGACTACTTTACTCTTAGCGATAAACCGTACCTTATCACTTGCTCGGCTGATCAGACTGCTAAGGTGTGGGACTACCAAACTAAGAGATGCCTTGAGACACTTAAAGGTCATACTAACTCTGTTACAGCAGTTTGTTTCCATCCAGTGATCCCAATAATTATTACAGTCTCCGAAGATGCAACTGCCTTCATATGGCTTGCCACCACGTTCAGGTAACGCTAATAACTTCTATTGATNATTAGTGATGCTCACGCTGCTGCCGTTATGTGTCTTGCTGTTCATCCCAACCCTTCCATATCTTTTGTCATCATCTCATGATAATAAAATCAAGCTCTGGAACTGGGACTTGGATTGGTGCCTTCTTCGGGTTTTTGTAGGGCATTCTGCTTCTGTTGTGCACGTCACTTTCAATCCCAAAGACGACAATACTTTTGCTAGTGCATCACTTGACAATACCACAAAAGTAAGTAATTACGTACTTGTTGTTTGTTCACTTCATTTTTTTCCATTATTATTTCCACTAGCTAAACCTTTTTCCTTGATCTAGATATGGAGCCTTGGTTCTCACTCTCCACAGTGTACTTTAGGTGGAGAGGAACATCAAGAAGGACATCTTGATGGGGTATTGTGTGTAGACTACTTTACTCTTAGCGATAAACCGTACCTTATCACTTGCTCGGCTGATCAGACTGCTAAGGTGTGGGACTACCAAACTAAGAGATGCCTTGAGACACTTAAAGGTCATACTAACTCTGTTACAGCAGTTTGTTTCCATCCAGTGATCCCAATAATTATTACAGTATCCGAAGATGCAACTGCCTTCATATGGCTTGCCACCACGTTCAGGTAACGCTAATAACTTCTATTGACTAGTTTCCTTCACTTTTTCATACCCCAAATTAATTTAACTGAGTATCAGTATTTGACATCTAGGCTTGAGAAAACATTGAAGTTGAGGTCTAACTCGAGATGTTTTGCTATCGGACACGGGACTGGTTCATACCAGTAAGTTTCTGAGACCTTTAATATGGCAATACTTAATCCCTTTCTGCCTCCTACATTATTTACGCATTATTTATACGATACCTTTTCAGGGCTGTGTTTGGTTGCAACCGTGGACCCGTTTTGATGGAATTTAGCCTTGAAATACCATTGGCTAGTATGGACAAGAAGGGGACAATTGTTTTTGCTAAACACAGGGAGATATATGTTGGGAGTGCCGCAGATAAGGTATGGAGTTTAAATGATTTAACAAATTCTTCGGTTGTTGCTTTCTTTTCTTTTTTAGATTTTTTGAATATTAGCTCATGTTGGGAAATGCTTAATGGTTTGTTTTGTGACCTTTACTTAGGGTACTGGTATTGAGAGACCCTGTTGGGGTTATGAGGAAAAACTTTGGGATTTTGAGGGACACCATTGGGTTTTTAGGCATTTGCTAACAACCTGTGATTTTTATCCTGAAGTAAGTGGCATCGGTATACATTGTTGCTCCCCTTGCACCATAACTTTTGTAACTAGCCACTATCATGTATATATGTTTCAGAGCTTAGAGCACAGCCCTGATGATAGGTCTGTAGTTGTTTGTGGAGATGGCAAGTACATTATTATCAACAATTCCTTACCACGGAAAGTTGCATCATCTGGCTCGGCACTGGAATTTGTTTGGTCCTCTAAGGGGGGACATGCTGTCAAGGGAGATTCGTCACAAATCGAGATCTTCAACAAGAACTTCGATGTTCGTGATTCCTTTTTG
>NC_025696.1:18235883-18253700 GCF_000633955.1 Camelina sativa
ATATGTGTGCAGAAGAAGGGGACTGTGACACCTCCTTACTCAGTAGAGCGCATTTTTGGTGGGACGTATTTGGCAGTGAGCTCAAGTGATTTCATTGACTTCTATGATTGGGAGAAATGTGTGGTCATTTCGCGAGTAGATGTTACCGTCAAAGTAAGTTGTTAAAATTACCGCTCTTTTCTGCCACAAAGTCTCTTCCTATTCACGGCTAATGTTTTCTTGCTACAGACTCGGAATATATATTGTTCTGAAAGTGATGATCTCGTTGCAATTGCCGGTGATTCATCGTTAAAAATCCTTGACCTCAATTGCGAAGGTGGTAAAACTCTCAGTGTAGCCGAAGATAAATGTGTTCTAGATGGCGTATGGGTTATGAATTGTTTTATCTATATCACTGAGCATGATGAGCTTACCTACTGTGTTGGTGGTCGTTCTGAGGTAAAGAGGCTCTGGTTTTAAGAAAATTGTTGTGTTTTTAATTTGTTAGGTACAATCTTGTATTTACAACTCTTAAATTACAGGCAACGGTAATGTGTTTTCTGCCTCGTCCTATGTCATTGATGGTGTCTCCCGCTAATCCAAGTCGGGTTTATCTAATGGACGAAGAGTTTAAGTGAGCAGATGTTTTACAAAGATCACTGCTGACGACTGTTTTGTCGTTTTAACTTTCTGACTTTTTTTTTTTTTTTGCCAAATTTGATTGTTTACAGCTTGTTTGGTTATACTTTACCTACAAGTTTGATTGCGTACCAGAGACTTGTGTTGCGTGGAGAGTTGGTTCAGGCTCTTGAAGTCTTCCCTTCAATTCCTGAGGAAGAGCGTATTAGGTATACGAGAGTGTGTTTTCCCTTGTATTATATCATCATTACTTGCGCGCTGTGGTTATAAACTTTCTGATATTGTCATCTTCATATACCTTCTCAGCGTGGCACGCTTCTTGGCAGATCTAGAAGTAACTGGTTACAAATGTGAGACGCTCGAGGTTAGTGTGTACTTTTGAGAAGCATGTTTGATGCCCATGACTTGTACCCATATTTATCTTGTGCTCATTCAATTCGTATCTTCTGACAGGATTTTGCTAAAGAAGAAGCACGTTGGATAGAACTTGGCTACGTCCCACCAGGAACAACCTTCCCACAAACCAGTGTTCAAGCCTTGTAGGTGTGGAAAGAGAGGGCTATGTCGCTTTTCTTTGTGGGTCATAAATATAATTACTCCCTAAACTTATGAGTCTCTCTGTAGTAGTCTTGGTCCTCTTGGATGCTGCTTGTTCTTTCTATGTGACTCTTTATGGTTTTTACATAGATAATTTCCGTAGTGAAATCTGGTTTATATTACTATTGCGATTTGAGTTTTAGATGAGTTCTTAATTAATCGTAGCAATTATGTTATGTAAAATTCTGAATTACCTGAGTATTTCCCTAAGCTCTTGCGTTTTTTTTTCTGCAATAGATCTTTTAATTAATTGCCGGGCCGCACAACCGTAGAACACCCAACAAACAGATGCATGTGAAATATTAATTAAATAGACGATCGATGATGAATTCATCCATGAAAGAATTTGTTATCCTTCCACTTTGGTTGATACTTGCTAGTGAAGAAACAAAAGAGGGTTTTCAACTTTTGAGATACCATACCTCTAACGAAAGGGAGAAAACAACTAGTTCCATAGAATACAAAACGTTATTGATATTAGAATTAAATGTTGGTTAGTACGGCTTCATTTGCATAGCAACTACTAGTTGGCATATGCATTTGGTTAACCATTCGATTTTGGTTTGGTTGTATATTCGGTTTCAATTAGTTTCGATATAATAATATAATAGTAAACATCAGGCGCCGATTATGTTATTTTGTTGCATGGTTTGATTGTTTTGTGATTGTTGATTATGATTGTGTCAAGTGACTTGTGTGTATAGTCCAGTTGATTGGAGGATCACCTTACTAAGTATTTATTATAATACTAGGATTTAACCCGCGGTACACCGCCGGACAATATTTTTAATTTTAAAAATTTAAAATTTATATTGTATTTATTTGTTATTTTATTAATTTTAAAATATAAAATTTTACACGTATTTGATATAAGTATTCAAAGTATAAGATTTTTGTAGTGTTTTCAAGGTTTTAACCCGTGTGGTATATGTATAATCTAATAATAAATTTATCTCCCTGCACACATCTAAAAGTGTTTTAAAAAAAACAATAACTCCCTATATGAGATTAATGCCAACCCGTTTCATCAAAATCAAAATAAGTTTTTGCGTAAAAAAATAATCAAAATAAGTTTTTTTATCAAGTTTAATTATGTTAATTATTTTACCAAATTAGCATTTTTTATAGTTTATAATTTTTTCATGTCAATATATATAGTTTATGATAATTAATAGAATTTTAATTTTTTTGGTACTTCCTCAAAAAATAAAAAATAAACCAAATTATATGGAGAGTTTTCAACATATTTAATGTGACACTTTATAATTGGATTTTCGGTTTAGGAAATTTATTAATGTTAATATAATTATGGAGATTGTAAACTTTTGTTATGAAAAATCTGTTGTATATCATTTAAATATGAGAGATTCTAGCATCCATAAAAATAGTTTTGGAAATTTAATGGGTTAAAATTTTAATGGGTAGAGTTGTTTTTGGAAAAATTGGAATGTATAGATGTTGTTAAGATTTTATGACAATAATGTAACAAATGTTGGTCAATTTAAGAAAGTTTAGTATTTGAGTTTCTCTGCAATGTTATTTATGGAATTATTTTAGGGGTTAATGTTGTAAAAAACAAATTAAATAAGTAAAACTTAAAAGCCATAAACCAAAATGTACTTCAAAAATGTTAATATAGATTTATTTTTTATTAACAAATCGTTAGGTTCTAGTCGGGCGGCTGAAGTGGATCTAGCGTTCAACATAAAAATCAGGGATTAATCGGAACCTAATTTTATGTATATATTAATTATTTAGATACAAACTACATAAATTAGAACTGGTGTATTGGTTTCGGCTGTTGTTCGGGTTCTAAAAAGTCATGAGTTTTAAAGGGTATAAAACATTTCTTCCTTCTATTTTTGCATCCCTAGATGGCGGCCTATTTTATTCACATTGCTCTTTCTTTTTCTTTAAATTTTTAATTCAAAATCAATAGATCTACTCAAATACATTTGATTTCTTAAGTTGAAAAGAGCAAATAATTTATTTATATTCAACTTCCGATTACAACAAAATTCCAACGCCTTTCTAGCGAGGATTCAGCCATCTTAAACGATTTTTAGAACAGGGATACATATGCATCTTTTCCTTGTGATACATGTAAAAGTAAATTGTGATCGTATTATTATGCCGAAGAGAGGAGATGTAGGGTCTCGTTGGATGTTGTTGTTTTATGCTTGTTTTATAACTGGAACCATGGCTAGTTGCATGTTGGTTAGGTTGTTGATTTACTCGTTGAAATTGTTGCTTATTGTTGATTTTGATTTTTTTTTTTTTTTTTTATCTATGATAATCTGGTTTTGGAATTCTTGTTGGTTAATTGATTCATTTGTAACACCCAGTTTCCATGGCATGTCACAGGTTAACTTATACCACAAGTAAACCATACTTAACCGAAAATAACCAAAAAATCCATTAATTCAACTTAAACGTCCTTCAAATCATCCTTTAAAGGTTAAACCGAAACTAACAACCAGTTCAATTTCAAAGACCAACAACGAATAATAAAAGAACAAACTCCAGCTCCTAACACCAACACCAACTCTAACAACTACTCCTCATGGTTACTTGCAAGAGAAAGTTACTCCTCATAGTTACCTGCAAGAGAAAGAGAGGGGTGAGCAATCTAAGATTACTCAGCGAGGGCAAGCCTTAGGGCTCACGAAGTCTCCGTACACAAACACGCTTAGACAATCACAAAGTCTAAACCTAACACAAGCAGTCAAACATGTGTCAACGACACACACACACCAAGAAAATGGGACTACATCCCATCACCGCCCTTGGCGGGTCAGATACAAAGTGTCATCACAAGCTATCCTCATTATCAGATCCCTCATGCTTTCGCACTTCTTCATGCATCATGCTTACGGAACCTCCATGCCTCTTGCACTTCGTCCTAGCATCAATCACTCGTGCTCATGCTTACGGACCACAAGCGCCTCTTGCACTTGTTCCTAGCATTGCACACATGTCGGCTCGTCAGCCATCCTAATCTACCTGCAAACCACGCGGTTAGACCACCACACAATTACAAAGATTTCTCCTTGCAGGACTCTCCGCGGTTCACCCGCTCCTTCGTGCCTTAGCACATTTCCTCCTCACACTCAAACAATTATTTTATCACCCAAACATGCATATCACACACCACACAATCCGTTTTAAAATATCTAGTTCTTTTAAATTTCAAATCCTATTACTAATTCTTTTTCCTTACATTTTATGTAATAAATATATATTATATATATTATTATTATATACTCAACAATCAACTAAAATTATTTATATATATATAATCTATAAGTATACTTGGCTTAACCTTAAACTAAGTAATTATCTAAACATATCGGTATATAAAAAAGACACCAACTAGTCCTCACCTTAGCAAATTGGGTTGATTCTCCTAAAGACCAGCAACAACACAAATCCAATCCAACAACAATCTCAATGATTATATTCCAATATTAGTCACTTATTTAATCTAATAACCGAAACTGACTTAATTGTGCTGGTACTTCACAAATAAATTAGTTAGATGTAGTTTAATAATTAAATCAAACTAACGATCTAATAACTTATATCACCACAATTTAATGCACGTACGACCACATGCTCCCCGTTTATTACCGATTCCTAAACCAGCCACAATACACACGACTCACCATTATTAAATTATCCAACGTCATCGACAACGTACGTAATTAACCATGCATGACACCATAAACAACTCATGCACGTACGTTCCATAATTTTCTGGTTTAGTTGGTTAAATATTGGTTTAGCTATAAACGAACAACCTAACAACGACAACAACACGAGACGTAAAGCTTTGTCGTTACCTCTTTCAGCAACCTTTCTCGACGGCTTGACTTGACGAACTGAACGGCGAAGTGGAGGACTCGGCAACACAGATCTGCGGTGGTTCAAGCTTGGTGATTAGATTGGTTCCAACAATCTATGAAAACACAACATAGTTCTCAGGTTTGGTTCACGGGTCTTACCTCTCCGGTGAAGACGTTTCACACGGCGGCACAGGCTGAGCGCGGTGACAATCTCCGGTGTCTCTAGTGGTGCTACAAGGGTTCGCAACAAGGTTCGAGTTAGGGCTGTTCCCAAAACCATACGAAACTAAAGACTCGAGTTATGCGGAGGCTTACCGTGGAACGTGACGGCTAAGGGTTTCTGTGACCTGTCTCGAAGTTTGTGTTCTCTTTTTATGCACACGCAGAGAAAATAGGGTTTGTTTCGGGCTTGACTCACTAATCGACTCGGTTTGGGCCTCACGGTTTAATTCTAAAACCGGGTCGTTACACATTACTGGTTTAATGACTTATGATGGCATCTATCCAAGAGGTAATCGTGTTTATAATGTTCCAATATTTTTAGATTATCTATTTTGATTTCTGCTTGAATGTTTGAATTATTTTGATCTATCGTGTATCAATGTGCTTAGAATTTCAGATCACGACATGTATGATAGATATATCATTGAAAATTTTACATTATTTTTTATAATTTTCTTGACTAATTTGAAATATGTAATGATTTAAAATAAAATTTTCTGTCTTTTTTAAAAAAATTTATATTTTCATCTTTACAAAATTACATACTCATATTGCATTGTGCTTATAATCTTATTATATAAACCTTGATGACAATATTACTTATTAACAAGATCGTGACATGTGTCAATTATATCATTCAGATGTTGACACATGTCAATTCATTATTAAAATTTTAAAAAATAAAAATATAAAAATTCAAAACCTAACCTAAAAAGGTTTTATATAAAAGTAAATAGATAAAATAAAACCTAAATTTATTTAAAAACTAATTATAATATAATATATATAGAGATATACACCAAAAAATTCAAAATTATAATATTGTTTACTTATTTTAATTTTTAGTTGCTATATTACAAGAAAAATATTACTTTTTATATAAGATAAAAAAAATGATTGTAAAAATTATACAATTAGTTACTGTTTCTAAAAAAAATGTAAATACTCACCTTTACATAAAAAAAAAGATTGTTGAAGTAAAAAAAAAAATAGATCGTCTCATATTTTTTTCACCAATCAAATAATTTATTCAAAAGACTGCTATTGTAATATATATGATAGGAGTATGTAAGATTAAACGTATGCGTTTTTGTAACTATAAAAATGTTAAAGTGAAAAGACATATAATAGGTTATTTAATGTGTTCATAAAGATAATGTGTTGGTAGTAGTTAAGACTAAAGAGTATATTTTAATAATAAAATATATTTGCGGGTACAAATAAACTTTTAGTGGTAATGTAGACAGTACATTTGTAAATGGTATACATAAGTGTATTATAGCAAAAAAAAAAAAACAACTATTTTCTATAACTAAAAGTTTATCTCTTTACTTTTATACATTGTTTTTTACTTACGAAAATTATTAAATATATATTCTTTGTTAAATTTAATTTAATTTAAATACTTTTGAACTCATCAACAACTATTTTCTTTAACTAAAAGTGTATCTATTTTTTTTCAAACAAACAATAAAGTAAAAGGAATTTCTTCGGTAAGTTGCCCAAGCCAGAGGGAAGGGGTTTACAAAAGAACTTCAAAGATAAGAGAATGCGAAACACGGGCAAGATAATTCGCCTTCAAATTTGTCGCATGCGGGATCCAAGAGATGGAGAATAGTGGAAAAAACTCCAACGAATTAAACTCATCAAGCAAGTTGAAGAAGGATGGCCAATATTCAGGGGAATGCATCATAGTGAGTAAACTCAACACGTATGCGCTCCATGGCCCACAACAACGCTTCTAACTCTGAATGTAGGGGAGAGGGGCTCTGTCTTAGACACTTGGCCCCCAACAATGAAGTTCGCTCCTCACCAACGCAACACTTCCAGCCCAATCATGAATGCTCATTGGTTGCTTTCCAAGAACCATCAATTTGACAACAAGGTGAAGAAACATCCGAGGATGGAGATGGAGCCGACATGACCGCCATAAAAGATAGCGCCTCTTTCCAAGCTAACTTATCGCCCAAAACCTGAGCAATTATATAATTTGTCTCGATCTCTAAACTTTAATTTTTTTTATGGCCTTCCAGATTGCCCATAAAAATCATGGTAATTGAAGAAGTTGATCAGAATCACCCTGTACATCCCTCCAGAAAACAAAATCCAAATTTGAGTACACCGACTAATATGGAAAATCCCCTGATGAGACCGGAGTTAGAGATAAATCCTAAACTTCCCACGAGTGAGGGCATTCAAAAAAAAAGTGATTAATAGTCTCAACTACAGAGTCGCACCTTTTACACCAGATATTTACATTGGACACTTCAGTGTATCTATTTACTTTTATAGATATTTTTTACTTACTAGAAATACTTACTTTATATTTTTTGATAAATTTTATTTTATTTTTAAAATTTTAAACCCGCACATCGGACGGGTCCTAATCTAGTTTTCTATAAACTATGTGAAATTAATTTTCTCTTAATTCTTCAATTTTTATTGGGTTGTCATAGTCTCATAGACTCAACGTAATTGAGTATATATATTTTTTATCTTAATATTTCTTATAATTTTTATATCAATTACTGCTATATTACATATTTTATTCGTAATATTTTTGAGCTAATAATTTTAATGTAGAAGAAACTATAAAAATGTGAAAGTAAAGATACATAGTTGACTTAATGCGTGCTGTAGAGATATTTTGGAAGTTGTGGTAAAAAGCATTCTTCGCCGGTTAATGTTGACAGTGTAAAAAGATATTTTTAGTGTTGAAAAGTAGGTAGTATATTTGTAAATGATGGAAATAAAATGACGGTTTAACCGATGGTTTGCATGTAATATATTTTCTGAAGAAATTGTGTAATCAAATTTTAGACGAACATTATGAAATTATTTTTTTTGAGATTTCAAAATAGTAAAAATGATGAATATTTGACAATAAAATTGGTGTTTGAAAATTTTGTTACTATTATGATAAACGTTACAATGTAAATGAAAAATATTGAAATGTAAATTAGTATATTAAGACAAAGAAAAATAATAACTTGTTTCTTTAATTGAAAGTGTGTCTACGTTTTTCACAAGATAGTTTTTACTTATATATTTTTTTTAATATATCTCTTTATCATTATTTTACTTGTATTTTAAAATTAACCTCGCACATCGGGTGAGACATAATGATATATCTTAGACATAATCTAGTTTTCTTAATAAACATATCTTAGACCTAATTAATCACCATGAGATCTGTAACATCCGTGAACAAGAATCCCGGTTTGGGAGTTGCATCGGTCGATGAAAATTTTGCATCGGTCGATGCAAGGTTGTTTCTCTGCGTATTGACTTAAGTCAAACGCTGCGTTTTGGGTGAAGGAAAAACCCTTAACGCGAGTTTTGTCTCATTTGTGGGTTGTGGCTGTTTTTGAGAGAAACGAAAAGAGAGAAAAAGTTATTGAGAGTTCCTGGTGATTTCTGGAGATTTGTGGCGTTTCTTGGTGAGATCTGTAGCTCGGATCATTGTAGGAGCTTCCTAGAGGCTTGTTCTTGCTTGTTAGAGGTTCAGATTCTTCTGTGGCAAAGGTAAGTGCATGACCATGACTTATCTAAGCTAGAGATCTCTCTGATTTGCTTGTTATGTGTTGTTAGGCTGGTTAGATTGTTATTTGGGACGTTAGGAAGCTTTCTTGTGGCTTGGGATCGAGTTTCGTGGTTGCAGGAATGAAGATCCGGCGAGAAGCTTCGGAGGAAAACGTTGCTCGGCATTGCATCGGTCGATGCACTTTGTGCGTCGATCGATGCAGATGCGAGGACGGCGCGTAAACTCTAGGGTTTTTGTGTTATGTCGAGCATGCGTCGGTCGATGCATATCTTCGTAGTCTAAGATAATCAAACAAGGGTCGGTCGTTTCAAGATCCAATACATTTTGATGGCTTCTTGACTTAAAGTTACGTTACAATCTCAAATTTTAAATCTTCATATCTCATGAGTCCTTCAATAAATAAGTCAAAGAATTTTTGTTCCTTTCTTTTCTTGTTTTTGTTTTTAACTGTGCTTACATTGAAACAAGATATACTTTAGAAAACATCTCTGGTTGGAAAAATATGGACAGGAACAATGAAACATATTAGCCAAGATATCTATCTATTTGGGATGCTCAACGTTTATACACTTAATCATGGTAACATCACGTGTATCTCTATCTCTTGGTTTCTTGCTTCTCACAATCGGACTTTATAGAAGCATTTAGTTTTCTAACCCATGTGCAATGACATAGCTTCAATCAACAATGGCTCACACTACGCAATCTCTTATATTTAAGTTTAGATCATTATCCCAAGAAAGGTAGACTTTTCTACGTAATTAACGAACTAACGTTGATGAAGAATGCTGAATGCCAATATCAATGCAGGGATATCTTTGTTGAGAGTAACTAAATTCGGTAATACTATCACTAATGGGTTACTGGTCATTGTTCAAAGCGAGTGAGGATCAAGTGTTCAAAACTTAGTTACATAAAGTAAAGGCTCATTGTTCAAAGCTAGTGAACGAAACCAATTTAGTTTGCCAAATTCGGTAATCCTATCACCAATAGTTATACACACAATAGACGAAACCAATTTAGTTTGCCAAATATATAATTAGTTTGCCATGAGATTCATTGCACATATTCCTTTTAATTGTTACTAGGTTTTGAACCCACGCTATGCGTGGGTTTATTAGATATATTTTGATGAAAATTATATATGATTAATTACAATAATAAAATATTATTTTATAAAAAATTAAATTAGTATATCGTTTTCATTGTCAAAATTTGTGATAATTTTCATTATTACTTTTACCATCTGGTTCTTCGTTATAAATTTTTTTCTTTTTCTTACTCGTCAACTTCTTCACATTCTTCCACTGATAAATCTTTTTTTAGACTACCACACAACTTATTAACCCATCAAACTCCAAGAACAAAATTATTTATTTTCTCATAAAATTTATGAAATTCATGAAAAGCAGCATAGTTAACACATGCATCCAATTATTGATAATTTTATCTATATACTTATTTTGTTTTAGATCCACACGTTTATAATCTTCTCCAACCAAAATCCTTACTTGGTTTATAATATTTTAAAAACATAATAAAATATACTAATAATTATTTACTTAATATGAATCATATGATATATAGAAATATGAATACACTATAAGAACATATTAATTAAAAATAAATAATATCAATTATGTTATATCATCAAATAATATCAACTGTATCATATTCTCAAATAACCGTAACCGTATATAACCGTAACCGCTTGAACTGGAACTGTATTTAAACGTAATCGTTTAACCGTTTAACCGTTTATTAAACGGTTATAGTTAAGGTTAAACAATATTTCTAACCATAACCGATGGTTAATAAACCATAACCGTGACAACCGTAACTCTGGTCATGCCTATGTATAGATAATAAAACATGTGTGTTTATTATCCATCTTTCTTCTTTAAACTCCAAAACTTGACTCAAACATCAAATCAAGGTCTTGCGATGTCAATCCTTTCCTTAGACCCAAAAATAAAAAGTTAATGAAAGAATATCAACTCATCTATAAAATCATACACAAAAATATATTTTGTAGCTCATAAGAAAGAAAAAGCACAAACGTAGATAAATAAGATAATTTATGTTTTACATCAATATTTATAGTATTTTAAACTTTTAAAAGGTTTCGAAATATAAAATTTGAACCTTTTAAAAAGTTTCAATATTTATAATATTTTAAATTTTAAAAATTTACAAAGTATAATATTTAAAAACTTTTTAAAAGTTTCAATATTTATAATATTTTAAATTTTAAAAATTTACAAAGTATAATATTTAAAAACTTTTTAAAAGTTTCAATATTTATAATATTTAAACTTTTAAGAATTTTAAAAATTATAATATTTTTTTGAAACTTTTTAAAGTTTTAATTTGATCAAATAAAAGACCAGATTAAACCGAATAATTTTTAAACTGGGACGCTTGATAAATCAAGCTTTCCTGCTCATTCGTTGTTGGAAGCAATTAATATATTAGTTTTGAACCATTGTCTAAAACTTTTCTAGCCGATGTGGGATATTGTGCATTGTTCTTTTATTTCCATAAATTTAAAATTTTCCTTTTTCTAAAAAATTCTGGAATTTTTTTTTTTTTTTTGATGAATGACATGTCAAATCCTAATAGTTTATTTTAAAATAATTCTTAATATAGAAAATTAGAATTTTCAAAACCTTGATCAAATACTTCTTTGGATTTTGAAAGTGTAGAAGACTTACATTGCTTTGGTTCTCCATATGATTCAAGTGACAAATTTAGACTTTTCTTGTGAACATCAATATGGTGAGGGACCTTCTTTGGCTGAGATGATGACTTAGGCTTCATCTTCTCGATAAAGTACTTGGTCAATTCCTCAAAAAGATCTAATTGCGTCTTTGTCTCCACACATTTTGGGGTTTTCTTTTGATATGGAACTAAGGCTGGTTTCTTTTCAGGAACTTTTTGGATTGTGGAATTAGCTTGGGGAGCACGGTGTAGCACTTGTGGAGCATACTTGTTCCTTAGAAGCTTCTTAAGATCTCTCTACATTGTGATATTTGGCTCCTTGTAATACCAACGGTCATCAATTTCTTGCAACCACCATTTGTAAGTGTTTCCTGTGAGTTGGGTAAGTGCAAAAGCTAATCTCTCATTTCCAGGGATATCCTTGTAGTAGAACCAATCCTCCATGTGTTTCTCCCATTCAAGGTAATCTCCTTTTCCTCCAAATTTATAGAGTTTATGAGCTAAAGAGCATTTTGGAAGAGGAGCCAAACCTTGCCGTCGCTTAATCTCGTCACTATCATCCTTCTTTCAATCGAATACCGAAAGAAGCAAACTTGAACTTCAGGTGTACCGACAATGCAAGACTGGTAAACTAAACCTTGAAGATGCTCTGCTTTACTTCGACAAGCTTCTGGAGACAAAACCCATACCTTTGATTGACACTTTCAATCACTTGTTCGGTTCAATGATGAAGCTTCAAGGATCTAAGGAAGTAGTTTCGATGTATAAGAGGATGTTGAGACACGAGGAGGGTGTTATTATCGAGCCTGATTTGTGTACTTTGAATATTCTGATTAACGTGTTTCGCCATTTGAAGCAGTTTGATTCTGGGTTTTGTGTTCTGAGTGATATGATTAAAAGAGGGTTTGAGCCTGATTTGGTAACAGCTGACAGTTTGGTGCTTAGTTTGTGTTCTCAAGGGAGAGTGATTGATGCACTTTAAGTGTTTGATAAAATGTCTCAGAGAGGTGTTACGGTTGATGATTCTCTCTATGATTGTCTTATTGTTAACCTCTGTGAGTTTGGCGAGACTGGTACTGCTCTAAGTTTGCATAGAAGGATGATTGCTTCCGGTTTTAAGAGTGATGTGGTTATCTACAGTTTCGTAATCGGCACCTTCATTAGGAACAAGTCACTAGACGAAGCTATGGCTGTGTTTGAAGAGATGACTGCGAGTGGAGTTTCTCCTGATATATTGGCTTTTAGGATGATGATTACTGCACTGAGTACCTCAGGGAGGTTTAACGAGGCGCTTAAATATTTCGATGAGATGATTACTCAAGGGATCTCTCTCCTGATCTGTTCATTTATAACTCTTTCATCTCTGGATTATCCAAAGCGGGTTTGTGGGATGATGTTACAGAGATGATCAAGGAAATGGTGAGCAAAGGTGTATCACCTGATGTTTACACTTATAATATTTTGATACATCGTCTTTGCAAAGTCAGTAAGGTGAATGAGGCGATTGATATATATGACTCAATGATCAAGCGAGGTCCAGAGCCTAACGTAGAAACATATCACTCTCTGTTGGATGGTTTATTTAAAGGGTGTAGGCTTACGGACGCAACTGAGTTGTTCAAATCGATGAGGCATCGCGACGTTAGGCTTGATGTTGCTACTTACAATATAATGATTAGTGGCTATTGCAAGAATGGGAAAATTGAGGAAGCCGTCCAGCTAATAAGAGAAATGGATTGTAAAGGGTTGAAAGCAGATATTTATACATACGCAGCATTAATCCACGTTGTTAACCAAGCTGGAGATTCAGAAGTCGCTAAAGAAGTCGTCGATGCAATATGCAAGTCTGATTGCTCTCCAAGCATACAGCAGTACAGTGTTCTCATTGACTGTTTGGTTAAAAAAGAATATTTTGAAGAAGCAAGAAGACTGTTAAGACGAATGCAACGTGAGGGGAAGAGACTGTGCGATGGTTCATACACGACGCTAATACATGGTTTAAGCCAGGCAGGAAATTGGGACTTCGCCCAAGAAATCTTTTATGCAACTGGTCATACTCGAAGCATAAACCAATTCGGTGCTCTCATCGATGGTATGATGAAAAATGGAAAAGTGGCTGATGCGAAGAGACTTTTTGATGAGATCCCGGACAAGGGTTTGGTGCCTGATGTCATTACGTACAATATAATGATCGGTGGCTATTGCAAGTATGGGAAAATAGAGGAAGCCATTGACATTTTAAGACGAATGACATGTGAGGGTCTGAAACCAGACAATTATACATACACTTCATTAATACACGCTTCTTGTCTAGCTGGGGATTTAGATGCCGCGCAAGGAATCTTCAATGCAATAGGGAAGTCTGGTCATTCTCCTGACATATATCAGTTCAATGCTCTCATCAGTGGTCTGCTAAAAAATGGGAAACTGGAGGAAGCAAAGAGACTCTTTGGTGAACTCCCAAACATGGGATTGGTAGCAAATGTCGTAACATACAACATAATTATTGATGCCCTCTGCAAACATAAGATGCTATCAGAAGCCAGAGCATTGTTCTTTGAATTAGAGCCTAAGGGTTGTTCACCTGATTCTGTTTCGTTTAACACTATTATATCTGGCTTCCTTGAAGAGAACAAGGTTAAAGATGCAGTTCTGCTTCTTGAGAGCATGCTCGATAGGAAATTTACCCCAAACGAAGGTGTTAAATGCAGGCTGCGTCAACTTCTTGCTCGTGCTGATGGACGTAAAACACTTCAGCCACTTCTAGACACTTACGGGAAGAACATTTTCGAGTGAAATCAATGTAATCATAGATGGCACTGACCTGATGATTTATAGCTATCATATCCCCACCTCCAATGTAATCGTAGAACATATTCGAGTGAAATCAATGTAATCGTAGATGGTATTGACCTGAAGATTTATGTACATTTTTCCAGTGAAGGGAAAACTTCTTTAAGACATAAAAGAATCACCAATGGAGGTATAACAAAGCAACTATCAGAATGAATTTGTGTAGCTATGTTTGCTAGGCAAAGAAGTGTTCCTCCATGAGCCACGCTTGGTAGCCACTAAATCTGGTGACTTATCAGACCTCGCCTTCTCCAAGTCCATCTCTTGGTCAGAACTTTCTCCAACCCTGAACTCCGGGTGGGCATACGCATCTCGAAGGAATGCCCTGAGGTTTAGATTTGGCTCACGTGTGCGTTCCAGTGTATCTTTGATCATAGCTTCCTGCTTTTGCTCGGAACATCGAAAAGGTAAGCTTACACATTTCACTCAAAGCTACTAGACATACCCAGTTATTTTTGTCTCTTAAGTTTTAACTAACCTGCAAAGGATATGTGACAAAAGCAGGTTGGTAACGACATTTGCAGTGTATGTGGAACCCAATGGTCAGCAACGGAAGCACAAGAAGCAAAGGAGTGGACTTAGAAGCGTGTTTAGTGCTGAGAAGACCCATCAAGAGCAGCTGCGACACGATCAGTGCGGTGACAACACGCCTGTGAACATCAGGCCAGAACTTCCCTGCACTCTCATACTTTTGGTTATACACATTTATTACCTGCAACGAAGCCTTCATTGTTACTTTAATGATGCTCGAACGTTGGAGGAAATGGATGCAAAAGATTCAGTTATCTCACCTGATGACGGTACACTACGTAAGCCAGGCCGAAGAAGACGAGGATAAAGGGAAGAAGGATGGGGCTAACTGTTGCATAAACGAGACCGAGAAGAAAGTAGAGCTGTATTTGAGGCTCACCGGTGTTGAATCCTATGGTTCCAGGATCAGTTGCTTCTTCCCTATCTTTCTCAGTTCGCACGAGGAAGGAGTTCTTTAGATGATAGATTATGAGCGGCTTCAACCTCAGTATCTCCCCAGCAACACCTGCCCACCCATCCACCATTATATATGTTATAAAGAAGGTCGCTTTCATTGGAATCGAGACGCCAATTGTCTTTGGAATACTGCCAGAAATAAAAAGTCAGAATGATATGAGATTTCCCGGTGAATCTAGGCAAGGAGAGTGTCTAAAGAACGTACTCGTTTGCAGATTGGTTAAGGAAGCTGTTGAGCTGTTGAAACGCAGTCCCGGTGACTATGCTTCCAAGGAAAACATTAATGAACTGGAACATGTAGAATCTAGATGCGGCTCTTCTTTCTAATGAGGATGTGCTGACAAAACCTTCAAATTTGGACATTTCCATCAGTATTCTTGGGAGGAAAAGAAGGAAGATCTTCAAAGCGATTCCAGGAAGGAAACCTTGGATGATTGACTTTAACAATTTCCTATACACAAAGACCAAGCAACGTAAGGTTTTAATCAACCCGGCACATATCAGGTAGATATATTCAGGGAGATAGACAGAGACATACACTTCTATAAGGGGCTTCAAGAAAGGAAAAGCCTTCTCTATGCCTTCAATGTTGGCGAGTGACTGTACAAATGCTATTGGTATCATGAAGAAGAAGGTGAGGAAGAAGTATGCTACGCCGACTATGAGCCTCCTTATCTTAAGGTCTACATATGGCAATGCCAGATTGTCATAGTAGATGTCACGTGGCTCCGCAGCCCACTCGGTTAGCCACTCTGTTGGGTTTCTTGTCTGTTGAGTTTGAGCACAAACCGCTGCTCCCCAACGGCTCTTGAAAGATACAAAAGCTGCTGGAACTATGGACTTTGTGCCGGTCCTTAATCTCTGTTTCTCCTCAGAGATCTGAAACATCCAAAGAAAGTTTGATTAAATGTTGCAAATGAGGTTGGGGAATAAAAAAGAATAGCACAGAGTAGTTAAGTTGAGCGCTTTACTTCTCTGGTTAGACCCTCGACGGCAGACGTGTAGTACTTGATTCCATCAACTTCTTCACCAAAGCAGCCAAGAAATCCCATCTACTTGCAGACATGGAGATGAGTCTTAAGAGAAGAACAGAAGAGAAACGTAAGCTTATGTGCTTTGCAAATGTGAGTTTACCTTAATAACTGGCCTGTTATTTAGATTTCTCATGTGTTTGTTTATATTGTAATCGAGCAGATTCTGCATTTGTTTCCTCGTCAGAACCAATTCTGAGAGTTTGGTTGCATCATGGACTGCCTGAGTTAAAACAGATCAAGATCATCAACTCAGGAATCGAGTCAAGGATGGACATATCAGAAATCCTGAAGATGACTTTACCTGGAAAGTGAGGTAGTGATCTGGATGATTGACCTTGAAGAAATGTTCAACAAGTTCACAGATTGATTCATGAGGATCTGTAGGAATGTTTCTTACCAGCACCTAACATCAGTAAGAAAAAACAGGTTTTCAGCTTATTCTATCACAAGTAAAACTCAAAAGAGCATCGAAAGATTCGAAGTTTCATTACAGTGAACTGGTTAGGTCTCCTTTGGTCATTTGCAAGAAACTGTAGCCTCATTAATGCTATATTCTGGTACTCTCTTTTCAGGATAAAGCATGTCCAAAAGGTGATGGCGTAAGCTGCACACAAATGCATCCAAAATCTACAGAAGATGAGGATCCAATGAGTGAAACATATTGGACAAAGAAAAAATAAAAAGCCACCAAACTTGGAGAAGCATCTCTTACCTAGGTGACCCATTCGGTATATTTGATAACGAGAGTTTATCAATATCACTGAAACTTATATTAGAATGCCTTAACCGGTCCAATCCCTTGTTTGTCCAATTAACAGGCACCATTGTCGTAAAAGCAACACAAGCTATGGGGAAAAAGATCTTGAGCCTGCAAAATTTTTCCACATGGCTCAGAAGTCTTAAAAACCAGGAGGAAAACAAGAGGGCTTAGGGAGATACATATAGTATGTATATATACCCGAGTAAGTAGATCCTCAAGTAGACAACAGAATCCAGTCCAGCGTGATCGACGAGCTCGGGTTCTGGCATTTTTAAAGCTTCAGGCATCCAGTTAAGGAATCGAATATAGGACCTGAAGTCCAAGTTGATAAATTTGCTTCCAAAGCCACCTGTTTGTATAGAGCTACTTCTTAAGCCCTTGAGATACCATTTAGGGAAATAGACTCTGTCATTTACTGGTTGAATCCTGAATATAGCAAAAGCTAAGAGAAAAGCGAATGCTGTCACTATATTGATTGCTGCTGCTACTCCAATATCGTTTATTGTAGCCATGCGACGGTGAAAGAAGACACTATTCTTCTCCTGTAAAGAAAAAAAGATTCAAAGGAAGAAGAACACAGATTCAGAGTTTGCAAGTTGAGGTCAGAAATATCCAAAAAAAAAAAAAAAAAAAAAA
>NC_025696.1:18258897-18270916 GCF_000633955.1 Camelina sativa
TGGACATATCAGAAAACCTGAAGATGACTTTACCTGGAAAGTGAGGTAGTGATCTGGATGATTGACCTTGAAGAAATGTTCAACAAGTTCACATATTGATTCATGAGGATCTGTAGGAATGTTTCTTACAAGCACCTAACATCAGTAAGAAAATAAACAGGTTTTCAGCTTATTTAATCACAAGTAAAACTCAAAAGAGCATCGAAAGATTCAAAGTTTCATTACAGTGAACTGGTTAGGTCTCCTTTGGTCATTTGCAAGAAACTGTAGCCTCATTAATGCTATATTCTGGTACTCTCTTTTCAGGATAAAGCATGTCCAAAAGGTGATGGCGTAAGCTGCACACAAATGCATCCAAAATCTACAGAAGATGAGGATCCAATGAGTGAAACATATTGGACAAAGAAAAAATAAAAAGCCACCAAACTTGGAGAAGCATCTCTTACCTAGGTGACCCATTCGGTATATTTGATAACGAGAGTTTATCAATATCACTGAAACTTATATTAGAATGCCTTAACCGGTCCAATCCCTTGTTTGTCCAATTAACAGGCACCATTGTCGTAAAAGCAACACAAGCTATGGGGAAAAAGATCTTGAGCCTGCAAAATTTTTCCACATGGCTCAGAAGTCTTAAAAACCAGGAGGAAAACAAGAGGGCTTAGGGAGATACATATAGTATGTATATATACCCGAGTAAGTAGATCCTCAAGTAGACAACAGAATCCAGTCCAGCGTGATCGACGAGCTCGGGTTCTGGCATTTTTAAAGCTTCAGGCATCCAGTTAAGGAATCGAATATAGGACCTGAAGTCCAAGTTGATAAATTTGCTTCCAAAGCCACCTGTTTGTATAGAGCTACTTCTTAAGCCCTTGAGATACCATTTAGGGAAATAGACTCTGTCATTTACTGGTTGAATCCTGAATATAGCAAAAGCTAAGAGAAAAGCGAATGCTGTCACTATATTGATTGCTGCTGCTACTCCAATATCGTTTATTGTAGCCATGCGACGGTGAAAGAAGACACTATTCTTCTCCTGTAAAGAAAAAAAGATTCAAAGGAAGAAGAACACAGATTCAGAGTTTGCAAGTTGAGGTCAGAAATATCCAAAAAAAAAAAAAAAACAAATCAATCGCAACTTGCTGTGTTTTTTGTTTTTACACAGAGAGCATCCCAAAACAGAAACAAGAACCAATCTGTCACAGTCACACAGAGAGCATCCCAAAACAGAAACAAGAATCCAGCTTTTGGTAAATTAAAGAAAAAGACCAGATTCACACTTCAGTTACCTTTTAAAAGAGCTAAAAGACAAAGCTTTCTTGTTCTTGCAGGAAAAAGATTTCAGACCAAACCGTCGAAGACAGAACAGTGACAGAGGACGAAGAAGAAGAAGAAAAAGCAGTTTTTTTCTTTGCCGGGTTTTTAGGAAATATGTTCAAAGATTCATTCGACTAAAACATTACTGCGAATTTATTGTTTAAATGGATCCGTGACGGTGAAGGTGTGAAGAGAGAAGAAAAAAAAAACTTGTTAAGGAGGACATGGCAAAACGTGAGCCTTCAGTGTATTTATGAAGATGCTCTTCGTGGCTATGATAGTGACTAAAGAGTAAATCAAAACCGTGACCCTAAAAGAGAGAAGATGATGACAAGAAAAACAATAGTAGATGGGGAGTGAGTTTTATTTTTCTTTCTTTTTTGGAATTTGTCTGGTAACGTTTTTATTTGATTTGTCGATAGTCCGGTGCGTAAAACTAGTGGCTATGATTACATTTGGTTTCTTGATTTTGAATAAAGGTAATGGTGTTAAATACGTGTATAATGTAAAAGTTGATGGACCCTCCAAATAAAATAAAACGGTTATTTCTTTTCTTTTAGCAAGTGTGAACATGTTCGTGATATATTTACAATTCACAACCACTATATTTGATATTTTTCGAGTTTTTAATTGGTTTTTTTTTGGGTGGATAATTGAATTATTTGTGAAGGTGACGAGGTATTTTTTTTTGTTGCTTTTAAATTGTAAAAGTGGGTCCGAATCTACTTTTTGCCAACATATAAATTTGGATTTAGTATGCATTATCCGTATTTAATATGTTGGTTTTTTTGTCAAAATATATTTTTTTAGGTATTTTCTAATATAAAACAAACTTACATAATACAATATTACTAGGATTTAACCCGCGAGACAATATTTTTTAATTTTTAAAATTTAAAATTTATAATATATTTATTTGTTATTTTATTAATTTTAAAAATATAATTCTACAGGTATTTGATATAAGTATTCAAAGTATATGATTTTTGTAATGTTTTCAAAGTTTTAACCCGTGTGGTATACGTATAGTTGTAATACATTTATCTCGTGGTACACATCTAAAAGTGTTTTAAAAAAAACAATTCCACTCAACTCCCTATATGGGATTAATGTCAACCCGTCTCACCAAAATCAAAATAAGTTTTTGCGTAAAAAATCAAAATAAGTTTATTTATCAAGTTTAATTATGTTAATTGTTTTACCAAATTAGCATATTTTATAGTTTATAATTTTCCATGTCAATATATATAGTTTATGATAATTAATAGAATTTTAATTTTTTTGGTAATTCCTCAAAAAATAAAAAATAAACCAAATTATATGGGGGTTTTCAACATATTTAATGTGACATTTATAATTGGATTTCCGGTTTAAGAAATTTATTAATGTTAATATAATTACGGATATTGTAAACTTTTGTTATGAAAAATCTGTTGTATATCATTTAAATTTGAGAGATTTTAGCATCCATAAAAAATAGTTTTGGAGATTTAATTGGTTAAAACTTTAATGTGTAGAGTTGTTTTTGGGAAAATCGGAATGTATAGATGTTGTTAAGATTTTATGGCAATAAATGTAATAAATGTTGGTCAATTTAAGAAAGTTTAGTATTTGAGTTTCTCTGCAGTGTTATTTATGGAATTGTTTTAAGGGTTAATGTTGTTAAAAAATTTAAATAAGTAAAACTTAAAGGGCAGAAACTAAAATGTACTTCAAAAATATTAATATAGATATATTTGGGCAACCAATCTTGAAGTTATTTTCTAATTGTTAATGTTTGGTTGACAAAAAAAAAAAAATACAATATCATATAACCAAAATTGATAAAACAAAGAATCGAGCTGAACTTAAAATCAATAAAATATCTGAACCAATCCTCAATTCTTATATGTATACGAAGAATCTAAACCGAAACGAAAATCAAATGTTTATGTGAACAAGCCGAAATGCCTAAAAAATAATTATATATCTAAAATATTAATTATATTGAGATTTAATATAAATTATTTATTCAAAATTACAATTTAAATCCAAACATAACAATTATTTTAAACAAAAATAACCAAAATACTCGACATAATCAAAAATATTTGAAAGTTCTTAGCTATAAATGTCAAAATTGTACCAAATTTTATTTAAATTTAACCATTTTTCTTAAAATTTATATTCAGGTAGTACCTAGAACTGAACTGAAAATATCTCGAACCAAACCAAAATTCTAAAATAGTTGAATAGATCATAAACCCCTTTATTCCAAATATTCAAAACTGACCTGAATATATTATGCTCAAGAGTCAAGATAATGTAAGTAGAGCCGTTTATAATAAGTTGTGTGTTAAAGATATATTTTTATAGGTATATTCTGATATAAACTTTAGATAGAAAACAAACTGCTTACATGATATGTTCAAGATAATGTAAATAGAGCCGTTTATATTTTAAATTCGTTATTTGTAATATTTTTTTGGTGTGTTCTGTAATAGTTGTCCAAAAACGCGTTTGTCATTTCCACATTATCATTCGACTTTCGTAGTAAAAAAAAAAAAAGATTCTAATGATGAGATCTAGTAATTTGATACATAGAATAGACCACAGGTTAAAGAGTTGGATGTTTGTAAAAACCCAATCTTTTGCGTTGTTCGTCGTTTCACACGTTGTTGTGTTAAAGTTGCGTCAAAGAGAATATAAACTTGAAACTAATGTCAAAGAATGTTTTCTACTTTTTACTGTTTTGTAGTGTATATTGGTGTTAAAGGTTAACAGTGGAATATATTTTCAGGCTTTCAGCTATCATTACTCTTTTAAATATGTTTCATAGCCATAATGAGTATTAATTTGATATTCGTTTACTGCTTTCCAGAAGAAATATCTGATTCCACTTGAACTAATCAAGAAATTAGCATGTGATGTTTTGGGTTATAGCACAATTAGCATTAGCTAGTGTAGCACCATTAATACGTGGTGGGAAGTAAACTAAGTCAAGAATTGAAGGGACATTTTATAGTATATTATTGTAATATTCTTTTTGAGGTGTGATATGTGAATTGCTTTTAGTTTTGATTTTTGTTTCAAACTCATATTGGTAAACTTGCAAAGTACAAAATCTCTTCCTCCTTACTCTTATTTTCAGCCACAGAAGTTGTTGACTTAAAATAAGAAAATAGAAATCATAAAACAAACTCTCACCCAAGCAACTTGGTCTCCCAGCTAGTCCCTATGATAGTTTTCAGAAAACTTTCTACTATTAAACAATCACTCTCAATCATTGTCGTGACTCCTCATGACCCCATTGTAATAGTACTTGCACATTAAGCATCATTGTTCTTTTTTTTTCTGGAGTCGTTGTATAATTTTTCGTCGATTATAGTAAGTCAAAAGTTGGACATTTGAGGTATCTCTGGGCTCTACATAATCTTTTGTTTCGGAAAGTGACTTTCAAGAATCAAATTGATATATCCATAAATACAAATGGGTTTGATGCTTTGATACCTTCAACATCATAATCAATTCTTATCCATATCAATAGAAGAGCCAAATTAGCTACTCTTGCCATGAACAGCAATCTGGTGAATGTCCATGTCTTTGAGCATCACAGATCGACCGCAAGAATCACATGGTGCTGTTCTTGAACCACAAGTACTCTCATGTTCTGACATTCCTCTCATCCTGTCTCTAGCATCAGCTGCAGAGTTTCCCGCTTCCACCATATCTCCGCAGAACCTACACGCGATTAAACGAAGAGGACAATCTCTTGCTTGATGTTGAACCTGCAACAAAATCACAATCTCATGTTAACTTAACCATTTTCGAGCACAACAAGGTAATGAGAACAATATATACTCACCATCTGTTCTTTCTCAAGCACTATCCCACAGCCACAAGTGAGTGGTTCATGAAAGACTTTCAAGTGTTTCTCCATCTCTGTTGGCTGCAGTGCTTGTCCACATTTTTCACAGTGCAAATGGTTTTTCGCCTCCTCAACTCTCAGAACGATTCCGCATCCCTGATGTTTACAAACAACGTTGTGTCTGCTACAGTATGCCTCGTGCAACGCTATACTCCTGCTTGGAATTGAATGCTTACAGTTCCTGCACTCTACTGTATCGACATCTGATGAAGATGATACAGCCCGTTCCCCAACCTTAGCTCTATCGATGCTTTCTTGCGTTAGTACTGAAACCTGGTACTTGACTATTCCTTTGAAGCCATATACACCTATACTGTAAGTCCCTGAGCTCAGCGCTCTTTCCTTTGATCCCAAGATCAAGGTCTTTGAACCCACATCATGTGAAGACCACTCGTGTTGATGAAGAGAAGGGAATAAAACTGGGTGTTTTGATACATATAGATCAGTATCCGCTCCATCCTTTTCCACATCTAGCTTTACAATAACTTTGATGTTTCCTGCCAATAATTTTTCTACAGTAGCCTCATCAATCGCAAACTTATAGTAATCATACTGTCCTTCTTCCACTGTTCCTGATTCAGATTTCCCAAACTGAAGTGGCCTCAACACACGCTGATTCGGTTGATCTGAAACTATATCTGGACTAACTATATCAACCTCAATATCAGTCTCCAGAACTGAAATGCTTGATGCTGGCTTTAACTCAAGAACCTTAAGCTTGTAAGAGACCTGTCCATAGTTTACAGAGAGAACATCATCAATAGAAAGTGTAGCATGTTGGCGAAGAATGGTTTCAAGGATAGCTTTATGGTTAGGCAAATCCGAGAAACCAAGGTTGTCCGGTTGAAGCTTCGCGTAACTGCCTTTAGGTAGCCGGATATAACGTATATCCACCAAAGGAACATCGACTGGATCATGTGATGAGAACAAGTTGCTCCACACGTGAGGAGGAAGCCCAACAGTACCATCCTCAGCAGTAAACTCAAGAACACCAGAGTGTGTTGTCTTTTTATTATCTGAGTGGTCAGCTACAGAGAGCTCAAAGTACAAAGGACCTTTATCGAAAGCTCCTTGATCAGATAGCTCTGTAAAACACGATGGTGGTAGTTTAATCTTATCCCCATTTCCTTGAAAAGGAACAGCTTGAAAGACTCGTTCAAACACTATCCCATCTCCAGAGATTAAACTTTCTTGCATATGTTGATCAGCCTAAACACAGTACAAGAAAAGCAAAAGGATCAAAGAGAGCCTACCCAATGTCATATGCATCAAAATCTACAATAATTACAGAAATGAACCAAAACCCATTTGCTAACAAAATACGAATCAGGTGAAGTAGATTAGAATCACACTAGTCTAAGATTAGTACCACCAACTCGAGATGGGATCGAACAAGAAACTATTACAGAAACCTAATTTTTTACCCAAAAACGTAGGGAGAAACTAAAATTCCCAAAATCGAGAAACTGAAAAGTCGTAGTAAGAGTAGAGATAGAGACCTTAATCTGGGCTTCAATGGCGTCAAGTCTTTTAGCTCTCTGAGAAGCTTCAATAGCTTCGCGTTGCCTAATCGCAGCTTCCTTAGCTTTCTTCTCTCGATCGAGCTTCAGTTTAGCCCTTTGTTTCCTCTCTCTCTGCTCTCTTTCAAGCTTCTCCTTCGCCGATCGAAGCTCGAAATCCATTTTTTCTTCTTCTGAGGATTCGAAATCTCAAGGTAGAAGAAGAAACAACAACAACAAAAAAAAGAGAGGAACTTTGTGATTTTTCTCTTGTTTCTTCAAGAAAAAGCCAGAGTGGTGTTTTTTTATAAGGCCTTTTTTAAGTCAAATAAAGTATCTGGAAGGATCTGGGCCTTTCTTAAAGCCCAAACAAGATGGTACAAAGTCAGCTATGCAATAAAAATATATGATTTATATTGTTGAACATGTTGTGGTTTGTATTTATTTGGATTAATCCTTATTTTCTTTTCATCATTTTTATTAATCCTTATTAAACTACTTACTAACTAAGATTAAAAATTATTATATTAGTAGTTATAAGTTTAAAAATACTTAGATACCTGTAGGGGTGAACACTTGTATTCACATACTCTCCTCCCAGCCAATCCGAATCTTCTATTTAATATTTCATTAAAAAAATTAATCATAACTATATTAAAAAGCAAAACAAATTAAGAAAATAAATTATGTATTCTTTTGATTAAGAAAAGTTAAATATTGGCTTGATTTAGATTTTACAATTAAACGAGGTTATATATCGGTTTGAGTTTATAAATGAGAATTAGGATATAGATTTTACAATTACAATTAGTACAAAATTATATGTCGGTTTGGATTTATTAATGAGGTAATTAGGATTTTGATTTTTTTACAATTTAAATAAAATTATAAGTCGGTTGGGTTTACAAATGAGGTGGTTATGGTTTAGATTTTATAATTAAAAAAAATTATACGTTGATTTTATTTTACAAATGAGGTGGTTATGGTTTAGATTTTACAATTAGAACGAAATTATATGTCGGTTTGAATTTACAAATGAGGTGGTTATGGTTTAGATTTTATAACTAGAATAAAATTATATATCGGTTTGGTTTATAAAAAGCGGTTTAAGTTTTTATTTTACAATTATGTATACAAATTTTGTTTTCTTATTTTATAAAAAAGTGAATAAAGAGGTTCACTCGAATCCGACTCAAATCCAAACATGTAGGACTAGTGTTTAGTTCTTACTCTCGAATCTAATTCAAATATTACTTTCGGTAGTATAACTATATATATATGTAGAATTAGTGTTAGTTCTTTCTGTCTACAAATTCTTGATATAGATTTTTATGTCCACACTGTCATCTGATTTTAGATCACATGATTTAGACACTCCAAATTTGTGTGACCAATGCCGTGGACTCATAGTATTTATATTTCTTCAACAGCCAAAGCCTAAAGGTGATATAACGTTCAAGGTATTTTTCCATTTTCNAGTTAGTTTTTTTTTTTTTTTTTTTTTTGTTGCCAAAATTGACTACTTTCATGATTTTAATTATCATTTCCAAACATATTTAGAGCTTTGCCGAAATTTATGAAAAATGTGTCCACAATATCCATGCATACACCCCAATAGACCAATCATAAAAGGATAGAAGTGAGGATCATCTATCATGGTTTACTTTTCAATGTCTCTCAAACGAGAGACGTCTTTTTCCATCTCTCTTATTTTTCATTTTTCTATATTTAATAGTAAGAGACACTTTGAAAGACTATTGATGTTGATGCTCTGAGGCTATAGATTATGAAGCTGTTGAATAAATATTCAATTGCTTAGTAAATATAATGACATTGTTGAATAATATGAAAATACATATAAACTAAGTAACACTAATTTTACATATATAGTTATACTTATACTACGAAAACTTTGATCTGAATTAGATTGATTCAACGTGTGGATAAGAAACAAATAAGATCAATGTTGTTACATGGCAAACTGTGATTGGAGAAAAATGTTGAGCGAACGTGAACGGTGAACCATTGTAAATAGTCAAGGTATAGCGTGAACTTTATGTAGCGGGTCATCTGAAAGAGAAGGTTGATGACATGCACTATAACCGCATTATTGACTTGTGAGCTTCTTGCCAAAAAAATATAAAAGTTTGTTGACTCTGTATTACTGTATACATAGTGCCTTTTAGAGAGAAAAAGGGTGAGATCAAAACATCCACACGTTTCACAAAAGCACAGTGGACACTTGACAAATACTAAAGATAGAGAAAATACAGATATATATCAATCGTGAAATCTACACCAGAGAACGATGAGGGTTGACTGAAGTCGATGAGAGATACCGCCACTTTCTTTACCCGTGGAGACACATTGATCCATTCGGTGCCGGCTTAAACATATTACATGTCCCTGGGCAAACTAAAAAAAAATACCTTTTAACCTATAGAAAAACTTACTGATTTTTTGTATAGGTTTTTTGGTTCATATAATTTTTTTTGTGCCCTTTTCTAATTTACAATTTTTTTTTATGCCCCTTTATAGTGTACAATTTTTTTTGTGCCCCTTAAAACTTAAAAAGTTCTTTTTTGTGCCTCTTTAACTTACAATTTTTTTTTTGTGCCCTTTTTCTTATACATATATACCCCTTTAATCAATGTACCCAGAGTGGTCACACTGCCCGCCCTGCTAGTTAAGCCGGCACTGGATCCATCCATCCATGTCTTGAATTATTATTAATGAGTCCAAAAAAATTAAATACAGATGAAAGATAAAAAAATAAAAAATAAAAATAGGGTCGTGTCCCTTATAAAACACAAAGTAGAGAGATGATGCTCAAATCACACAACTGCTAACCAAACATAAATATGGAAATGATATTAGTCTCTTTGTGCTTAGCCACCTTCTTGTCCCTTCTCTTCTTAAAAGCACTCCTTAAACGTATTACCACCACGAAACGTAAGTTACCACCGTCTCCATGGTGGTCGCTTCCAGTGATCGGAAACCTCCACCAGCTCGGTCCCAACACTCACCGCTCTCTCCATTCTCTCAGCCTCCGTTATGGACCACTCATGCTCCTTCATTTAGGCCGTGTCCCTGTTCTCGTGGTTTCTTGTCCAGAAGTTACTCATGACATCGTGAAAACACACGACATCAAATTTGCAGACCGCCAGGATTCAAAAGCTATTGACATATATATGAAAGGTGGGCGTGGTATAATCTTTGCCCCGTCCGGAGAAGATTGGAAGAACATGAAGGTCCTTTTTTCCTGAATAAATTATTCCGTATAGACTATCAGAGTATATATATGTTATTATTTTATATGATCGGTCTCCAATTTGAAAATGCAGGATTCATCATAGAAATTAAGTTAGACTAGCCTGCCAACCATAATTTATACTATTAGGTTTTGTGATAAGTTTATATGAGCTTTAGTTTGATGTATTTTTGGGAACTAGTACTCCATCCATTGCAAAATAACAGTCTATTACTCTGTTTAATTTTATTTCACAACATTTGAATATATAAATATGATATTTGAAATAAAACAGAGGGGATAGTATTTAGTTTGTGTATATTTTATCTACATATATGAATTTATTGTGAAAATTTCCAATAAGTTAAATGGTTGTTTTTTTAATAAAAGAAGTGCTTCGTATGTTACACGTAGTTGTATCTTTACAATTGGATATATTATATATATACTATATCAACTTGCGATACTTGCAGAGTCTGTGCATGATGCATCTGTTCAACAACAAAATGGTTCGGTCCTTTGAGAAGCTAAGAGAAGAAGAGATAAAAGTATTGACAAAGAAGCTAGAAGAAGCATGTTCATCTTCTTCATCAGTAAATCTAAGGAAACTACTTATGACTCTTACCAACGATATCATGTGCAGAATCATCTTGGGAAGAAAATACAACAGCGAGGAAGGTGGAATTGATATCAAGAACTTAGTAGTGACATTACATGAGTGCTTTGGCAAATTCTTTGTCGGAGATTTTATTCCCAGCTTGGCATGGATAGACAGGATCAGTGGCGTAGATGATAAAATGGAAGACATAAATAATAAGTTAAATGGATTTTTAGACAGCGTGGTGCAAGAACATGCCGATCGCGAAGAGCCATCAGATTTTGTTGATATGTTGCTATCGATTCAAAAAGATCAAACCAAACGATTTGGACTTGACAGAGGTGACATAATACTCATCCTCAAGGTAACCCCACCCATTCCTTTTGTTTTGCATATTTTCATGAAAAATGAATTTGCAGTACATATATAATGTCAATTTTAAAAAAATAAAAAATAAATAAGTTAAAGTTTTGGTAAAACAAACATTTATTTTTTCATGTAGAAACACATACATATCTGACTGATTTTAAGCAACATTAGAACTCTGATATAGTCTCCATTGTATACGCTTTCGTTGATAGTAGATGAAATCTAGAGGAATCAATATATACAAAGTGTATAAATTAGTATAATACACATGAATGTGTTTGATCTATTGAAAACTAGACTTGATTTGGATCAAGGTAATTATGACATAGGTCACTGATCCATAAAAACCTCGTAAAAGAGTTTGGACTAAACCCAAATTGTTACGTATGCTAAACAAATTAGTGTTCTTTGGTCTTTCAGGATATGTTTTTTGCAGGAACATTAACAAATTCCTCAGTACTAGAATGGACAATGGCAGAACTTATGAGGCATCCAGAGTGTATGAAGAAACTTCAAGATGAGATTAATACAGTGTCGGCGCATAACTCAAATGTAACGGAGAAAGAAGTTGAAAAAATGGACTATTTACAATGTGTGATCAAGGAGGGGCTACGGCTGCATCCCGCTGCTCCATTATTGTCAAGGATATCTACTGAAGACATCCAATTAAAGGGATATGATATTGCTGCAGGGACAATGGTAAATATCATATATATATATATATATTTTGAAATACAATAAGACTAATAACATAGTATGTAGTAATATACTTGGCTTGGAACACAGGTTCTAATCAATGCTTCATCAATTCTTCGAAACCCTACTATATGGGGACATGATGCAGAGGAATTTAAACCGGAGAGGCATTTTGGTTCGAATTCGGACTTTATTGGTAATGATTCAAAGTTCCTTCCATTTGGAGCGGGAAGAAGAGTTTGCCCCGGACTGGGATTTTCTATTGTCTTGTCCAAATTAACACTAGCCAACCTTGTGAAACGGTTCAACTGGAGAGTCACGGTCGGACCAGGGGAAGATGATAAGCCTGATCTAGCTGAAGCCTCGTCTGGTATTGATGTTCG
>NC_025696.1:18276198-18361656 GCF_000633955.1 Camelina sativa
TGTGCATGATGCATCTCTTCAACAACAAAATGGTTCGGTCCTTTGAGAAGCTAAGAGAAGAAGAGATAAAAGTATTGACAAAGAAGCTAGAAGAAGCATGTTCATCTTCTTCATCAGTAAATCTAAGGAAACTACTTATGACTCTTACCAACGATATCATGTGCAGAATCATCTTGGGAAGAAAATACAACAGCGAGGAAGGTGGAATTGATATCAAGAACTTAGTAGTGACATTACATGAGTGCTTTGGCAAATTCTTTGTCGGAGATTTTATTCCCAGCTTGGCATGGATAGACAGGATCAGTGGCGTAGATGATAAAATGGAAGACATAAATAATAAGTTAAATGGATTTTTAGACAGCGTGGTGCAAGAACATGCCGATCGCGAAGAGCCATCAGATTTTGTTGATATGTTGCTATCGATTCAAAAAGATCAAACCAAACGATTTGGACTTGACAGAGGTGACATAATACTCATCCTCAAGGTAACCCCACCCATTCCTTTTGTTTTGCATATTTTCATGAAAAATGAATTTGCAGTACATATATAATGTCAATTTTAAAAAAATAAAAAATAAATAAGTTAAAGTTTTGGTAAAACAAACATTTATTTTTTCATGTAGAAACACATACATATCTGACTGATTTTAAGCAACATTAGAACTCTGATATAGTCTCCATTGTATACGCTTTCGTTGATAGTAGATGAAATCTAGAGGAATCAATATATACAAAGTGTATAAATTAGTATAATACACATGAATGTGTTTGATCTATTGAAAACTAGACTTGATTTGGATCAAGGTAATTATGACATAGGTCACTGATCCATAAAAACCTCGTAAAAGAGTTTGGACTAAACCCAAATTGTTACGTATGCTAAACAAATTAGTGTTCTTTGGTCTTTCAGGATATGTTTTTTGCAGGAACATTAACAAATTCCTCAGTACTAGAATGGACAATGGCAGAACTTATGAGGCATCCAGAGTGTATGAAGAAACTTCAAGATGAGATTAATACAGTGTCGGCGCATAACTCAAATGTAACGGAGAAAGAAGTTGAAAAAATGGACTATTTACAATGTGTGATCAAGGAGGGGCTACGGCTGCATCCCGCTGCTCCATTATTGTCAAGGATATCTACTGAAGACATCCAATTAAAGGGATATGATATTGCTGCAGGGACAATGGTAAATATCATATATATATATATATATTTTGAAATACAATAAGACTAATAACATAGTATGTAGTAATATACTTGGCTTGGAACACAGGTTCTAATCAATGCTTCATCAATTCTTCGAAACCCTACTATATGGGGACATGATGCAGAGGAATTTAAACCGGAGAGGCATTTTGGTTCGAATTCGGACTTTATTGGTAATGATTCAAAGTTCCTTCCATTTGGAGCGGGAAGAAGAGTTTGCCCCGGACTGGGATTTTCTATTGTCTTGTCCAAATTAACACTAGCCAACCTTGTGAAACGGTTCAACTGGAGAGTCACGGTCGGACCAGGGGAAGATGATAAGCCTGATCTAGCTGAAGCCTCGTCTGGTATTGATGTTCGCCGAAAGTTTCCTCTCATTGTCTTTCCATCACTTGTGCACGCATGAAGGTATTAATACATCTTGACTTGATGATAAGATACGTTTACTTAACGTGTCCAGTTCACTAGCTTGTCGCATGATGATGAGTGTGAGCTTTGCTTTTATATGTTCCTTTATAACGTAGTACTTTACTATTGGTGGTCAGACTCTACATACTTCTTAATTAAGTAAACTTAATTATTCGTGACATTCTCTCCCACCCAACAATGTGATTCCTCAAGCTCGTACGCTTGTGTCATTGTGGGATAACTCTTACCCCCACTTGATTCGATGACTCAGCACCTCGCCTTCATCTCTGTGGAATCAGGGTTCTATCGCTGACCAAGTTTCTTAAAAAAACTCCACCATATACCCATCCGGACCAGGCGACTTATTCATAGGCAACGAGAAAATTAATTGCTTCGCCTCTGATAATGTAACTGCATAAATAAGATGCTCTTACTGCTGAACAGAGCATCTAAATTGCAATAACTCTTGCAAATTAAAGCGATATATACCGGTAAAATCTTCAGGCCTTTGCGTGAGCAGATCCGAGAAAAAGTGAACAGCCTCATCTGTAATGTGTTTATAGTTATAGCTTAGTCTTGATCAAATGAGTCTGAATCATTAGTTTTGTCACTTGGAAATGTGCTCGATGAGATTTCTGAAAAATTCTTAGCATCCTTTTTCAATGGAAAATAATAGTTAGGATGTTAGGTGGTTAGGTTTGAAATTAATGCATTTTAGTCGATCCGTCTTAATAAAAAAATATTTAGTTTGGTGTGCTTAATTTGCTTATATATACTATTTATTCAAGTTGATTCAAATACAAAGATGTATAAATCAATTTTTGATACAATATTTATATATATAACTTAATGGTCTCCAAAAAAGGTAGAAAAATTGGCGATAGCATCTTTGGCAGCGCAATTACGAGCAGTTTCTTTTTTGATACGATGTTCTCCACGTCCAAGCAATTTATCCTGAATATAGAAAGAATATTCTTTATTTTCTTGCCAAGTGTCTTTGGCTTCCAACTTCAAGTTCCTCTTCTGACACATCTCATAGAGTTCTGTCACTGGGTGGATCTCCAATTTGTCCAAGTGTATTATTGGTTCGAGCAATGGTTTTATCACCTATATATCCAAAAATTCATCGAATTAATCGGTTAACCCAACTCTAGTAGATATGTAATTACAACATAATGTGTATGTTAATTACTACCTTCCATACGGTTTCGATAGAGTTGCAGTCCNTTATACAACTTAATGGTTTCCAAAAAAGGTAGAAAAATTGGCGATAGCATCTTTGGCAGCGCAATTACGAGCAGTTTCCTTTTTGATACGATGGTCTCCACGTCCAACCAATTTATCCTGAATATAGAAACAATATTCTTTATTTTCTTTCCATGTGTCTTTGGCCTCCAACTTTAAGTTCCTCTTCTGACACATCTCATAGAGTTCTGTCACTGGGTGGATCTCCAATTTGTCCAAATGTATTATTGGTTCGAGCAATGGTTTTATCACCTATATATCCAAAAATTCATCGAATTAATCGGTTAACCCAACTCTAGTAGATATGTAATTACAACATAATGTGTATGTTAATTACTACCTTCCATACGGTTTCGATAGAGTTGCAGTCCATGAAAAGAGCTCCAATTGTAGATTCTACGATGTTTGCTAGAGATTTAGGAACTTTCACAAGACCACGCGAGTGTAATGTTGGATGTTTCTCTATCGCTTCCACAAATTCTAGTATCTGCATGCATTAATCCGATAGATAACACAAACCAATATGAATAAATTGTAAACTATATATAACATAATAATTCAAAGAAGTAAAAGAAAGACTATTTTGAGTTTTTTTTGACATAGTAGAGAAATGTAACAGGATCAGAAATTAATTGAATTTGATATTAATAAAAGTCATATATATTGACATATATAAGACAATTTGTCTTGCCTATAAACAAAAGTAACGTGAGCTTCTATGAAATGTTTTATCCCTTTTCATATTTTTGTTTACTCATTCAATCAACCATATTGTACTTAGACATGATCGAAGATAATAAATGGAAAGTTAGATGATTTTACAAATTAAGGCTTTTAAAGATGATATTGACTAGGGTTTTAAGAAAGTAACTTACTTGGTTATCAAGCAAAGCTTTCTTATGACGGAGGCAGCGATGGAGATTGTGTTTTACAGCGACTCGAGCCAATTTCTCGGTGTCAACGTTGACGGCTCGGAGATTGGTCAACGAACCAGGCGACTCTCTAGGGTATAAATTAAAAATATATATCGTTACAATCGTGTTTAGGATCGTATCTCCTATAAATTCTAGGCGTTCATTGGAAAAGTCTTCGTCGCAACTAGTGTCGGTGAAAGCTTCTAACAACAAACTCTTGTCTTTGAACTTGTAATTTAAGATCTTCTCCACCATCTCCAGAGGCTGGTCTGGATCGGTTGAGGTTAGGGGTCCTGATCCGTTGGTTTTGGTGTTGTCTAAGCTGATCAAGTTCGACTGTAATGATTCAACGTCTGCGTTTGAGACTTGCGATTCCATAGGGACAAGAGAGGAGGAAGGATATGTCTTTTTCTAAGTTTCTGCTGTGTTAATTTGTCTCTTGTGCTTCTTGGTCTCCGGTTATGATATTGTTTTTATACACGTCTTCTTTACTATATTTGCTATGATTTTTTTTTTTTAATATTGTTATAGTTGTCATTATTTTATTGTGAGGAAAATCAAAATCATTGAATTTATTTCAGTTATTAAATATAGAAGATTCTCATTAATTTTAAAAATTATTTTTATGATTGTTTAGACTTAAAGCAAGAATAGGTCATATTCACACCAGATTTTTGACTAATTAATTACATATCTTATATAATAAAGCTTGGTTTCTTGAAACTCATTTTTAATGACAAGTGGCATTCTATTTTTTTGACATGCGTCATTTTTCACCCTATTTTTTTTGATATGTGTCAGTTTTTCTAAAATTTAAATACATTATTTTTATAAGATTTAATTATATTTTTATACTAAAAAAATAAATTTTCAATATCTATTTAGGAATTATATATTTTCTAATGAGGTAAAATATTTTCTAATATTTAGTTCAAATTTTTTGTATTAATTCTTAAATAACTTCAAACTCATTCTCTAATAAGCTGGCAAGTGTCACTCTATTATTTTGACATGTGTTATTCTTCTAAAATTTTAATTCATTATTTTCATAAGATTTAATTAAAATTTGTACTAAAATATAACCTATAATTTTTCAATACTCATTTAGTAATTAATTTTTTTTCTAATGAGGTATCATTTATCAATATTTTATATAGTTACCATAATATTATTAATATTGTAAGATATTTTCTAATATTTAGTTCACTGCCGATGAGAAGCATGTACATTTGGCTTTGCAAATCTAAAAAATCATAATGTACTTTTGCTCTTCAAAAAACAAAAAAATTATGTAATAAACAGTAAACTAGGGTGAGTGTAAGAAGAAGCTCTACTAAATATGTGAATTCACGTCATTGTATTGGTCATCATAATTTGATAAGTTCATCATCTCCATCCATCTCCATCAAGAACCTAAGCCGAGTGTTTATCTTTTACTTTTTTTTTTTTGATAACTCAGGATAAATCCCCAGGCCTATGGAGGGGCCCGAGACTAATCCCTAGTGGATGTGCAGAACACGGATAGACTCTCTCTCCAGATATTCAAATGGGCCGTAAGCAAGGACCCATATCCATGTGGCCACATAGTAAATGAGTAGCAATTCCGCATCTGGGGAGAATTGATCCCTGGCCCATATCCGTGGCCACATAGTAAATGTAACTTCCACTTTTTGTGTATTAATTTTCTAAAATGTAATTTTCTAGTATATTATATATTTCCTTTGTAAGACACTTATAAAAATTAAATACCCTTTTAGGTTTTTGTGTTGATATTATATATAATACTAGATAAGAACCCGTCCGATGTGCGAGTTTAAAATTTTGTAAATAAAATTAAATTTAATAAAAAATATTAAAACTTATTGTACATTGTTTATAATTTTTTTTTGCTATAATACACTGATTTATATTTATTTACAAATTTTCTATGTATGTTACCAGTAAAAGTGTATATTTTATATTTAGGTATACTGTATGTTACAAATATTTTATTTACCACCACCTAGAAAATGTCTATATGAACAAATTAAGCCAACTATTATATGTCTCTTTACTTTCACTTTTGCATAGTTTCTTTAATCACTAAAATTGTTGGCTCAAAAAATATTTCGAATAAAAAATAAATTACATCACAATAGTGTATGACCAACCATGCAGAGAACCTCGGTTCTGTCCTCTTCCCTTATAGAGAGAATCTTGCGTCTAACCTGCTCCACCATGGAGAGAACCTTGGCTCCACCTTTATCCCTTGGGGAGATAGCCTTGCGTGCAACCTCCCCCACCTTCCTCTCTTAGGAGAGATAACCTTGCGCCCAACCTCATCCATCATAGAGAGAACATTGGCTCTGCCCTCCTCCTGTGTGGAGAGAACATGTTCACGTCTTTTAGCTATCTCAAAATGGCTTGTTCCAGCAACTAATGAAATTAAAGACACTTTCCCAATGTCACAAAATATTTTGATAGTAACTAATGTTAAATTTCCCAATATATTCGTGGAAGTTTTTTTGACCCACCATGATATAGCCTCTGTCTCTGAGCTCCTACGGATCTATCAACAACGATTTTTGTTTTTACAATCTATCTATGTTTGTTGTAAACTTGTGTTTGATTAGCCTATTTTATCCAACTATTAGGTTGATTGATGATCTTTTCCTCTTTATCTCCTTTTCGGATTGAACGAATGGTAACAATTATGTTTGCACAGAAAAAGGTTTATGACCAACCAATAAGGTTGAAAAATCAGAAGAATATTAATTTGATATAATTAAAGAAGAAAAAATCTTAGGTTCACCCCTAGCGGTGAACGTTCCTCTTAATTAACCAATCAGAATACAATAATATGACATGTCATATCATATTTAAATAAAAAATCAAAATTAAAATAAAAAGACAAAACAAATTAAGGAAACAAGTTATGTAGATCTTTTATAAGGAAATTATGTCGGTTAGGTTTTATAAAAGAAGATTAGAGTTTAAATATATGTCGGTTTGATTTTATAAAAGAATGGTTAGGATTTAGATTTTATAATTAAACGAAATTATATGTCGGATTGGGTTTATAAAATAATAGTTAGGGTTTAGATTTTACAATTAAACAAAATTATATGTCAGTTTGGGTTTATAAAAGAGTGGTTAGAATTTAGATTTTACAATTAAACGAAATTATATGTCGGTTTAGGTTTACGAAAGAGTGTTTAAGGTTTATATTTTATAATTAAACAAAACTATATGTTGGTTTGGGTTTATAAAATTTGGTTAGAGTTTAGATGTGATAATTAAAAATTGTAATATAATATTAGAATTAACAATTTTAAAATTGATTGATCTACATAAGTTGTTTCCTTAATTATGTTTTGTTTCCTTAATTTAAAGGGGGTGAATACTTGTTAAGTTCGGGAAGCTTTAAATACTTGTTTATCGACCCTACAAATTCTATATGATATTTCCATGTGTTTTGTCCGCGCACAGTTCTGAAAATCACTTCCTGAAAGGTTACCCATCCTGAAACTACTCTAGCTTGAGCATGCTTAACTCTGGAGATCTCTTAGGACCCGTGATCAAAAAGATAAGTGAAATTTTGGTGACGTAGGTGGCCAAAACATTTCTTTCAAACATATCGGCAAACCGTGGTGTCACAATCTCTGAATTCCTATGGATCTATCAACAATAATTTATGTTTTTCTGTCTACCTATATATATATTGTCGTAAGCTTGTGTTTGATTACCCTATTTTATCTAACCATTAGGTTGATGATCTTCTACTCCTTATCTCTCTTTGGGATTGAACGAATGGTAACAATTATGTTTGCACAAAAATGGTCTATGATCAACCAATCAAGGTTGAAAAATTAGAGGAAAATTAATTTGACATAAATATAGAAATAATAGAATATTATAAGCAAGATAATATATGAATCTCAAATAATTTAAAAGTGAAAAGACAAATTAAATAAAACAATCTAAAAATACTACATTAAGTGAAGTGACCTTAGTGCAGTGGCAGGAGGTAAGTCCAATTGTAGAAGGCACTATCACACCAGGGATCGAATCCTGCTCTCTACGAATATAGGAATTTGGCTAATGGGCCGGCCAGTTGTGGCCCAATGGTTGACAAAAAAACTACATTAAATTTAAAATACAGTATTCAAAAAAGATGATGCATATATTAATCATTCTTTTGGGTCAACATATCAATCTTACATATTCCAAACTGAAAAAGGAGAAAGTAAGAGAAGATTTTGGTCTAAAAAATTAAGAAAAATTTACCTTTTTATCAATATTTTTGAATAAATTATTTATAAAATTTAGAAATTAGAATTAACTGTATATTTTTCTTAATCCCATTTCTATTTTTTCGTAGAATGAATAACTTCAAATTAAAAATAAATATTATAATTTCGAATTTTAATTATCTAAATAAATATTATAAACTCTGTAATTTTTGACAATTATCTTTTTACATTATTAATATTCTTTAAAACAAAATATTTTATTTTTTTTATAATCAAATTCCTCCTATTAAATATTAACGTTTACACATGTCAAAATCTAAGATTGATAACTTGACACATGTTATAATCTTGTTAATGACTAACTTTCAAAACCCAACTTTATATAATAAGATTATCTTGTATATTTAAACAAAATTTTATATTTACAGTCCAATTGTTTGAACTGAAAATTATTAAGTTGAGAAAATAAATTCCTAAGATTTATAAATAACAAAGGGTATAATATAATAAATTTAATACAGAAACTCCCATTTGGATTTTGGCGTAAATGTTCTAAAGTTGACTTGCATAAAATCTTGCCAAAAAAAATCCTTATATTATCCGACCACCGATGCCAACAACAAAAAATGAAAAACCGAATATAGTTTTTATATGAAAATAAAAGTAAAAAGAAAACTGACATAATTCTTTTTGGACTTTAGCTCATTCTATACAAATATAACATTTATTCCAATGCAAATGGGTTCATTTACAAATCTTTAAAGGAATAAAAATTCTATACAGAAACTATGAAGAGATGACTTTGTTTTTCTAAAATATGAAGGGGCTTGGTTGTTGAGTGACAATGAAACTGAACACAGATCACTCGTTGTCTAAGAACAAAGACTAATGGATTCATCGCTATAGTGACTTGTCTTTGCTTAAATAAAACAACATTAGGTAACAACCCGCACTATGTGCGGGATAAATAGATTTAGAGAAAATTATTATAAGTAAAATTATTATCTTAGAACCAAAGAATCAATATCTGTTTGTATTAAATATAATATATAACTAATGTTTTTTATTTATTTATTTAAAGCTGTGTTTATCGTATAAAAATATGTTTTACCCGTGAAATCTTTGAATGTTTAAGAGGTTTTATGGTAGAGAAAGTATTAATAAAATATTACTTTTTATTGTAATGTCTTTGTGTGGTTTAAAAATAAAATTCATATCTTCTTATGTTTTATCTTGTAATCACAACAATTTTGCATATTTCTTATGTAACCATAACAACATATACTAAATTACTCTGTAGTTTAATTATTTAATTTTATTATATGTTAGTAACAATCAGATTCTAAACTAAATTACTTTGTGTGTTTTAAAAATCGAATTTATATTTATGATTTATCGAGTAACTATAACAATTTTGCATAATCTACTAATCATTTATTTTAAATATATTATGATTTTTTTTGGTTACTAAGTTTATTTATAATGATAAGGGTTGCTGAAAAAAAAAATGATAAGGGTTATTGTCTCATTCTTTTTTAATAGCACATAGATGAACATACAATTAGAACGTATATTCCTATTCGGTTATCAATATTTCCATTTTTAATGAATAATCACACTAAATGTTGAGATTAGTTAGTTTACATACTTAGATATATAAATAATCACACATCATGATATCCCCTAATTTGTTGTCATTTTTATATTTATTTATGAATATATATAAATCTATATTTATTGGGAATTAAGTTTCTTTTAATGAGTTGGAGATAATTCAGAAGATACTTCTTTTTATAATCAATTATAATACTAACATAAAAATATCATTTTGTTTTTATATGATTTTGTTAATAAGTTATATGTTCTTTATTTTTATTAACTTTCTATTAATTGATATGTTTTTATAGCCCTTTTAGAATATTTTACTTATATTGATTTTAAGAAATCAATATTTATATTAATTTTAAGAAATTAATATAATTTTGACTTGTATATTTGTAAGTAAATTTTAGTGAAATTTTGCCTTACTATTAAATTTGTGTGAGAAATGATAACATACCTAATTATTATTTTAAAAATAAATACAATGGCATAGAGCTGTAATTACTTAGAAAATTTAAGGGTATTTTGCTAAAAAGTGTCATGAGCTCTCTGGCGGCGACACATCAGCTTTTTCTCAAATATGCTTCTCTATTAATATATAAACATCAGCTTTTTCTCATATGTGCTTCTCTATTAATACATAGGGGATTTGTGTGAGAAATGATAACATATCTAATTATTATTTTTAAAATAAATACAATAACATAGCGCTGTAATTAATTAGAAAATTTAAGGATATTTTGCTAAAAAGTATCATGAGCTCTCTAGCGGCCACACATCAGCTTTTTCTCAAATGTGTTTCTCTATTAATATATATAGGGGATATAAAGCTAATTGCATGTGAAGCTAATTAATTGCATATAAAGCATGGTAATTACGATAAAAGAATCATTGTTTTGTCACGTCCATCTCTAGAAACTTTTTTTTGGGTTTAATGTTACATCTCCAGAAACTTGTTAAAAAGAAGATCGCATTATATAATTTACGTATACATTTTGTTGAGTGGTGGAGACAAAGTTCAATATAACAGATATATGAAGTATCTAAGTAAATAGAAATGTATGATCTATTGTGAACGCATGGTTAATGCTGTACTTGTATGTTCTATTATTTGAACGCAGGGTTGATGCTGCAAATGTATGTTCGAGTCTGTGAACGTACATATGGTTATCTAAGAACGTTTTATTAAAGGAGATTTTCGGCTCATGCTTGCTTTGCTTGTCGTAGGGGTTTTCTTTATTTATATTCTTTGTAGCGGTTTCCTATGAGTATCGAAGATAGAAAGCAGTACAACGAGAGATTGAGAGATCATATCCCGAATATATTTGATTTGAGTGAAATCTGCAGCGCCATGATTTGGACATATCTCTCACATTGAGGGTGAACCACTGTAAATCTAGTATACCATTTTTATCTCTTTTGTTTTTATTTGTGATCTTGAAGTTAAATTAGATACGTATTTCCTGACATATTCAATAATTTTTACATTTTTTTCTGTTACTTTCTTTAATATATTTGATATTAGAACAAATATATAATCGATACTGTGTGAATGAAAAACAGATACTAACTCGAAGATACATAAATAAAATACATATTAAGAAAATTTCGGAAAAACCTGGTAAATGAAGTGATAAACGATTCCGAAGATTCCAAAGCTATTAAGATGTATGTTTAACTTCCCACTTCAACAAAAGGAATTTTTTTTTGTTAGAATTGTAAATATCCCTACTATTAAAAGAAAAAGTTACCTGAAAAAAATCTTAGTTTTGTAAAAATTTACAATACAATGCCATTGCAATTATGACTATTTTAATATTTTTTTAGAAAGGACAAAAACGTTATTTCCTTCTCACATAAACGGATAAACACACGGGTCATATAAACCCGATAATCTAACCCGATTTTATGTTATAATCTCAGTCGTTCATTGCCTATTTCTTTTTAAATCCTGACCGTATATTTTGAGATCTTTTTAATCTTATCCGTCCATTATTCTGTCAATATTAAAATAAGAAACAAAACCCTAACCCACAACTTCTTTTTCCCTGTCGCCTCTCTCTCTTTTAGCAGAAGAGTGGACGATGATGTTCTGGGATTGAGTTTCATCAAGGAGAAAGCGGCGGCAGCAAAGCAGTACGTAAATATATCAACACTCTCTCTTTCTTTTTTTCTCTCTAATTGCTCCTTATTCTATTGTACGTCCACTAATAAATATTTAAGATCTATTTTAATTTCAAGTCATTGTTTGGGCAAAATTAGATCTTTTGAGCTTGATTCTCTCTCAATTTTAAATGATAGTATGTTTGGTTTTGGGTATTGTTTTCTTTTCTATTTGTCTGATTTTTTTCCATGTTTATTGATTGAATTTTAAAACAATTTCTAAATTTTGTTTGTGCTATGGATGAGTAATTTTGATTAAATTTTTGACACATATACTAGCAACTGATTTTTTCAGCTTTTAGTTATCCAATTCTGAAAATTACTATGACCCTTCTCACTCGATCTAATATGATCATTGATTTTTCTGCAGAATCAAATTGTTTATGTTTATCTTTAAGATCCTTTTGCTCTCTTAAATTTGCAGGTCGCAGATTTCTTCATCTCCTTCTGTGAGAAACTGGATGAATCTTCCTCTACAAAGTGTTTGGCTGAGACACCAAAGAAAAATAACAAATCACTATGGTAAGAGATCTTTTATTTTTATATTATCTATTTTATATAAGACTGAGATCTTGGGTATAGTTCTGAAGCACTGTTTTTTCATGCTAACGATCCCACAACTATTGGATAGAGGACTTTCATAGGACATTGAAAATGGCGTTATAAGCATTAACTGGAACAGAAAAAAAAATTGAGACTTATTTAGGATGAAATATGACTTGGATTTTACTTGAAGCGTGTGGCTAAATATATGTTAAAGAGTGTTCAAATTTTTTTAGAGGATTATTGGTTTATTGTTTTTGTAGAGAGTCAAGGATATGATGATACTCTTCGAACCAACCTACTCGAATTGGATGACAATGGCCTTATTCTGGAAATTGAAGTCGCATAACAAATAACCAAACATTTCTACTTCAAGGTATGCAAGTCTTACAACCTTTTTGTTTCTCTTTAGAAATAGTGTAATATTTTTAATCACTTTCATGTGATTGTGTATTGTGTACAGGTATAGGAAGCTGGTATATCCTCATGATAATTTAAAAATGTTCTCTAAACACAAAACAGAGATAGAGAATTACGTCTCTTTCTAAGGTAAGTTATTTAGCTTATAAACTAAAGGAATTAAAGAACGGTCCAGTGATACTGAAGTGGTCATTGATTTATCAGAATCTTTGTTTCTCTTTTGCTAAAAGGTTATTTTCTACGGTGTACAAGGAAAATTATCCGTTTGCTTTGGGTGATGAGGTTTGGAGGCTGAAAATATTTGAAAGGACGTGACTTACCATAAGAATCTTTATAAATTCAGATAAGTTGTTCTAATGTATAATGGTTATTATTTACTTCTTTTGCTTTGGACTTCTTGGAGAGTTATCAAGTATATCATCACCATCACTTCTTTTTCTCCCTCTTTCTACTACATAACACAACTGTATATAGTCTCAATCCATCACCATATAAGTTTAAGTTAATATAGAGACAAACTGTGTTGTGTATATATGGTATATGATAATATAATTGGTGGGAAGCTGAAGCTACTTTGGGTGTGAAAGCAGGTGAAATAAAGACGAGAATAAACATAAGAAACATGAAGAACAAGCTCTTCAAGTTACTGATCATGAACTCATAAAAGGTAATACACCACCGCTTCATTCTCATAAACATGACTTATGTATAATATTTATCCATTTGAAGTACATCCTCCTGAAATTCTGTTTGTGTTTAGGCTTAAGCTCTAAACACAAACCAGTGATAGAGAAGTACATACCTTTCTCTCTTCAGCTTATAAGTAAAGGAATTTTAAAAACAGTTCAATGAACCTTTGTTTTCTTATATAAGCCTTTTTGGGTTTTCAAGGGTAAACTAATGAAAGTGTTACAGTTGGTCGAGTGTTTAGAGTGGACGACTCATAATAAGATTGACAAGAAACCAAGAGTGAGTTTTCAGCTTTTTGTTATTTAATATGTGTTGTGATCCTTTCAATGATTCATATTTTATAATCTTCACGTTGATCTATTCTTCTCACTCATTTCAGCTTGTGCTGTTTAGAATGAATGCAGGTCAAGGCATTGTACATGAAAGAGATTTTGAAGAGATTTAACACAACAACGTCTAAAGAAATTATTCAAACATCACGGGAAAACTATACGAGTTTTTGCACTACGCATACATAGAGGACAAGCGTCATAAGAGCCATGGGTTGCACTGAACGATGTGTGATCGGTGGTATGCTTCATTTGAATAATCATTTTTTTTGTTTCTTTGTATTCTTTTTTCTAACTAACAGTATCAAGAATCAAAGTTTGATGACATCTTAAATGTGTTTCTAATCTGAATCAGTACATCATTTGTTTCTATTAAGATCTTAGTTGTTGGGTAAGTTGAGGTTTGTTTAATTGCAGCACACTAATAGAATTTTAGAGAATTTTCAGTGTGGTAGATAACATCTCTGCTATGTGTTTCTCTTTCGCCACAGAAGGTTAAACAAATTAATGTGGTAAAAAAACAAACCATATTAATTAGTACTAATCTGATATAACAAAGCAACCTTGCACTATTATTACTACTGGGGAGGACAATTTATAACCAGAAAGTTTAACGCTAATGAAAAAAAAAAGATCTTGCAGTAGAAAACCAAACAACATTGTTTATAATAATATGTCGTACAGGGATTAAGTTTAGTGGTCTGTTAGCTTTGTTCATAAGCAACTATTATTAAAACTAATTCTAATTAATGAGATTCTCACTAATTAAGATTGGGGCATTTTTCAAAAGAAAAATATTTAGGTTCATCTGTAGGGTAAATTTTTCTATTCACCTCATTCTTTTCAATAAAAAAATCTTCTAAATAATATTTTTTTTTTTAAAAATAAATCAAAATTAAATTAAAAAGTAAAACAGTATACTCAAAAGATTTTCCAAAAACAGTATACTGGAAAGATTTTCCAAAAATAAATCAAAAATCAACTAAAGTGGGTAATTCAAATGAAAAAAAACAGTATAAGATTTTCCAAAAAAAAAGGAGAACATAAATTTTAGATAAAAGTACAGAATCAAAATATAGATAGATAAATTCAAGTCTCAAACTTTAACTAATTTGGGTAAATATTGACTATACGACATGTAATGAACCACTTTGGAACGGGTACTTTGAGAATTTTATGTAGTTTTGAAAACAATAAAATAGTTTTTGATACTTATAATTTCTTTAAGAGATAATTTCAACTACCTATATAAACATTAAATATTTAACAGAGAATTCAAGTATCCTATCTAAAATTCTTATCCAATCCCTATTAATAAAAATTTCCTAACGAGTAATTATATAAAAGATAATGCTCATATGACAGAAAAATTATGATGAATGTAGGACGGGCTGGGACAAGACATGACAGGACGAAATAAGATGGAACGGGATGTGAAGTTCCAAAATAAAAATAAGATGGAACGGGATGGGACAAGACATGACGAGAAGATAAGATAGAACATGTTATATACGCACAATAATCCAAAATAAGACCAAATTGAAATCTGAATTTTGGGATTAATACCAATATTGTACAATTAAAATTTATATTAAAAATATTTTACCCGTGCTATAGCATGGGATACTACCTAGTTTTATTTAAAATGGAAATGAAAAGGAGTTACATGAAGTAAATCACACTATTTGGTCCCATGAGAAAAAAGAAAGATGTAAGAACATAGACGCAATTAAAGACCATTCATTCCATCGACATTAACAAAAATAAATGACATTTCGAAGTCAATGAAGTGATAAACGATTCCGAAGATTCTCCGGCCTAGAAGACATCCCAAGGAAGAAGATACGCGAAGGCAAACAGCGATGGTACCGATTCATCGATAACCACAGACACAGTGATTAGAAACCTTTACCCGCTAGGCCCGAGAAACTAATCCACCCACGTCATGTGAGATCGGCTCTTCAAAACTAATCCATGAACTCTCTCAGAGTCGAACAACACGAACCAAAGGAAACAGTAACGATAGCTCACTCTAGTCTCTAACATCCTCTTTCTCCGAAGTCGGCTAGCATAGAGCAAAATATTCAACACAAAACAACAAACGCTAAACATTCCGATCCAACCACCAGGTTAAGCTAATCCACAAACCAAAGAGGATGTTAGAGACTAGAGAGGCAGCAACTTAAGAACACAATAGAACCAAGACTTTACAAACGCCACGGCAGTCCGATAGAGGAGAAGACTCCTCAACGGTGTCATCACTAGTCGGTGTCAAATGCTGGAAAATTGATCACATATCAAATGGTGCTAATTAAATACTCCATCCGTTTCAAAATATAAGATGTTTTGGAGAAGTTTGTTGTTTCATAATATAGGATGCTTTCAAATTTCAATGCAACTTTTAGATTAGTTTAGTATTTTATATTATGCAGTATTGTTTCTGATTGGTTGAACTTGTTAAAAGTAAAGACTTCTTAATTTGCGTGCTTTGCTTAAAACATCCTATATTTTGAAACGGAGGGAGTATGACTTAGAGAAGAGCTTCAAGTTCTGAGTGTAGACGAGAAAGAGGAGAAAGATTTTGACTTTTGCTTCTTGCTCCTATTAGTACCATTCTGCTTTCCATCCATAGCACCCAAATTTTAAACGAAACCTATATTTACAAACTTACAATACAAAACCTGTATATAGTAGTTACATACAACCAAAACACCTGCAACCTAAATATTTCATAATTAAATCTAAAACTATAACTAACACCAAATGCCCATATGAGTAATTGTTGTAAATCCTACACACCAAAACGTAAGGAAATAAGTGAACAAAATTGTGTATTTCTCAAACTCCAAAACTTACTCTAAATATAAGAGTAGTTAGGAATCCAACAAAGAGTGGTAATAATGAAGATGAAGTATTTATGAAACTAGTACAAGAGTATCTTCCAAAATTTGGGGCGTGCTCTGTAGAATGAATGCTATATGTGTAAATGAGCGGGCCCCTAAATTTTTTAATCATTTGGTACTCTTTTGAATGAATATATTAATATTTAATATTCACATAGAACGTATATAGAGCAGTTCTCACAAATAATATATATATATATATATATAACATATGATAATATACATGACAGGAATAAAAAAATAAAATTATATCGTATTTTGTACATGTCTACAACGAAAACTAACATATACCAGAAAATAATATTGTATTTTCTGACAGCAAGATTATATATAAATCTGTATATAAACTCCAATTCAAAGGTAAGTATGTTAATGTAGAAAAACATGTTATTGGGAGAAATCAACAGTCTCAACTCAGAATAGCAAAAATTTAATCTTGCCCTCATGACTCAAAAATCCCTTATATATATATAAGAGTTATGTTATATATATATGAGTTATGTTGCCTTCGAGACTTCATTAAAAGATAAAAAATCTCTTCTTAGAGTCTTGATGAAATAGTATAGTTTGGTGTGCTTATACCATTTAATTNGATGTTTTGGAGAAGTTTGTTGTTTCATAATATAGGATGCTTTCAAATTTCAATGCAACTTTTAGATTAGTTTAGTATTTTATATTATGCAGTATTGTTTCTGATTGGTTGAACTTGTTAAAAGTAAAGACTTCTTAATTTGCGTGCTTTGCTTAAAACATCCTATATTTTGAAACGGAGGGAGTATGACTTAGAGAAGAGCTTCAAGTTCTGAGTGTAGACGAGAAAGAGGAGAAAGATTTTGACTTTTGCTTCTTGCTCCTATTAGTACCATTCTGCTTTCCATCCATAGCACCCAAATTTTAAACGAAACCTATATTTACAAACTTACAATACAAAACCTGTATATAGTAGTTACATACAACCAAAACACCTGCAACCTAAATATTTCATAATTAAATCTAAAACTATAACTAACACCAAATGCCCATATGAGTAATTGTTGTAAATCCTACACACCAAAACGTAAGGAAATAAGTGAACAAAATTGTGTATTTCTCAAACTCCAAAACTTACTCTAAATATAAGAGTAGTTAGGAATCCAACAAAGAGTGGTAATAATGAAGATGAAGTATTTATGAAACTAGTACAAGAGTATCTTCCAAAATTTGGGGCGTGCTCTGTAGAATGAATGCTATATGTGTAAATGAGCGGGCCCCTAAATTTTTTAATCATTTGGTACTCTTTTGAATGAATATATTAATATTTAATATTCACATAGAACGTATATAGAGCAGTTCTCACAAATAATATATATATATATATATATAACATATGATAATATACATGACAGGAATAAAAAAATAAAATTATATCGTATTTTGTACATGTCTACAACGAAAACTAACATATACCAGAAAATAATATTGTATTTTCTGACAGCAAGATTATATATAAATCTGTATATAAACTCCAATTCAAAGGTAAGTATGTTAATGTAGAAAAACATGTTATTGGGAGAAATCAACAGTCTCAACTCAGAATAGCAAAAATTTAATCTTGCCCTCATGACTCAAAAATCCCTTATATATATATAAGAGTTATGTTATATATATATGAGTTATGTTGCCTTCGAGACTTCATTAAAAGATAAAAAATCTCTTCTTAGAGTCTTGATGAAATAGTATAGTTTGGTGTGCTTATACCATTTAATTTCGACATTGCTAGGTTCATTCATAAGAACAATGAAAGGAGTACTTTATTTAAGTTGATTCAAATACAAAGACAATACAATGTCACCTGTAGAAATTAAAATTTTGATGCAAATCCTCACAACATCCTGTCGAGAACTTTTTTAAAGGTCTTCGAAAAACTTAGAGAAATTCTCGACAGCATTTTGTGCAGCGCGATTACGAGCAGTTTCTTTTTTTTCTGGATATAGCCCACATCCGACCAACTTATCCTCAATAAGGAAACAATACTTTCCATTGATTTCCCAGGTGTCTTTGGACGTCAGTTTCAAGTTCTTCTTCTGGCACATCTCATTGAGTTCTGTCATTGGATGGTTCTTGAAATTTTCTAAAAGTATTATTGGCTCCATAAATGGTTTTATCACCTATATATTTAGTTTTTCAACACAAAAAAAAATATGTATAGATCAATCGATGACCTAAATATATTATGTATGTATAGTTACTTTAAGTTACCTTCCAGACGGTTTTGATGCACTCGCAGTCCATGAAGAGAGCTCCAATGGTAGACTCTACTATGTTTGCTAGAGATTTAGGTACTTTCAAAAGACCATGCGAATGTAATGGATGTTCTTTTTTTGCTTCCACAAATTCCATTATCTGCATATATATATATAGTTATATATGTACATCTCATTAATATAGTTCACATATAACACACAGCTAGCCAATACAAATGTTTTTATTTATGAAAAATGTTAATATAGGGCAAGGTGTATCAAATAAAGAAAACATTCATTGGCAGAAATTAACAAAATATAGGATGGAATTGAAATAGAGAATTTAGGGGAGGGGGGGGGAACACAAGTTGACAACAAAAAGTTTCATTTTTTCTTTTTTCTTTTATTGAATCATTTAATCAACCAGATTGCAATAAGACATGATCGACGATAATGAATGGGACTTTAGTAGATTAAACACTGTTAGTTACTAGGAAATTAAAAGAAGATAAATGACTAGCTAGGGTTTAAAGAAGGGTAACTTACCTGCTCCAGAAACAAGGGTTTCTTATGACGGAGGTAGCGATAGAGTTCGTGTTTGACAGCGACCCTAGCCAATTTCTCGCTGTCTACGTTGACCGCTCGGAGCTTGGTCAAAACACCAGGTGATTGTTTAGGGTAGAGTTTAATAAACTCAAAGATTATGGCCGTATCTAGGACCGAATCTCCTAAAAGCTCTAGGAGTTCGTACGAATCGCACTCCTCATCAACGTAAGTAGCGTCTGTGAACGCTTGCAGCAACAAATTCTTGTTTTTGAACTTGTAATTTAAGTTCTTCTCCAACAATTCGATATCCAAAGGCTCGTCCGCCGGATCAGTTGATCCCTTGGCTTCGGTGTTGTTATCTTCATTACCTTCGAAGCTGGTCAAATTATCCAACTCATGTGGCTGCGGGAAGGATTCAGCAACTGCGTTTGTGAGTTGCGACTCCATAGAGAGAAGAGGGTGTGTTTGAGGAGAGAAAGAGAGAGAGAGAGAGAGGGGATATGTCTCTTTGCTATGTTTCTATTGTGCTTGTCTGTTGTTCTTCTTAAGTCTTGATTATGAGTCTCTTATACACAGACTTCTTTGATACATTTGTCAAGCTATCTTCAAAATAGTTATAGTTGTATTATTTCTATTGTGACTAAGCAAAATCATTTTTCAATATTTTGATGAATTAAATATAGTAGATTTTCATTCATTTCTAAATTATTATGATTCTTACCCAAAAAAAAAATATTATGATTGTTAAAATTTAGAGAAATAATAGGTCATCATAACCAAAAGATTTTGACTAATTGATTACATATACATCATATATTTTCTTTGTATGACACTAATAATGATTAAATACCGTTTTAGGTTATATTAAATTGTACTTTTCAACTAGAATTTATTTTAAAAATCTAAATTTATTGTTTGCAGAAAATGAATTACCAAATTTTATTATATCCAAAACAAAAAGGATATCTATAATAACTAGAAATAAAACGAAAATTCTCTCATACATGTTTGGATTTATATTTTTTTTTTTCGAAGTGGACTTCCATAAGTTTTTTCTAAAAACGTATTTATTTTAACGGAACAACGATACTAATAAAAACCGGAAAACATGTAAAAGAAAGACGATATAGTAATCTTAGATATTATTATAAATTAAACTAGATTAGGACCCGCGATAAACCGCGGAGCAAATTTATTTATAACTAAAATATTTAAATTATAAGTTGTATTTGTTTGTTAAATATGTTATAATTATATAATAATTGTTAAATAAACCATATAATACCGCAATATAATTTATTTTTTATATAATATTTATTTAATTAATTTAATTAGATATGTCTATTCTTTGATACTAAAATAATAAAATGATGTTTTACCTGTGTAACAGCGAAATAATGATATTTTTTAATTTATATAAATATCGATAAAACCCGTCCCGCTATATAACCCCATCCCGAGATATTTTAACTCACACTATATCATCTTAATTTTTAATACTTACTGTGTATCTACGGTATAATATTTTTCATATTTAACTTTTTAAAAATTTTAAATATTTTCATATTTAATCTTTTAAAAATCTTTAAAATAAAGAACCGAAATAAACCAAATAAAAGTTTTTAAACTTTGAATGCCTGATAAATCAAAGTTTCTACTCATTTGTATTCATAATCATTTTGGTCTCTTTTATATTATGACTCTAAACCATTAATTTTTTTAGACGATGTGGGATATTGTAACCGTATTTTTTTATTCATCTATTGAGTAATATATGTCCGTTTTTAAAATTTTGTATTACATCATATGCAGGAAAAAAACACAATTTTTATTAACTAAATGTATTATAGAATAATTCAAGATAATTTAAATATAAATTCAAATAAAAATGAAAGGGAATCATATAATTATGTTTGAATGAGGTAGAAAAATTTCTTTATTTTTTTAAGTCTTACCTATAATTAATTTTGAAGTTTTGGTAACTAATATTAAAGTCAATGCATTAAATATAAAAACTTTCCAAAAAGTATTTTTGAGCAAAAACTACTGCAAAAATACTAGTATAGATTGTATATTTTAAATGCAATTTGAGTTAATTTACAAATCCTTTTAGGAATAGAGAATCTATAAAGAAATACCATATTTAGTATATCTAAATTTGGGATGGAGCGACCAAAAGAGAAACACAAACGTTGACGTTGAATTTGTAAGAACCAGGGGCTTGGGTTGTTGAGTAGGCAGTGACAATAGAATTAAATATCATTCATTGAGTAAAAATAACAAAAAATGATAATTTTGGTTAAATAAATGGTAATCATATCAATACAATAAAAGATAAAAGTGTTTCTCTCCAGAGCATGCATGACACATGAGCTTCAACATTGAAGCAGGTATTGACACCTCAGAAAAAATCAGCTATCAAATTAAAACAATTAATACAGATCAGCAGTTTAGAGAAGTTGGGCTTGAAGTGTTTTGGTAATGTGAACTGTTAATGGACCGCATGATTGATCAAAACCCAAATAAAGAAGTGTGTTGTGTTAGAAATATTTGTTTCTATTTTGTTGTCTAACACATATGCAAAATTTGGAGTGAGATTTACGGCTCATCAAGTAAAATTATAGCTATGAGAAAAGTTTTCAAAAGATATGGTAATTAAAAGAGTTATTGGGCATAATCTGGATCCTGTCTAGGATGTTTTCCTATGGACAACATAATCATTTTTGTTATAACATATTTTGTCTTTAAACTTATTTGGTTGTTTATATAATTATTTTTTTCAGTTATTACGTTATCAATATGATTTTTACGGAAAAAAATTATTTTTTTTTTCAAAAATATCTATACAAAACAAATAACTCAAACCAACATAACATATATATATATGTATATTTATAAGAGAAAATTAAGCTAAGAATTTATTTAAATGTTTATAATGATAAATATATATTAATTCAGTTATTTACAATATTAACTATTAACTAAAATAAAAGTAAAATTAAGTAATTTGTGATGGAACTTAGTTGACTGATATTTTGGTTTTCTTTATGGATCAGACTTAAAACATTGTTTAGAATAATAAAATAAGACTTTTGTTGTTTTTTAAAGTAAAATAATTTTTCACTAAAAGAAGATACAAGAAAGAAAATTCATAATCTTGTGTTTTTGCTAAGAGGATGTCATTCAAGTGGTTACATTATAAATATTAAAATGCATAAAATATACAATAACATTTGAGCAAAATCAGAATACTAAATTCTAATTTTTACAAGGCTTTTAAAGCTCAATCTTATTTATCTTAAACTACAATTAAGAATAGTCTACATACCAACGAGTTCCAAACAAATTAAGAAAAAATTACAAATAACATACAAAAAACACAACAAAAGGAAAAAAAATCAACCCCGCGACGTAGCCCGGATACTATTCTAGTGTTATATAATATGAGAAGATTTTTCTCAATTTTTGCTATGAAGATGACACTTGGCTTGTTACCTACCTGACACATATATTATGTTGTTGTTTGGATCTAATTAACTAAATTTATTTGTGCTTTGGATCTAATTAACTACTGGCTCATAAATCCAAAAAAACTTTCAACATTTCCTTATTCCCTTATTCAATCACAATCACAACCAGTTGTAAACCCTTCCCATGCAAAATTATCATTTATCAGTTTGTGGTTTCATCCTAAGAAAAAATTGATTATAGTTTATTATTATTTTTTTTAGAATTGAATGTAAAATTAATTCAAACAAAAAGAAAAAACTGTTTTACATCAAGTGTGGACTCTTTGCAGAATTTTGTGTGAAAGAAATACAGAGCTTTATGTTGAGCAGAGCGGAGCGGCCAAAAAAGAGTTGTAAACCATAAGGCAAGGCCTCCATCATAAGAGTAGTCGCCTTGGTTGCGAATCGAGATAATCTGTTACGGATGGTTTTGTCAATTAATTTCTGAAGATGATGTGAGGAGCTCGGGTTGTCGCCATGGCGTCGGAAGTTGCGTTCTCTCCAGATGTAATAAATCACAGTCTGGAAAGCATACCGTAACGTGAATAGATGCAGCTTGTCGTAGCTAGAGTGAGTGAGAGTCCAGTCGAGAGTGTATGCGGGACCAAGGAGCTTACTACAAGAGAATACCAGATAGAGGATGCATATGGGCAGGTGAAGAACAGATGGTTCCTTGTCTCCACCAACTCACCGCAGAAGAAACAGTCTATCCGCTGGTTCGAGTTCCATCTCTGCATATAGTCCCCACGTTACAAACGCATGCTTTGGAGTCGCTTTGGCGAACCATACAGTTGTGTGCCAATCTTTTATCGGTGAGGGGATGCGAAGCTGAGTCGTTGTCTCCGCAGTAGAGAAATTGGTTTTGTAACTATCACGCAAACTTTTCCACATCGGGATATCCTCCTCCTGCGTCAGTGTGAGGTTAGCAATAACTTCCTCAATCTGATTGGCCCAAAGGGAGTCCTTTCCCGACAGTATCCTCCATATCAGTTTAAGAAGGCTTGCGTTATTTGCAGCTGTTAGGGACGGGGGACCTAAGCCACCTTCATGGGCAAGAAATTATAGTTTATTTTGAAATTATAATTATGGAGTTCCATCTTATGTATTATTTATGGGCAAGAAATGATTCTAAATTAAGTAAAAAATATATTTTTGGGTTTCAATCTTATAAATGATTCATGTGCAAGAAATGATTCTAAATTATGTTAGATTATGGGATGTTTATGTGTTCTCAAAATTTTCTAATAAATTCATAAATTTTTTTGTTTAAATTTTAAATCCATTCCTGGGTTTAGTTTCTAGCCTTTAATCTTGTATAATCTAACAGTAGATTGTTTTATGTAAGTAATTTGATAATTGCTTACTCATTTATTCCTCATTAGATCTTACCAATTCGTTTTCCATAAAGTTAGAATTTAATCTGTTTTCTATAAAATTAGAATTCAATCCCTAACTACTCTCATTTTAAAACAATTTTTTCGGTCATTAGGTTCCTCTGAAGAATTCTATTATTTTTATGTATCTTCCCAAATTTATTTATTTATTTATTTATTTTTTTTGACAACAAATGATCAGCTCATATGAGCCAATGTGAAGGAAATGAGTTTACAAACAAAACATGCTGCGGTGATGTATGCGCTTGGCATGCCAAAGAATCCGCACTAACATTAGCACTTATGGAAATAAAAGATAAAGAGAAAGACGAGAACTCCTCCCTGTCCAACTCTATGTCATCAAGGTAGGTCTTGAACGCCGGCCAGTCTTGAGGGGAAGACACCATCTTCACCAAGTTTGAACAATCTGAATAAAAAGCTACGTCTCGAAAATCATGTCCAATCATGCAGCGCAAAGCCCAAACAAAAGCCTCTACTTTTGCATGCAGAGGGGAAAGACTCTGACGGAAATTGGTGGCTCCTTTTATCGTCGAGCTATCTGTAGCGGCTGAACACACCCAACCCGCACCCGCAAATTCGTCTCCCATCCTCCATGATCCATCAACAAAACACCGGTAACCCGAGAAGACGGTAGGCAGCGACCCTACTCGTCATGTCCCTCTATCAACAGTGGCACAAGTCATCGTAGATAGACCCTCCTCTTCCTCCTCTGTTTGAGCCTGTAACCATGTGGAAGACTCCCCCACCGCTATCCTAACAACCTCCTCGGGCTTGTCTATAATATTCTCAAAGACTCGAGTATTTCGCGCATTCCAAATATACCACATAAGCCATGGGAGCGCTGCAATCTGAGCACCCGGATTGTCCGTTCCCAAAAAATGATCCACATTGGCATACAAAGAGTCTGTGGGGAACGAAACCTGACCGACCGGGACCTGGGCTAAAGCCCAAGCTTGTCGAGCTAGCGGACACCGAAAAATAGCATGGTTTACCGTTTCCTCATCCGCCCCACAGCGGGCACATCCTGAATCACAGGCAATGTCCCGTCTCCTCTAATTCGCCGAAACCGAGATACATCCTGATAATACTTGCCACATAAAGTGTTGTATCTTTGGTGGACACGCCACCCTCCAAACTCCCGCTAGAAGCGGAGTAATGTCCGGCCCAAAGCGAGGCACGAGCAACCCCTGTTTTGCCGACCGTTCCGAATTATACCCTGATTTTACCGAATACTTTCCTGATTTTGTAAAGTGCCAACCCAACGAGTCAACCATCTGAGGGCTACCCAAAGGTATAGCCCTGATTAATACAGCCTCCTTCGGGGGATAATGCTCAAGGAGCATATCGAAACGCCAGGAATTAGTTTGACGATCAATAAGATGTGAAATTTTCAGAGAAGGGTCCTGAACCGGTCTCTTACTCACAGCTGGTCTTGGGGATTGAGCTGGTATCCATGGGTCAGTCCATATCGAAATGGAATCACAAGAGCCAACCCGTATAATAAGTCCTTTATTGACCAAAAATCTAGCTGAAACAATACTCTGCCACCCATAGGATGGAGAATATGAACGAATAGGATCCATAGGATTTGAGTTCCTATAATACCTGCCCTTAAAAACCCGCGCAAAAAGGGTCTCAGGAGCCTCAATCAGTCTCCACAATTGTTTTGCCAATAAGGGAGTGTTAAAGTCATCCACATTCCTGAAACCCAGACCTCCCAACTCCTTGCTCCCACATAACTTCTCCCAGGCTAACCAATACATCCCCCCAGACTGTCCTGAGCTCCACCAAAAATTCGCCACCGCACTAGTTAGTTTCGATGTGACCGTTTTTGGCAGACGGAAACAGGACATGACAAAAGTCGGAACCGCAGTGGCGACAGACTTTATCATAACCTCTTTCCCTCCTCTGGACAGTTGTTTCGCTGTCCACCCATTTGTACGGCTCTGTAGACGATCCCGTACGTAGGAGAACACTTTTGTCTTAGACCCTCCCAGACTCTCCGGTATCCCTAAATACGACCCCATCCCGCCCAGCGTTGAAATACCCAAAACCTCCTGCACCTCACGCTTGATTCCTTCATCTACCTTGTGGCCAAATTGAATGGAAGATTTATCGAAATTGATATGTTGCCCTGAGACCGCCTCATATTGCTATAAGATCTCCAAAATAACCCCACATTGGTCCTTATCTACCCTACAGAAAAAAGCTATCATCCGCAAACAACAAATGCGTGATTGCCGGGCACTTATTAGCCACCTTAATTCCGGTTATCCTTTTTTCCCTCTCCGCCTTCCGAATATTGGCAAAGAATGAACAGATAGGGAGATAAAGGATCACCCTGACGTAACCCTCGCTTAGGAACAATTAAACCATTAGGTTGACCATTCAGCAGAACCTTATACTCAACCGATGAAATACAGAACAAAATCCAGGAGACCCGTTTGTCCGAAAAACCCATTTTACGCAGCAGAGCTTCAACGAAACTCCACTCGACCCTATCATATGCTTTGCTCATGTCCGTTTTAATTGCCATAAACCTCCCCTTGCAAGACGGATTTGTCCTTAGGCCATGAAACATCTCTTAGGCAATCAAAATGTTATCTGAGATAAGTCTACCTGGCACAAAAGCAGACTGAGTCTCCGAGACAAGATTTGGTAACACCAATTTCAACCGTTGGCACAAGATCTTGGAAATGATCTTGTACCCCATATTACAGAGGCTAATCGGGCGTAATTCCGCCATCCGGGTCGGCTTTGCCACCTTTGGAATAAGGCAGATATGAGTTCGATTTAAGCTCCTATCAAAAACCCCCTCCTGAAAAAATCGATTAACCATGGATACCAGGTCGGCTTTGACAACCCCCCAAGCCTTCTGAAAAAATAACGCAGTCATACCATCCGGCCCCGGAGCCTTATCTGGATGCATCATAAACAGGACTTTCCAAACCTCCGCCTTCGTTACCGGAGCCGTTAACCGCTCATTGATCTCTTCCGTTATTACCCCATCAACCTCACTTAACGCCTCCTCAAAAGAATCTGGAGAGATTGAAGTAAAGAGATCTTCAAAATAAGACAGCAGTATGGCATGCAGACCAAACATTATTTATATCATCTTCCTTCGTAGACCAAACATTATTTCTGTCATACAGACCAACTATTCGATTCCGAGCCCGCCGCTGCTTTGTTTGCGCATGAAAGTACTTTGTATTTTTGTCCCCCACCCGCATCCACCGATTCCGACTCTTTAGGTACCAATAAATCTCCTCATCTCTGTACGCCTCTCGCAATCTGGATGTTAGGTTCGAAAGGACCTCCTGCCCAAACGAATCATCTGCCTGAGCCACTTCCAGCTTCCTTTTAATATCCTTTATCATCTCCCTTCCATAAGGAACCTGCGCCTTCCGCCACCGAGAGATTGCATGTCTACAGTTCCCTAACTTGGTGACCAAATCATGAGAATCCTGAGCGCAATCGGCCCCCAACCCGCAGAAATAGCTTCCATTAACCCCGGTTTACCAATCCAACGCCTATCAAACATAAAACACCGACGCCCACGTGGTCGTTTGGCCCCAATACTTACCACCATGGGTTTGTGATCTGAGGCAATCATAGGAAAATATTCTGTCACCGTATCCGGGAACTGATCATGCCACTCTTCAGTACCAAGAGCCCTATCCAAACGACACCGAATCGTCTTCTTATCTCGCCAGCCCCTCCAAGACAAATAAACTCCCAGAAACAGAAACTCCAAGAAACCGCAATACTGAATCATTCCGTTAAAAGAGCAGAAAGAAGCCGCATGTCTAAGCTTACCCCCTCGTTTTTCATGATTCCCTGTTAGCTCATTAAAATCTCCAACAACCAACCAAGATGTTGATCTTAAAGTGCTAATCCTTAATAACCTTTCCCAGACCATATCACATTTTTTTGGGACTGGGTCGCCATAGACATAGGTTATATAAAAAACTTTGCCATTGTGTACCGCTTCTATGTCAATGATTCTGTTGGTAGCCAATAAAATTGAAACATGAAAATCATCTTTATTATAAAATAAAGCCAACCCTCCACTACAACCAACAGGTTCCACAGTTTTTAAATTTTTATAGCCAAAATGGCCTACAAATTGTTCCAAATGAGAAAAAGATTGTTTTGTTTCCATTAGAAATAAAAAATCTGGCCTATGATTTTTCCATAAATCTCTGAGATGTCCAATGGTGGCCTTATTACCTAAACCTTAACAATTCCAACTTAGAATATTCATTTACTAATATTTGGTTTTGGTGGCTTGACTCCACCATGACCGCCTTTCCCCTCTTCCTGGGTCCTTATAGTAACACCATTAGCACCAGACTCATGGCCGTTTGGCGGGGGACGTCTTCGTGGAGACAGAAGCAGATTAGCGTTCCGCTTCTTAGTTGAAACACCTCTTAGCACCAGAACGCCCTTCCCCTTCTTCCCTTTGTCTCCCAAATCCATATTGTTTGGCAGATCCCCAACAGCCTGCGAGTCACCCTCCACATTGTCACCGATAGACTTGATAACACCATTCTCTTCAAGAACCAGCTCACTAGCTGCATCTATCAAACCAGAACCATCCCCTAGCTCACCTGTAAGCCCCCCATCAGCATCATCAATAATATTGACCACATTAATATCACCACTTACAGTGTCCGACTCCTTCACACCCGCATCAGCAGTAACCGATATCACCGTACCTCCAGCCAAGCCCACTGGTACCGAAACCGCTGAAGACTGAGAGACATTCTCCTCCATTAGTTTTCCCTCTCCCATGCCTTCGTGCGAACCTAGGAGAGAGGGATCATCCTGGTCCATATCCACTTCAAAGGCGACCAAAGGAGGTTCCCCCACTGCCACCATAGCCACCCCGTTGCAAGAGTTGGTCCATCAGACCCTTCACCTCCATCTGTGTCATCAAGGATCTGACCCTCCTCCACGAGACCCTGAACTTCATCAGTAGGACCCGAAACCTGAGCCTCCTGGACCATGACTACCTCCGCCACTACCAGCTCTTGAAAGAGTGGTTTCCGAACCTGTCGATGCTTCCTTTGCTCAAAACTGGCCCTCTGACCTCCTCCGAAACCAAAGGCAGCGAAGAGCCCTGTCGTTGTCGAGGCTGACCCCGAACTAAGCCATTCCTCCCTCTCTGCTCTTGCGAACCCGAGCTGGAGGCTTCTTTTGAGAAACCCTTCTGGCGCGACAAGTCTCCCCGACCATGCTCAGACCGAGTCCAGGATCCACCAAACTGGTGTCCACTGTTCCCACTGGACGACCCAGCCTGACTCGTATTTCTCCTCCCCTCAGCCATGACTGCACCCTTATAGCTCATAAATTGAGCTTGCTCAGGCTGATCCACCCTAACCATCAAACCACCTTGGGCCACACCTTTAGCTGCTGGACAAACAGTTTCATCATGGCACAGACTAAAACATTTCTTGCACCATCCATTGAGTTTCTCATAGTCCAGCTTTACAATTGTAACTTTTCCATCAAAAAACTCAATGTCAAGCTCAAAACAGATGGGTTTCCGCCCATCAATCGTAACCTGGACCCTACCATGGTCAACATCCACCGCTTCAACCACTCCCAAGTCTGATCCAATATCGCGGAAAGTGGGCTCTGCCCAAAACTGGATAGGGACATCAGATACCCTGACCCAGAACTTCAACGACGATGGATAAGAAGGATCCACCACCGGATTCCACCGCACCATCGACACCATCCAGGAGTCGAAATGAATTGGTTCCATAGGCAAAACCTCAATGATATCCGCTTCCTCATCAAAGTCGAACTGGAATTTACCAGACACGAGATCAGCACCAGCAACCTTCCCTTCTACCTGCCAAATGCGCGGAAACATAATCAACACGGCTTTCATGTCTTGCAGCTGTGGGTTGAAACACCTCCCCACTACCGTCTTCGAGTAGCCAGCAATAAGCGCAGAGTTATCAAAGTAAGAGATCTTAACTCTACGCCTCGATCTTGCCTCACTCTCCTTCTGACCCGACAAACCCTTCCCCAAGAGACCCGATTGTGACATCTTAACCCAAGTGAAAGCACAACAACGAGTAAAAGACCAAAGTAGTAACCCCAAACTGAAAAGCCAAGTAAAAAAGATGAGCGAGAGATGTCTCACTATCAAAGCACCCAGAGCTCTTTTATAGTAATCACCAGTCCCAAGACGCAAACAAGCCAGATCAACCAAAATAGGAAAGAACATCTGCCCAATCGCTCGAATCAGCGAGAATCTGCCAAGGAAGGAAAGAGGATCCATCCTTAAACAAACAGAGACGATTCTCCAACCCAAATCCTCAATAAATAACCAAATCAACCCGTGCGAACTGTTGCCAAAACTCATCACAACCCTCTGCAATCGCTTCACCAAAGACCCAAATCTAAAAGATCCCGCAAAGACCCACCCCTGATAGTAAGACGAATCGAAAGATTGAATACCGTATGATTGAAACTCGAATCCATTTCCAAATCTCCCAAGCCATCCAAATCGGCACCCCAGCGGCGAGATTTGAACCTTAAACACCCAATCGAATCCAAATCTTCGCCCTTCCCATAGAACCGTATCCCATAGAAACCCGAGATTCAACCAATCAAGCACCGGACTTTGCGACGAGATCATGGGAAGGTTAAAACCCTAGATCCGCCGTCGCCATCGAGAGAGTTTNTTAACTACTGATCTTACATTATTTTCACAATATTTATACTCTAAGAACATCCTAAACTGATCTCCCTATAAACATGCCCTAATAGGTTCAATCAAATAGTTCTTATTATTTATGACAAATCCTTTCAAATCTACTTTTCACATTTATTAGTTAGACTTATGTTGTGGTCCACACTCATTTCTAGCTGTTGGATCAATTTTTTAGTTAAAGTCGGAGGGACTGTAATACAACTGTTTTTCTCTCTCTAGTTATACCTCAATTTATATGATGAGGATTAAAATAGTCTAGAAATTATGTGAACAGTGGAAAAGTTGGCAAAAAAGTGTCCCCTGATAGTAAGACGAATCGAAAGATTGAATACCGTATGATTGAAACTCGAATCCATTTCCAAATCTCCCAAGCCATCCAAATCGGCACCCCAGCGGCGAGATTTGAACCTTAAACACCCAATCGAATCCAAATCTTCGCCCTTCCCATAGAACCGTATCCCATAGAAACCCGAGATTCAACCAATCAAGCACCGGACTTTGCGACGAGATCATGGGAAGGTTAAAACCCTAGATCCGCCGTCGCCATCGAGAGAGTTTTTTTTTCTAATAATATGATATTTCCATTCTTTCTTTTTTACCCCAAATTTAAATAGATATTATTTGAATGATTTTATATTTTTTTTTTCACGTTATCATGTTTGTTGTTAGAGTTCACCCTAGGAAGTTCTCTCCCAAACACGAACATCGAGGCGCCGCTAATATTAAAACTTTCCGACGCGGTGGGGCTCCGGCTCGCCGGCGTTGGGAAACTTCGTCCTCTGCTCCAATCTGTAGCTCTCTTAATCTTCTTAGATCGACTTCTCATTCTTTTTTCCCCTCTTTTTTCTCCCTTTTGCATCTTCCCCAGACCTTCTCGAATTCCCTAGATATAGACGAAAGCTTGTGCATCATTAATTACAGAAGGAGGTGGAGTGCGGCGTGCTCCCATCTCCGGTACCTTGATTTAGCCTTTCTGTCGGTGGTTCAAAAGTCCCTCTGTGTATCTTCTTCTCGATCCGGAATGTATGTCGAGTCTGTAGAGCCCCCTCCTTCATCGTCACTTGAGCTCTGCGAGGCAGAGACGGTGGCGATGGACAGCGACAGCTTCTTCAGAAATACGATTGTTCTCCGATGTTGGACTCTCGCCTCAAACTTTTGCCACCCTCTGAGCTTGGCAGAACCAGTTATGCTTCGACCGGAGATACGAAACTTCTCGTCACTCTCTCCGTTAAGCCGCCGTACGAATCAACCTCTCGGGCCATCTACACAAACCCTTGGTTCGCTGTGGATGTGCTCTAACAATGTTCTTGGCTTGCCAGCATCTCAAGGTTTTCTGCCCAAACTGCAAAGACCCAGGTCTTTCTATCTTTACTTTCTATCTTTACTTATGTTCTCCTGTAGACATTGCCTAGTTCCATTGGTTGAGCTCGTTGTCCAAAGACTGCAACAGAGAGTCCAATTGTTTAGCTTGTCTTGGATTTACTTTGTCTACGATAGAAACTTGGAATCTGCTCACCTTGTGCCAGTGTTTGTTGGGTCTAAGTACTAGAAGAATCAAGGATTTTTCAACCCTATCACATCTAGCGTGTCCAACTTTCAGTCAAAACCTTCAATCCGCACCATGTTTGTGCTACCCTCAACCCAAAAAACCATGCTTGCTCTGATTTTACCATTGACAAACCGGCTACATGCTTTGTGTGGATTTCTTAATTTTTTTGGCAAAGGGCGCCTTATGAGAGAGAACCTGCCTATACTGTTACGGTTTGTCATACATATTTGGTTTTCTCTAGCTTTTACTACCCTTAAATGGTCTGAATGTGACAGTGTGGAGCTGTTTGGTCTATTGCCCTGGACTCTACCGTACTCATCCGACGAAGCAACACAACCATCTTTCAACATCTTCTCTACCAATCGAAGCCTATTTGGGTTACCAATAGCCCATCAGACCAATCCTGCTCTACATCTCTCTCGAGTAAACCGGCTACATGGACTTCTTAATCTCTTTGGCAAGCACCATATGAGAGAGAACCCTCTTGCTATAGCCCATCAAATCTATGCCAATGCATTTCTAGTGCTAATGTTTCTCGCTCCGGTGAGACTCTTGGTTATGATTCTCCTTTTAATGTCAAAGTGTCTTATGATCATGACTAACCTCTCTTCCGACGAGTCCCTCGTGGAAGTTATATCAAGCAACCGTGACCTCACATGTTCCAAGCGGCTTCCAAGCGCTTGTATCAAAGCTCTCATGGACCATTTTTTTGGCTTTTGGGAAAGCCTCTCTATGTAATCTCTTTGTAACCCTTTTAAACCTTGAGGCTTTGACCTCCTATCTTTGTATTGTTGGTTCTTGAAGTGAATGAATCCATCAGTTTGACAAAGAAAAAAAAAGAAAAAGAAAAAGAAAAAAGAAAACAAATTATTTGAGAATGTTTGGAAAATTTATTTATTTATTAGAGTGCCTTTCCTAATAAAACAACACATCCATTTTTTTTAATATCCTAATAACTAGTGATCTCATACTTACTAGCAATCTAACCCTAACCAATAACAGATGATAACGCAGAAAAATTCTGAAACGACCAGACCCAGTTTTTTAATATAATAATACTATTCAACTAGTGGTCTTATACTCACTAGCCATCAAACCACAATCAAACCAAATAGTGGAAATAACAAACATATACCATTAATCCAATAACCAATAAATAATAAACCAATAATCAACGATTCAAACCAACAGATTCATAAACCAAATAACCAGCAACCTAGCATTATTCTAATGACTTAACTCTAGAAACCTAACAGAAGCCAGACCACAACAACGAGCCATTAGAACATCCTCCTCTTCATCGCCTTGATTCCATGATCACACTTTCCTTTACCTGCACCACAACACATAAGAGATGTGTGAGTATTTTATAAACACTTAGTAAGACAATCCTCCCATCTATTGGGCTATACACACAAGCAATTGAGATAACTCTAACCATCAAACAAAAATCAACAAACAACCAGGACAACTGGATCGACTGACACTGACCACTGCATCGACCGACACGATCTGGGGTTGCATCAACCGACACAAGCCTGCATCGACCAATACAAGACTCATCTGCATTGACTGACACCAACTTTGCATCGACCGATGCATGCTCGACATTTCACGAAATCCCTAATTGCATCGATCGACACCTCCACATGGTTCTTCTCAAAAGCTTCTCGTCATATCTCCATTCCTAAATCACTAAAACACGATCCAAAGCTACAAAACACACCAAGGAATCAACCACATAACACATAACACGAAAATCAGAGAAATCTCAAGTTTAGATAAGCCATGGTCCTGCACTCACCTTTGACAAAGAAGATTATGACTCTAAACCGACGAATCTACACTTATAGCAAGCTGCCACAACGATCCCAGCTACAGATTTCCCCAAGAACAGTCACAAATCTCCCAAAATCCTTAAGAACAGCTTCTCAATTTCTTTTCTCTCTAAAAATGGCTCGACTAATGACGACCCAACCTCCTTTTAAACTCGACTTAATGGTTTCCTAACCCAAAATGAAACCAAAACAACATTTAATTTACGCAAAAACCGACATTGCATCGACCGACGCACATAGTGCATCGACCAATGCACCTCCCGAACCGGGATTTCGGTTCACAGATGTTACAAATTCTAATAAACCAATAACGAATAACATAATACTAATTCTAGTAACAATCCAAAACATAAAATAAAGTCATAGAACCAGCAACCTAACATCCGTTCTAAACAACTAAGTCCCACTCTAGCATCCTATCAAAGACACAGAGCAATCAACCGAGCCTCTAGAACATCTTCCTCTTCATAGCTTTGATTCCACGATCACACTTTACATTTACCTGCGACACAACACAAAATAGAGGTGTAAGTATTACCATAAATACTTAGTGAGACAATCCTCCCATCTACTGGGCTATACACACAAGCATTAAAATCTCTTTATGTCATAATCAACAAAGAATAAAACAAACCAGTCAATATACAAAACATTTGTAACATTAGACACTACTGAAGAAGAGTGTCGACCGATAATATGCTTTTTTTTATCAACCCCTAGGTTTCCAAAATGCAGCAACATGTGCATTTTGTTAACTCGTCCGCAGAGGAATGCTTTGCATCGACCAATACAGCCTTGCATTGACCGATACAGCCTTGCATCGATCGATGCACATCCCAAAACCAAGATTCCGGTTTGTGGATGTTATAGTAACAGATCAAACAGGTTGTAGTGCTTATCAACTAGATGTGAAAAGTGTTTTCCTGTATGGAGAGTTGAAAGAGGAATTTTTTGGCCATGAGATTTTAAGGTTTGCCTCATCAAGTGGCTTTTGTTGTGTCGGATTGAGGCTCTCAATGCTTATGAGTTCTTTGAAACCTAGATTAATAATGCGCCAGTACTCCTTGGATAAGAGAAGATTCTCCATGATTAAGCTCCAGTGATCATAGTCTCCATAAAACTTTGGAACAGCAGGTGTGGTGAAGTTTCCCGAATCTCTCATTCTCTCTTTAGTGTTTTTGCTCTAATACAAAGATAAAGGAAGTAAAAGCAAACACAATTCTTTGAATGATTCGTAATCTTATTCAAACAACTAAAAACTCGCTTATATAGAAGCCTTACAAACTTGAACGTGAAAGACTCAATCAACTTCTACAAACAAGCTAGGACTTCGTAAACATTGACTTATTCAAAACACCAACATAGTGGAGACAAATCTTAATAGAACAGATATGAAGTATCTAAGTAAATATAAATATATGATCTATTATGTGAACTCAGGGTTAATGCTGCAAATGTATGTGATACTTGTGGTTTTGTGTGGGTTGATGATTGATGAATGATGATAGAGATGATGAATGATGAAGAAGTGGAATGCAAGGAGTTCAATTACCCTTATGTAGTTGTAGCATAAAGTNTGCCAGTGTTTGTTGGGTCTAAGTACTAGAAGAATCAAGGATTTTTCAACCCTATCACATCTAGCGTGTCCAACTTTCAGTCAAAACCTTCAATCCGCACCATGTTTGTGCTACCCTCAACCCAAAAAACCATGCTTGCTCTGATTTTACCATTGACAAACCGGCTACATGCTTTGTGTGGATTTCTTAATTTTTTTGGCAAAGGGCGCCTTATGAGAGAGAACCTGCCTATACTGTTACGGTTTGTCATACATATTTGGTTTTCTCTAGCTTTTACTACCCTTAAATGGTCTGAATGTGACAGTGTGGAGCTGTTTGGTCTATTGCCCTGGACTCTACCGTACTCATCCGACGAAGCAACACAACCATCTTTCAACATCTTCTCTACCAATCGAAGCCTATTTGGGTTACCAATAGCCCATCAGACCAATCCTGCTCTACATCTCTCTCGAGTAAACCGGCTACATGGACTTCTTAATCTCTTTGGCAAGCACCATATGAGAGAGAACCCTCTTGCTATAGCCCATCAAATCTATGCCAATGCATTTCTAGTGCTAATGTTTCTCGCTCCGGTGAGACTCTTGGTTATGATTCTCCTTTTAATGTCAAAGTGTCTTATGATCATGACTAACCTCTCTTCCGACGAGTCCCTCGTGGAAGTTATATCAAGCAACCGTGACCTCACATGTTCCAAGCGGCTTCCAAGCGCTTGTATCAAAGCTCTCATGGACCATTTTTTTGGCTTTTGGGAAAGCCTCTCTATGTAATCTCTTTGTAACCCTTTTAAACCTTGAGGCTTTGACCTCCTATCTTTGTATTGTTGGTTCTTGAAGTGAATGAATCCATCAGTTTGACAAAGAAAAAAAAAGAAAAAGAAAAAGAAAAAAGAAAACAAATTATTTGAGAATGTTTGGAAAATTTATTTATTTATTAGAGTGCCTTTCCTAATAAAACAACACATCCATTTTTTTTAATATCCTAATAACTAGTGATCTCATACTTACTAGCAATCTAACCCTAACCAATAACAGATGATAACGCAGAAAAATTCTGAAACGACCAGACCCAGTTTTTTAATATAATAATACTATTCAACTAGTGGTCTTATACTCACTAGCCATCAAACCACAATCAAACCAAATAGTGGAAATAACAAACATATACCATTAATCCAATAACCAATAAATAATAAACCAATAATCAACGATTCAAACCAACAGATTCATAAACCAAATAACCAGCAACCTAGCATTATTCTAATGACTTAACTCTAGAAACCTAACAGAAGCCAGACCACAACAACGAGCCATTAGAACATCCTCCTCTTCATCGCCTTGATTCCATGATCACACTTTCCTTTACCTGCACCACAACACATAAGAGATGTGTGAGTATTTTATAAACACTTAGTAAGACAATCCTCCCATCTATTGGGCTATACACACAAGCAATTGAGATAACTCTAACCATCAAACAAAAATCAACAAACAACCAGGACAACTGGATCGACTGACACTGACCACTGCATCGACCGACACGATCTGGGGTTGCATCAACCGACACAAGCCTGCATCGACCAATACAAGACTCATCTGCATTGACTGACACCAACTTTGCATCGACCGATGCATGCTCGACATTTCACGAAATCCCTAATTGCATCGATCGACACCTCCACATGGTTCTTCTCAAAAGCTTCTCGTCATATCTCCATTCCTAAATCACTAAAACACGATCCAAAGCTACAAAACACACCAAGGAATCAACCACATAACACATAACACGAAAATCAGAGAAATCTCAAGTTTAGATAAGCCATGGTCCTGCACTCACCTTTGACAAAGAAGATTATGACTCTAAACCGACGAATCTACACTTATAGCAAGCTGCCACAACGATCCCAGCTACAGATTTCCCCAAGAACAGTCACAAATCTCCCAAAATCCTTAAGAACAGCTTCTCAATTTCTTTTCTCTCTAAAAATGGCTCGACTAATGACGACCCAACCTCCTTTTAAACTCGACTTAATGGTTTCCTAACCCAAAATGAAACCAAAACAACATTTAATTTACGCAAAAACCGACATTGCATCGACCGACGCACATAGTGCATCGACCAATGCACCTCCCGAACCGGGATTTCGGTTCACAGATGTTACAAATTCTAATAAACCAATAACGAATAACATAATACTAATTCTAGTAACAATCCAAAACATAAAATAAAGTCATAGAACCAGCAACCTAACATCCGTTCTAAACAACTAAGTCCCACTCTAGCATCCTATCAAAGACACAGAGCAATCAACCGAGCCTCTAGAACATCTTCCTCTTCATAGCTTTGATTCCACGATCACACTTTACATTTACCTGCGACACAACACAAAATAGAGGTGTAAGTATTACCATAAATACTTAGTGAGACAATCCTCCCATCTACTGGGCTATACACACAAGCATTAAAATCTCTTTATGTCATAATCAACAAAGAATAAAACAAACCAGTCAATATACAAAACATTTGTAACATTAGACACTACTGAAGAAGAGTGTCGACCGATAATATGCTTTTTTTTATCAACCCCTAGGTTTCCAAAATGCAGCAACATGTGCATTTTGTTAACTCGTCCGCAGAGGAATGCTTTGCATCGACCAATACAGCCTTGCATTGACCGATACAGCCTTGCATCGATCGATGCACATCCCAAAACCAAGATTCCGGTTTGTGGATGTTATAGTAACAGATCAAACAGGTTGTAGTGCTTATCAACTAGATGTGAAAAGTGTTTTCCTGTATGGAGAGTTGAAAGAGGAATTTTTTGGCCATGAGATTTTAAGGTTTGCCTCATCAAGTGGCTTTTGTTGTGTCGGATTGAGGCTCTCAATGCTTATGAGTTCTTTGAAACCTAGATTAATAATGCGCCAGTACTCCTTGGATAAGAGAAGATTCTCCATGATTAAGCTCCAGTGATCATAGTCTCCATAAAACTTTGGAACAGCAGGTGTGGTGAAGTTTCCCGAATCTCTCATTCTCTCTTTAGTGTTTTTGCTCTAATACAAAGATAAAGGAAGTAAAAGCAAACACAATTCTTTGAATGATTCGTAATCTTATTCAAACAACTAAAAACTCGCTTATATAGAAGCCTTACAAACTTGAACGTGAAAGACTCAATCAACTTCTACAAACAAGCTAGGACTTCGTAAACATTGACTTATTCAAAACACCAACATAGTGGAGACAAATCTTAATAGAACAGATATGAAGTATCTAAGTAAATATAAATATATGATCTATTATGTGAACTCAGGGTTAATGCTGCAAATGTATGTGATACTTGTGGTTTTGTGTGGGTTGATGATTGATGAATGATGATAGAGATGATGAATGATGAAGAAGTGGAATGCAAGGAGTTCAATTACCCTTATGTAGTTGTAGCATAAAGTATGTCAAACCATAATGAGTGTGATGCAAGCAATCAGGATGTGAACACTTATCTAAGTTAAGCCAAATATGATGAATGTTTTTGACTAACAACCCTAATACAGTAACAAAATGCAGAATGTAAAAACTACTAAGGCAAGATACTAAATGCAAAGTGAACAATGTAAACAAAGCTGTAATAAAACTAAACAAGAGCAAGTACTATACTAATGCAAGATAAGTAATGAACAGGATTAAACAGAAATGAAATGGATGCAACAGGAATGAAACTAGAACGAAATAGGAAATGAAACAGAGCAGATGCAGAACATGAACAACAAGAACACTGTATGGTGCTCGAGCAAGCACTCGATCGGATGCTCGATCGAGTACTAGGTCGAGTGGACAAATACGAGAAACAGAGCAAACCAAACAAAACAGAACAAGCGATTAACAGGATTTAAACTGAGAATTCAATAGACAAAGAAGGTCCTAAGGATGGATTCATGGGTTGGACTCAAGCTATGGTCATCTAAATTGGTCAACAAACCTCAATCAAACATGAGCTATCTCTAGACAATGATCTCCTAATACATGTTAATCCACTCTCATGGCAATAACAATCAAGCTTAGATACTCCTAGACTAGCTCTCACTAGCAAAGAACATATAAAAGCAGGCAATAAACAACCAGATCATTTATGTCAAAAATCAAACAAAACATCTAATCTCTTAGCATGCTTAATGATAATCTCTAGATCTAGCCTATCTAGCAATTTAGACACTGGTGTGATGCTAAGGAGCTTAAGATCTAACCTTACCCTCTCAGTTATAAGGATAGCATAGAGTATATCTAGTCTAGAAGAGATCTATGAACAAACAAGCTTGACCAACCTAAACAACCACAACTCTAATCCAGCCTAAACCATCCTCNCACTTATCTAAGTTAAGCCAAATATGATGAATGTTTTTGACTAACAACCCTAATACAGTAACAAAATGCAGAATGTAAAAACTACTAAGGCAAGATACTAAATGCAAAGTGAACAATGTAAACAAAGCTGTAATAAAACTAAACAAGAGCAAGTACTATACTAATGCAAGATAAGTAATGAACAGGATTAAACAGAAATGAAATGGATGCAACAGGAATGAAACTAGAACGAAATAGGAAATGAAACAGAGCAGATGCAGAACATGAACAACAAGAACACTGTATGGTGCTCGAGCAAGCACTCGATCGGATGCTCGATCGAGTACTAGGTCGAGTGGACAAATACGAGAAACAGAGCAAACCAAACAAAACAGAACAAGCGATTAACAGGATTTAAACTGAGAATTCAATAGACAAAGAAGGTCCTAAGGATGGATTCATGGGTTGGACTCAAGCTATGGTCATCTAAATTGGTCAACAAACCTCAATCAAACATGAGCTATCTCTAGACAATGATCTCCTAATACATGTTAATCCACTCTCATGGCAATAACAATCAAGCTTAGATACTCCTAGACTAGCTCTCACTAGCAAAGAACATATAAAAGCAGGCAATAAACAACCAGATCATTTATGTCAAAAATCAAACAAAACATCTAATCTCTTAGCATGCTTAATGATAATCTCTAGATCTAGCCTATCTAGCAATTTAGACACTGGTGTGATGCTAAGGAGCTTAAGATCTAACCTTACCCTCTCAGTTATAAGGATAGCATAGAGTATATCTAGTCTAGAAGAGATCTATGAACAAACAAGCTTGACCAACCTAAACAACCACAACTCTAATCCAGCCTAAACCATCCTCAAGATCCTAGCACACTACTCACAATCACTAAACATGATGAACAAAATCATAAACCCAGAAATCAATGAAACTTGCATGATTAGATAGAGATCTACAATATTGAAGAAGAAATCAAACTCAAATTCTCAATACTTAGAAAGTTATGGAACCAACAAGTATCAAAGATTTCTTGAGTGGCTATTGATCTAAAGAAAGCAAAAATAGATAAATCCCCAAAAGAGTAAAAACTAGGTTTTTCTCTTGTTTCTGACTCTCTCTCTCTCTCACTTAGTCTGACTTGTGGGCGGCCATGAGGTACAAGGGACTTATATAGAAAAGTGGGGAAGCCCTAAAATGGCTAGATGACAAAATAGAGAGGCGGCTCAGTTAACTCGGCCATGTGCTCGGTCGAGTGCCTGGTCGAGTTGAGCTCTCTTCTGCTTCTTCCGCCCGGTCGAGTCCTTCTCCGCACATGGTCAAGTTTCTGGTCGAGTGGGCGATCGAGTGGACTTGCGGACCTTGATTCTTCAGCTCTAACTCCCTTGTTTTCTTCACTTGATAGCTCCAATCCTCTTCAGCATTCCTTCCATGCTCCTTGGGATCCAAAATCACCTGTATATGCAAGAAACTATGCAAATGCAATGCAAATCTACTCTAATGCATAAACATTCCTAAAGCTATACAATAATGACCAAACTAGATAGAAACTCATGCAAATGATGTGAATATACTAAAGTAAAACAAGGTAAAATATATGAACATCAGTATGTTCGAGTCTGTGAACGTAAATATGGTTATCTAAGAACGTTTTATTAAAGGAGATTTTCGGCTTATGCTTGTTTTGATTTTCTTTTTTTGAATTTAATGTTAAATTATATTCAAAGAAAAAATATACGGTTTTACAACTTGTGTAATTTTTTCTGAAAAAACAATTGACTTAAAAAACTACTCAAAAACCACCATTAACAGCGAGATTGTAGCCAAACCACAAAAGCCTCATCGTATCTCCGATCCCCCAACTGACCAATGGCAAGTAACTGGTCTCTTAGCTGTCGTTCGCTCCACGCAATGATGGACGATCTTCGGTGCAGCACCATGCCGGCGCCCATTCCTTTCCCTCCAAATTGTATAAGTTACAGCTTGGAGCACATAACGGATAAGGAAACCCTCGACCATGGGAAGTGGAGGGTTTGAAATGTGATCGATTAGATCAGACCAAACGGAGTCGTGTATTGTGTTTTAAGTAGACCCTTTGCGAGAGCCGACCACACAGCAGAGGCAAAGTCACACGCAAAAAACAAGTGGTCTTTGGTATATGCTTGCTTTGCTTGTCTTAGGGGTTTTATTTATATTCTTTGTAGCGGTTTCCTATGAGTATCGAAGATAGAAAGCAGTACAACTACAGATTGAGAGATCATATCCCAAATAACGCCATGATTTGGATATATCTCTCACATTGAGGGTGAACCACTGTAAATCATCTAGTGTACCATTGTTATCTCTTTTGTTATTATTTGTGTTCTTGAAGTTAAATGATACGTATTTCCTGACATATTCAATAAATTTTACATTTTTTTCTGTTACTTTCTTTAATATATTTGATATTAGAACAAATATATAATCGATAATGTGTGAATAAAAACAGATATAAAGTTACTAACTCAAGAAGCGTAAATAAAATACTCATTTAGAAAATTTCGTAAAAAACTGTTGAATGAAGTGATAAATGATTCCGAAGATTCCAAAGCTATTAAGATGTATGTTTAACTTCCCACTTCCAGAAAAGGTAGTTTTTTTTTGTTAGAAGTGTAAATATTTTATTTAAAAGGGAAAGAAAACCTCATTATTTGGTCCCATGAAAAAAAGAAAGATATAAGAACATTGACGCAAAGACTAGAAGATTCAATGGTACCGATTCATGGATAACCACAGTGATTGAAAACCTTTCCCCGGTAGCCCGAGAAACTAATCCACCCACGTCATGTGAGATCGGCGCTTTAAAACTAATCCACCCACGTCATGTGTTGGTACAGTAACGATCAGAGCCGTGCCTACGTTAGGCAATATGAAGCCTTCGCCTCCGGCCCCATTTTAAGAAAAAACATTCAATAGCTTATGAGTTTGTTTACAATGTAAATTTACGATAAAGTTTTATTATAAAAAATAGAAACGTTCAAAGGCATTTGCAAACATGATGTTTATTAATAAAATGAGTAAATGCTTTTATTATTTTTCTCTTAATCTTCTAAGTTCTAAACGTGATATTTTAATAAATTGAGTTTGTCATCTTTTTTTCTTTTGAAATTAGTATTATTGTTAGAAATTAAAAAGAAATATTGAAATAAAAGCAATTAGTTGATACAAAGTCGGTTGATTGCTCAAATTATGTAATAATTGATAACATTTTTGAGTTGTATGAGTTATGTCCCTAACTCAATGGTAGTTTTCCCAAAATATGGCAGTTTAAAAAACACTGGTTTTGAAAATTTGGTAAACAATCTTTTAAAACAAAAAATATGTTTTAGAAATAATATTTTATTTTTTTCTGATTCTTTGTTCACTAGAGATATTATTATTATTATAAGGTTTTTTTAGGATACCGTCTCCGGCCTTCTCATCTCTAGGCACGGTTCTGGTAACGATAGCTCACTCTAGTCTCTAACAAACTCTTTCTCCGAAGTTGGCCAACACAGAGCAAAATATCCAACACAAAACAGCAAACGCTAAACATTCCGAAGGTCTCACTTGCTCCTCCGATCCAACCACCAAGTTTAATCCAAAAATCAAAGTAGAATCCAACACTAAATCAACTCCATATATAGAGAGGCAGCATCTTCATAACACAATAGAACAAAGACTCTACAAACGCCACGGCAGTCCGAGAGAGGAGAAGACTCCTCAACGGTGTCAAATGCTGAAAAATTAATCACATATAACATTCTGCTTTCCATGATCCATACCACCCAAATTTTAAACGAAACCTATAGTTACAAACTTACAATACAAAACCTGTATATAGTAGTAACATACAACCAAAACACCTGCAACCTAAATATTTCATAATTAAAATCTAAAACTATAACTAACACCAAATGCCCACACTAATTGTTGTAAATCCTACACACAAAAGCGTAAGGAAATATTGTGTATTTCCTAAACTCCAAAACTTAGTGTGTTAATATATGAGTTATTGGGAGAAATCAACAGTCTCTAAATATGACTCAAAAATCCCTTGTATCTATATGAGTTATGTTGCTTTCGAGACTTAATTAAAAATAAACAATCTCTTCTTAGAGTCTTGATGAAATAGTTTGGTGTTCTTATCTAATACCATTTAATTTCGACATTGCTAGGTTCATTCATAAGAAAAATGAAAGGAGTACTTTATTTAAGTTGATTCGAGTATAAAGACAATACAATGTCACCTGTAGAAATTAAATTTTTGATACACATCCTGACTATATCCTATCGAGAAATTTTTAAAGATCTCTGATAAATCTTGAGAAATTCTCGACAGCATTTTGTGCAGCGAGATTACGAGCAGTTTCTTTTTTTTCTAAATATAGTCCGCATCCAACCAACTTATCCTCAATAAGGAAACAATATTTTCCATTGTCTTTCCAGGTGTCTTTGGCCGTCAGTTTCAAGTTCCTCTTCTGGCACATCTCATTGAGTTCTGTCATTGGATGGTTCTTGAAATTTTCTAAAAGTATTATTGGCTCCATAAATGGTTTTATCACCTATATATTTAATTTTTCAACACCAAAAAAAAAAAATACATATATATATCATAGATCAATCGATGACCTCAATAGATATTTATAGCTTATTGTGAAATATATTATGTATGTATAGTTACGTTAAGTTACCTTCCAGACGGTTTTGATGCACTCGCAGTCCATGAAGAGAGCTCCAATGGTAGACTCTACTATGTTTGCTAGAGATTTAGGTACTTTCAAAAGACCATGCGAATGTAATGGATGTTCTTTTTTTGCTTCCACAAATTCCATTATCTGCATATTTAAATAATTAGTTATATATGTACATCTCATTAATATAGTTTACATATAACACACAGCCAATACAAATGTTTTTATTTACGAAAATGTTAATATAGGGCAAGGTGTATCAAATAAAGATAACATTCATTGGCAGAAATTGACACTATAGGAGGGAATTGAAATAGAGAATTTACCGGGAAAAGAACACAAAGCTGACAAAAAAAAAATTCATTTTTATTTTTGTTTTGTTGAATCATTGAATCAACCAGATTGCAATAAGACATGATCGACGATAATAAATGGGAATTTAGAAGATTAAACACTGTTAATTACTAATGTTTTGTTTTTATTTTATTTATGATTTGCTTCTACTTTTCTTATGTTTTAGTTTTTTTTTTTTTTTTTACTTATGTAGGTAAAAAAGAAGATAAATGACTAGCTAGGGTTTAAAGAAGTGTAACTTACCTGCTCCAGAAACAAGGGTTTCTTATGACGGAAGTAGCGATAGAGTTCGTGTTTGACAGCGACCCTAGCCAATTTCTCCGTGTCTACGTTGACCGCTCGGAGCTTAGTCAAAGCACCAGGTGATTCTTTAGGGTAGCGTTTAATAAACTCTAAGCTTATGGCCGTATCTAGGACCGAATCTCCTAAAAGCTCTAGGAGTTCGTACGAATCACACTCCTCGTCAACGTAAGTAACGTCTGTGAACGCTTGCAGCAACAAATTCTTGTTTTTGAACTTGTAATTTAAGTTCTTCTCCAATAATTCGATATCCAAAGGCTCGTCCGCCGGATCGGTTGATCCCTTGGCTTCGGTGTTGTTATCTTCATTACCTTCGAAGCTGATCAAATTCTCCAACTCATGTGGCTGTGGCAAGGATTCAGCAACAGCGTTTTTGAGTTGCGACTCCATAGAGACAAGAGGGTGTGTTTGAGGAGAGAGAGAGCGAGAGAGAGAGGTAAGCAAAATGTCTCTTTGCTATGTTTCGATTGTGCTTGTTTGTTGTTCTTCTTAAGTCTTCGATTATGAGTCCCTTTTATACACAGTCTTCTTTGATACATTTGTCAAGCTTTCTTCAAAATAGTTATAGTTGTCATTATTTTTATTGTGACTAGGCAAAATCATTTTTCAATATTTTCATTAATTAAATATAGTAGATTTTCATTCATTTCTAAATTATTATGATTCTTACCCAAAAAAACTTTATTATGATTGTTAAAATTTAGAGAAAGAATAGGTCAACATAACCAAAAGATTTTGACTAATTGACTACATATATATCATATTTTTCTTTGTATGACACTAATAATGATTAAATTGATTACATATATATCAATTTTCATTGTATGACACTAATTGATTACATATATATCAATTTTTTTTATAACAAAGTTCATATTTAATGTTATTGTAAATGGCTTTCTGTTTCTTCAATTTAATTTAATTTTATAACATATCTAACATATTTTAATATTAATATATATCTATTTGTTCCTACTTTAAAATTGTCTTTAATTGTATTAGAATTGGCCCTTACATATACAACACAAAGTGTCATATATACTAATAAATACATATTCCCAAATCATCTTTTATTAATATTCATTTGTGTTGTCTATAAAATTAAATCATATCTTTTAACAAAAATTTATTGTCTCATGTTGCATTTTTTAAAATAATATGATAGAGAAGTTATATATCTTTGCAGATTTTATGATATAGCAAGTTTGTCTTGAAAATGATTATTTAAATTTGGGAGTTAATATTTAATCGATAATAACTAACAGAAATTTACCAAATATAACCAAAAAATACAGTCTACCTTCCTGGACTTACAATCATATAACACTATCACACCTGCACAAGCTCTGATACCTTTTTGGCTTATGTAGAAAATCTGGAAATCAAGAAACAAACACATCTTTGAAAGCATCACTATACCCGTAAGAGCACTATGGACTCAGACCAAAGCAGAAGTTCGGGATTGGTTGGAGACAATAAATCAACAGAGAGTACAAACAAGTTATCATGGTGAGAATCAAGACATCAATAGTTAGACTCCTCCTATACATCCGATCATTAAATGTAATTTCGATGCTAGTTATAGTACGGAAGATCAATTGGTAACAGGAGGGTGGGTTTTTCAAGACCACACGGGTAAATGTTTAACATGGGGAGCAAGCAAGTTAGGAGCAGCGAAATCATCACTTGAAGCAGAATCAAAAGCTCTACTTGGTGCTATTCAACAAGCTTGGATACAAGGTTTCACGAATATCATCTTTGAAGGGGGTTGCTTAATCCTGATGAAAAATATCAATGGACTCGCAACAAATGCTGCTATTCGAAACATATGTATGGATATATCTCTTTGGGCATCAAGGTTGAAACATAATGAGTTTTGTTTTGTTCGTCGAGATTGTAATGAGTCAGCCCATGTCTTAGCAAAATTTGATTGTAGAAATTTCGTGTTTTATTCGGGTTCTGTGTCGATGCCTCCATGGCTAAATTCAACTCTGTATCACCCAAACATTGGTTAAACTAATAAAATGACCTTCTGACGAAAAAAAAATACAGTAAAATAATTCAAAAATAGGAAACATATGAAGAAAATAAAAATTGTTTCAGTTTTGGCAAAGAGTATTAAACTTTTACAAATATAACTAACAATATTTGGATATATTAATTATTTAAAGTATTTGATTTTTTTGAGTCTAGAAATAATTAATACTTTTGATTTTATAAATTATAGTTTTGAGTATCATGATTATTATATTGGTCTGTTTTTTAAGGCTTTCAGATATTTTGGTTAACCGCACTACAAGAAAACATGGATTTTGCGACTACGATCGGCGACTATACCCGTAGTCGTTAAATTTAGCGACCATTTACCCACTAATTTACGACTGTTTTATGACTACACTTGCATAGTCACTATTTAGTCGCTACTAAATTCGTTTGTCGCTATTTTAGTCACTAAATGGTGACTATTTTGTGACATTTTTGGCGGGTCACAAAACTTAGTCGCAAAATAGTCGCTAATTTAGCGACTAAAAGGTAGTTGCTTGTGTAGTCATAAATTTGGCGACTATTTTGCGACATTTTCGGCGGGTCGCAAAAACTAGTCGCTAAAAGTTGGTTTTAAACACATTTTTAGCATTTGGAGTAGGTGTACCTATATTTGGTGGGGAAAAAAGCTTAAAAATACCTCATCTATTTTTTATTTGGACGTTTAATACCTCGTCTTTTTTGGTTGGAAGAAAAATACATCATTTAATTAAAAGATGCGATTTAATACCTAAACTAATAAATTTTGTTAGTTTCATACCTACGCTTTTTTGACAAAAATATAATTCTGTTTTTACCCTTACTATATCAAATAATAATTAATTTTAAATAATATGACATTAATTTATAAGTTTATTTGAATTATTATTTATTTTAATTACAATTTTGTTTTACAAAAAAATACAATCATCTTCATCAAACTCTAATTCATGTTTATTCTCCTCTCTCGCTTTCACAGACTTGGTCATATCATTTAACATAAAATAAAATTAATTTTAATTCAAATACACTTATAAATTAATTAAAATAAAATTAATTTTAATTCAAATAAACTTATAAATTAATGTCATATCATTTAAAATTAATTATTAATTGATATAGTAAGGGTAAAAATGGAAGTTTATTTAAATATTTAAAATAAAATTAATTCTAATTCAAATAAACTTATAAATTAATGTTATATCATTTAAAATTAATTATTAATTGATATAGTAAGGGTAAAAACAGAATTTTATTTACATATATAAAACAAAATTGTAATTAAAATAAATAATTTTAATTCAAATAAACTTATAAAGTAAAATTAATTATTAATTGATATAGTAAGGGTAAAAACGGAATTTTATTTTTGTCAACAAATCGTAGGTATGAAACTAACAAAATTTATTAGTTTAGGTATTAAATCGTACGTTTTAATTAAATGATGTATTTTTCTTCCAACCAAAAAAGACGAGGTATTAAACGTCCAAATAAAAAATAGATGATGTATTTTTAAGCTTTTTTCCCATATTTGGTGACTACGTAATATAGTCACTTTTTAGTCGCTAAATATGCCTATATAATCTGAGCTCACCAATCGTTTTTCCCACTCACAGAACACAAAGCAACACAAGAAAAAAAAACGGGTCATAGAGACTTTTAATAATGTCAGGAAGTTACAATTATAGTAATTTCCGAGAGTGGATGTACAAGAGGATCGATGAGGTGACGAGAAATTTTACAGAAGAGTTCAGAGCCGGGATGGAGCAGTTCATGCAATTTGCAAATAGCCAGCCTTTTGCACAAGAAAACGGGGGTAAGTTTTTTTTGCCCTTGTAGTAAGTGCAAAAACGGGAAGCGTTTTCTAGGACTAAAATTTGGAATCATCTTTTTAGTTATGGGTTTATGCCAGATTATTATGTTTGGAATAAGCATGGGGAAGAAATTAATATGGATATAGGAACGAGTACTGTTGATCCGACATTTATTAGTGGGAGTGAGGAAGTGGGTAATGTAGTAGAAGATAGATATGTGAATATGGTGAATTATGCATCTCCTTCTAATGTGGGTTATGATGATAACTATCAATGGGATGGGGGTTATCAGAGTGTAGAAGAACCAGTACTTAACCATTCAAAAAAATTCTATGACTTGTTAGAAAGTGCAAAAAATCCAATATATGATGCTTATCGTGAAGGTCAGTCACAATTATCTTTAGCTGTTAGAGTTATGCAAAATAAGGCAGATTATAATGAGTGAAAAGTTAGTGGATTCAGTATGTGAAATGTTGAGTGATTATTTACCGGAGGGAAACCAGGCTACGGGTTCTCATTACAAGACAGAGAAGTTAATGCGCAATTTAGGACTCCCATATCATACAATTGATGTTTGTATAAACAATTGTATGTTATTCTGGAAAGATGCCAGAAAGGAAGAAAAATGTTTGTTTTGTGATGCACCAAGATGGAAGCCTAAGAATGACCGACGCAGAACCAAAGTACCTTATAGTCGTAAGTGGTACTTACCTATTAGTGATAGACTGAAGAGAATGTATCAGAGTCACAAGACTGTAGCAGCAATGCGATGGCATGCTGAGCACCAAGCAAAGGTGGGAGAAATGAGTCAGTTTGATGCAGCGGAGTGGAAGTATTTTCAAGAACAAAATCCTCAATTTGCTGAAGAACCACGTAACATGTATTTGGGATTGTGTACTGATGGGTTCAATCCATTTGGGATGTCTTGTCACCATTCATTATGGCCAGTGATATTGACACCATATAATCTACCCCCTGGTATGTGCATGGATGCTGAGTACTTGTTTCTTACAATTCTGAATTCTGGTCCAAACCATCCGCGAGCTAGTCTTGATGTCTTTCTCCAACCTCTTATTGATGAGTTAAAAGAGTTGTGGTCTACCGGAGTCGATGCATACGATGTGTCCTTGGGCCAAAATTTCAACCTAAAAGCAGTGCTGATGTGGACGATAAGCGACTTTCCTGCGTATGGCATGTTATCTGGATGGACAACACATGGTAAATTGTCTTGTCCAGTTTGCATGGACGATATAAAGTCTTTTTATCTACCGAATGGAAGGAAGACATGTTGGTTTGATTGTCATCGGAGATTTCTTCCTCCTGATCATCCTCTGAGAAGGAATAAAAAAGACTTCTTGAAGGGAAAAGACGCTACAAGAGAGTATCCACCAGAGTCCTTGACCGGTGAGAAAGTTTATTCTGAGCGGTTGAATTGTGTAAATCCCCAAGAACCAAGGACGTCGGTGGAAATGGTCATGAAAGGAAGATGCATGGATATGGAAAGGACCATAACTGGCACAAGGAAAGCATTTTATGGTCGCTACCGTACTGGAAGGACCTTAATCTCCGACATAATATTGATGTGATGCATACAGAGAAGAATTTTTTGGACAACATCATGTACACTCTTATGCGTGTGAAAGGTAAATCAAAAGATTCTGTCATGTCAAGGTTGGATATAGCAAAGTTCTGTTCTCGGCCACACTTACATCTTGATAGTAGGGGTAAAGCACCTTTCCCGCCCTATACATTGACAGACGAAGCCAAAACAAGCTTACTGGAATGTGTGAAATACTCGGTGAAATTCCCAGATGGCTATTCAGCAAACTTAGCTAGTTGTATTGATATGGAAAATGGAAAGTTTTCAGGCATGAAGAGCCATGACTGCCATGTTTTCATTGAGCGGTTACTTCCATTTATCTTTGCAGAACTCCTTGACTGGAATGTCCACCTTGTGTTATCAGGTATTTTAATTAATTATTTAAAGTTCTATATATATATATATATGAAGTTATCAGGTATTTTAATTAATTATTTAAAATTCTATATATATATATATATATATATATGAAGTGAGTAATTGTGTTGGGTTGGAGCATTTTTCCGGGACTTATGCTCGAGAACTTTGCAAACAAGTCGACTTTAAATTCTAAAACAGAACATTGTTTTGATCCTCTGCAATTTGGAAAAGATACTTCCACCATCCTTTTTTTATGTGATGCAGCACCTGCCTATACATCTTCCCTACGAAGCTGAATTGGGAGGCCCTGTCCAATATAGGTGGATGTATCCTTTTAAAAGGTTTTTCAAAAAATTGAAAGGAAAAACAAAGAACAAAAGATATACAGCTCGATCAATTGTTGAATCATATATCAATGACGAGATTGCTTATTTCTCTGAGCACTACTTTGCTGTGAATATACGAACAAAATCAAGGTGAGCAATTAAGAGAAAATATTTTTAATGTGATATTTAATTTAATAGTCATAATAATTACTTTTTAATTATTTGGTCAGATTAACAAGATTTGATGAAGGTGAAGCGTTTGAATATCATATCCCTGGAGTACCTTCTATATTTACTCAAGTTGGCCGTCCAAGTGGAGCAATGAATGAAATATGGCTTTCACGTGATGACTATCGTTGCGCACACGCATATGTTTTACGGAATTGTGACTATTTTCAGCCAATTGAGAGGTATATAATTAGTTACATATCACAAATTAGTTACATTTTTAGATATCTAATTCCACTATATTTTTTCATATACATACATTGGTGATCTTATCTTTCTATATAGTATGTTCGAGGATTATATTTCGACAAAATATCCAGGACTTACCGAGAAAGAACTCTCCGCGAAAAGAGCTGACGAATATCATTCTTAGGTTAAAGAATAGGTATGTTAAATCATTTTTCGTGATATACATATTGTACTTATTGTTTTTATTTAACATAACAAGACTATATATATATGGTCTGTTTTTTAAGGCTTTTAGATATTTTGGTTAACCGGCCGTTTGGTTATTATTTTAGTTTTGAATAGAAGATTTTACTAACCATCAGTTATTATAGGAATTTCAATTCAAATAAGATTTGGCTTCTTTGAGTTCGGTTCACTTGATTATTTGGTTATCGGTTATATTGTCCGATCCAATTGTCAATCCTCTATATATATTAATAGAGAAGCACTCTCACAAAAAAAGCTGAGGTGTCACGTTCACATCTCTTCTGTGCCTTTTTTAATAAATGCACTTACATCTTATTATTGTTTACATAAATATATCATTGACATATATAAGGCAATGTTCTTTTCTATTAATTTTTTAAAATAAAAGATTTAATCAACAATTAAAATCTAGAAATGTATTTAATTATCAATTTCATAATGTATTTAATTATTAGAAGTAAATTACATTTCATAAATAATCCTCTATATATTAATAGAGAAGCACTCTCACAAAAAAGCTGAGGTGTCACGCTCACATCTCTTCTGTGCCTTTTTTAATAAATGCACTTACATCTCATTATTATTTACATAAATATATCATTGACATACAGAAGGCAATGTTATTTTATATTAGTTTTTTTTTAAATAAAAGATTTAATCAACAATTAAAATCTGGAAATGTATTTAATTATCAATTTCATAATGTATTTAATTTTTAGAAGTAAATTACATTTCATAAATAATAATAAAATTATTCGTTTATTTACCACTTTTATACATTTTTCTCATTGTATTTTTAAACTTAAGATTAGTTTAAATTAAATCAATTAGTCTAAAAAATTATTGTTTTATCTATTTAATGGTATAGTGATGTAGATAATAATGTGAAACATAAAATGTGTGAATTTAATTTTTAGAAACAAAAAAAGACATCAAAAATTTCTACACCACCTTAAAATTCTTTTCCAAGTTCAAATATTTTACGGGTGAAACGTATTTTACAGAATATAAATGTAAATTTGCATTAGAAAAACTTTACTTACATAATCTTGTTTTACACAAACAAATCTTAAATCTCAAATAATATTTTCAGTCTTAATTTTTATTTAATTTGATTTATCCTGCACATAATGTGGGTTGGTCCCTAGTATTTTTTTAAAATGACTTAAATTAGAATTTGATAGCTATCAAATCCACAAGGATCGATCAATTTGTAGTTATGTATTATCAGAATTCATGAACTGTTTAGAAAATTGAAAATATAGATTTTTACAACAACAAAAAATTTAAATATAGATGCTACTTTTTTGTACGTTGAAATTCATTATATACTAGGTACTAACCCGTGGAGAACCGCTGGCTGAACTCTTTTTAATAAAAATTTGTGATAATTTAGTTTATTATTATGTTATTTATAATAGTTTGTGATTAAAAATTTGGTTTGATTATATTATAATTTTTTTTATTTTAAAAATGTTTATTGAAAACCAGTCAATAAAACATTTGCATGTAATAAATAAATTTTTTTAAACATTTGTCAACTAAACACAATCCTTACTAACATGTAAAAAAGAGCAACTAAATATAGCTATTAAAAGTTCTAAAAAGTCTCTTTGAAAACAATGTTCATTGTTTTTTTTCTGTGTTTTCCTTTTCTTGTCTATAATAATTTTAATTTGTTGTGGAAATTTTAATCTGTTGTGATTATTTTTTAATTAATTATATTTATTTAATTAATTAATTAATCTTAATTAAGTTTTTAATGGTAATTGAATGTATTTTTTACACATTTTAAGATTAGTTTCATAATTTTATTTCCCAATTAATATAGTAGGATAAAATTTGTAGTTGTAGATTTTATTCGATTAGATTTTTAAAATCTTAGCTGTTAAACTTTTTTTTTAATACGGATTAGATTTACTTCTAATAGATTTTTTTTTTACTTTTCTACCATTTATTTTATTTAATGTGTCCTCATTTTCGTTTTTAATTAATTATATTTATTTAATTAATTAATTAATTTTAATTAAGTTTTTCTAATGCAATTGAATGTAATTTTTTACACATTTAAGGTTTTTTCATATTTGTACTTCCCAATTAATATAGTAGGATTTATGAAAATACCACCACATTTATTTTGTTTCGTACGTTAAAATTCATTATTTATTTATGAAAATGCCACCACATTTATATTTTTGCTGATATTGCCACATTTCTTAGGATATCTCAACAATGAAGGTAAGAACTAAGGAGGTGTATTGAAACCATGATTTTGGAAGATTTGATGGGATTTAGAAAATTTAGAATTTTGAAAGATTTTATGGAACTTGATATGATTTATTGTAAAATTCTTTCAAGGGAATTTTGTCAATTCTACCACATTTGCTTAAAAACTTTCAAGTTATACCACAAATAAAAACACCTTTTTCAATCTACCAAATGGGATAAATAAATTGACTAAACTGCCCTGCATGTAATATTGACTAGAAATAACACGTGAAATTTTTTTATGTATTTAGATTTTTAAATTGATTTACCAAATAATTAACGATATATAATAGACAAAATATAAGTTGTGGACAATATTTGTCCTGCAAATGATAATTATATTTGACATAAGTTTATCTACCACCACTAAATTAGTGTGTCGTAAACTAATAAATGATAGACATTACTTATAAGTTGCCATTAAAAATATTACAGTAGACAAATATTTCTGTAGACAAGATTCTGGATAGTAGACAAAAATATTACAGTAGACAACAAATGTTGTAGACCAAAAAAAATAATGTAAAACAATTAACATGATGGACAAAAAAACATCATGGCCCATTTTCAGAAAACCTAATCTCCTTTTGCAACAATCTCATGGCATAGTGTGGCGGCTACACAGCAATAAACGGATGATCAGAGTTGAGGGACTCATTACCGGAGAGGAAGGGGACAACATAGACATACTGCAAAGAGACTTCAAGGGAACTTCAGCAGAAATTTGAATTGATGAAGATCTGAAGATTTGAGGTAGATCTAGGGGTAAAAGCTTCAACATATGAGATGTAGACAGAACTTGGGTCTATAGGAGTGTCGCTGGACTACATGGAGAACAGAAAAGAGATTGCAAAAAAAAGTTAACATAGAGAACAAGATCCAAAAAATCAAATCGATGGTGCTTTTCTAGAGAGAGAATAGGAAGAAGAAGATAGTGGGGAGAAGACTCTTACGACATCCCTTTTTTATTAGTTAAAAAACAAATATACATTTTTCAAATCAATTTCAGTGGAAACAAATTGGAGGCTATTATGGTCTTTTAACTCGGATGCTTTTGGTATATCCGGAAAGATATTTTTAATGTGGTAGATTGGAATAGATTGAGTTTCCAATGTGGCATAACTCTTAAAATTCTCTTCTTTCAAATCCCACATAAAATCATGAGATTTGGATTTATCTATTTTTAACTAAACAAGTCCCACCTAAATCCTCCAGAATCTCAAAAATCATTAAAATCCAAATCCACAAACTATTTTGAATAACAGTGGATTTTAAAGTAGATTTTTAAATCATCAGTTCAATAACAGTAGATTTTAATAGACTTTTTAAATACATGATTGAATAACATAGAATTTGTAAGTTTCACACAAATCACTTAAAATGTCAAGTTGAATACACCCCCTAAAAATAACAGTGGATTGTGAGTGATTTTAAATGATTTTTAACAAATTTCATATTCAATAACAGTTAATTCGAGATGTAATTTTAAAATCACTAGTTAAATAACATGAGATTTTTAAAATAATCACAAATCCTCCAAAATCATGCTTTGAATACACATCCCTAAAATAGAAGGAGAAGAGACTATTTGGGTCAAGAGCTGTTTCTTTTATTACATGTGCATTTTTTTAGTCACAGCTTTCCAAGACAAGAGTGGTTCAAAGCATAATTAAACACATTTCATTCCACAATACAATACGAATAACTGTTTAGTTGTCCTCTCAAGAACTATATCTATAATAATCCAATATTTCTTACACCACATATTGTTTTATCAACTCCTCTAAGAGCTGAGTAAGGAAAAGAAGCTCAGAAAAAGAAGAAAAAAAAGAACAATTGAACCCATGAATCCAGAAACCTGAAAAAATGTTATAATAACGTATTCACTGATGACATTACCCCCTCCTTGATCAACTCTGCTGGATCAGTTTAAAATATTGTCTCGATGATAAAGAGTTCAACTACCCGAAGTTTTACCGGTTGTGAGAGTAACCGAAGATGAAAATCTGGGGACGAGCACTGCCTCGTTGCTTACGGATTTGGAAGCTGCCAAGTCTTCCAAAAGCTTCCATGTTGCTTCTCGTTTGGCTACGACCTTGGTTTCATTTGCTTCATCTTCTTGGAACTTGGCTAAGCATTCATCAAACAGAACTTGGTCTGTCTCTGCCAGTACCTTTCTCACATTTAAAGTCAGACTCTGAACTGCTTGGTGCCAATGGCCTCGTGTGTTTCTCTCCATAGCCGGGAACACAATTGGCATTATCACTTTAATGTTTTGAGTAATCAGGTTTCTTACGTGATCGTTGTTCCACAGAAACAGAGCCCTTTCAGCCACCTGAGAAAACAAGCAAATTTGAATCTAACAACTCTTAGCAGCATTTTAACACATTAACAAACCAAAGAGTCGCACCTGAAAATGTGAACTGTTGAGGCATCGGGCGATTTGACGGAATAAAGGAACCATACATCGCTGAAACTCAGCTGCTTGAGTTGCTTCCAAAACCTCTTCCAACTCCCCAAGAAACATAACTTCCTTTGAACTGTTAGTCACAGGCCAATACTTTAAAAGTCCTCTAATGACGGTATCAGCAAGCTTGAAGTCTTTCTCTACAAACTGAACAATGCAATAAGAAAGCTGTTGATGATAAGCAGCTGCACATTTAGGTCTGTGTAGTGGAATCAAGGCCCGGACAAGGAAAAGCTTATGCTCTTCTTTTAACGGCAATGCGAAACCATTAATTATACTTCCAAGAATCTCAAGCAACTCTGCTATGCCGTTATGTCTTTCAGTTTCGAATATGAACCTGTAGAAGATATTGTTGATGGCCTTTCTGATAAAAGGTCTGTGCACCATGAACTTCCCGTATATCCGATGGAGAATGGTTTTTAGATACTCCCTCTCCCTTTGGTCTTCAGAGTCAAACAAATCCAAAAGCTTCAAGACAAAGGAATGGTCGATATATCTCTTTGCAAGCTTTGCATCAGTCATGGGAGAAGCCACAAATCTAAGGAGAAGCTCATAGACAACTTGAAGATGAGGCCAAGCCGGTTCCAACGCAGGCTCCTCATCATCAACATCAAGCGTTTCAAGTATTTTGCTCTCGTGATTCGCAGAAGGAAACGTCCTGAAGAGATTAACAACAGCCACTTTAGCAATCTCCTGCATCGCTGCGTCGCTTAACTTTGTGGAAACCGTAGCGATATAATCAACAAGCTCAAGCAAAGTCTGTCTCTTAATCTCTTTCTCTCTCAGATTCTTGGAGGGGTCACTAAAGTCGAAGACAACGCAGCACATACTCAGTTTCTTGATAAAAAGATTAGGTTTCTCCAAGCTAGGAACGTCTCTAAAGCTAGGCAAAGCTTCATAAACCCCATTGGCTTGATTGGTTCTGTTACTCGTAGAGGAAGGAGGAGGAGCAACAGTGCCATTAGCTCCATTGGATTTGGAGATACTACTAGTACCCGAATTAGGGATGTAATATGAATTAACACCACCACCACCATCACCGTTTGGATTAGAGTCATTATGAGATGATTTAGATGGCTTCCTGGGAAGTTTCCCAAATATCTGCTTTATCATAACCACAGAAACCCTAATTTTACCTAAAGTCTAAGAATTTGTAATTCCTGTCACAGAGTTAGCTGAGAATACGTCACTTTGTCATGTTAAAACCTCAAAGCTTTGCTTTCTAATTAGAAAACCCTAATCATTGAACAGCCCTGCATGCATAAATAAAACCCCCAATTTTCAAAATCGGAAACACAAACTCGCGAAATAGAATACTAAATTAAACATATAAAGATCCATAAACTTTGGGAGAGATTCATAAGAGAGAGAGGAGCTTACAAATGGGCAGATGAGTAGAGAGAGAGATCTGGGTGGACTGGGAGGAGGAAATGAATAGAGAAATCAAAAGAAACCCTAAGAAAATGGGAGCAAAAGAAGGATCTTTGTGATTAAAAAAACCCCTCTAGTTTAAATGAAAAACAAAAAAAAAAACAGCTACTTTGTTTTGTTTCTCTCAAACTGAATCGAGCAAGAGAGAGAGAAAGAAGGGAAAAAAAGGCAACGAAGCCCAGCAAAGAGAAAAAAGATATGGGAAGATACAGAACACAATACCAAAGATTAAGGTTGTAATGAAAACAAAAATAGGGAAAAATTAATAAATTGTCCCCTTCGCTATCTCTCTTCTTCTGTAGATTTTTTTCACTGTAAAATCTCTCTTTCTATGGCTTTCTTCGGATTCCGAATAACAGAAGACATTATAGAAATTAAAATGAAAATGATTTTTTTCAAAAATACCAAGAAATAGACAGATTGACAGGTAGGTTAATTTACCTTTTTGTCCCTGATTTAGGGGAGCGTGTTTATGATACGTTTGTGTCGTTTATGCGGCAACTGGTCAATTTCGTAAATGCGCGAGTCCGTGTCTATAAGTAATTTGCTTATTGGATAATTTTTTCGATTATTCTCTGCCCACCAGATACATATGGTGGCTGAGTCGTTAGCAATGGGATATGTATAGATGACAATGAAAAAAAATAATTCTGCAAAAGCTATAAACTGACTAAATCTGAAGAAAAGAGGTTTGATGAATCTAAAACAAATATCCAAAGAGAGCGTTGACCAAATAGTTCGAGTCAGCTATGATAGGGTTCAAAAAACACTTAAAACCAACAAGTCTAGAATTTCTGGATGACGACCGAGTTAGCAATACCGGCTTGCTCAATGGTTTGGTCCAAGTCTGTCAATTGTTTAGGAGGGAACCCCATGGTTAGTAACTGGTAGTCTTTCGAGCCGCCTGGTCTTGAAGCGTCGATGAACCCACGGACGTCTCGGACTGTGTGGTGGTGATTGAATCTGGATACGAGGCGTGTTCCGTCTGCTAATCTGAGCTGGATCGAGGTAGTTGGTGCTGCTGGATCTACTACTAGCCCTCTTGATGGTGCTGGTGCTGTGTTCATTGGTGCGGATGAGGTTTGTCGTTCTGCAGCAGCTGAACTTGATCCTGATCCGCTGGCTCCTAGAGTTCTTCCTACACCTAGGAATGGAATTTTGGGCTTTGGCGGTTCCTGTGAGTCAAGAGAGAGATACAAACATCAACATTATGGTCGCAAAATTCTACTACTTGAGTGGCTTCTCCAAAGAACATGTTAACTATTAAGGGAATGAGACTTACTGTGAAATTTTCTTCACGCCTGACGAGGTCGACATGAACGGGGATCTTCCTATCTTCTGGTTCGAGTTCATGGGGGCACTCTGACTTTGCAATGCTCTGCAAAATACAACATATGTATCAAGGATTCAAAAGTATCCAAGTGAATCGTGACAAGTATCAGCTGCTCAATAACTAGGCATGAAAATAAATTTATATCAGTGAAATAACAATGATTCCAGAAGAAGGCTATTTCACTTTTGCAGATTACACTGGTCAAATTGAGTTACATGGTATTGTAATTATTAATAAGAGAGCGATTTGGATATTACCTCCATAAAGTCTTTGTTTTCAGGGTCATTAAACCCCCTCAAGGGACCATCATCAACGGTGAAACCATTCAACCAGAAAGTAATAGTGTGCATAACCCTCTGAGGCCGGTCTTGCTGAGGAGTAGAGGAAACGGTTTCACCAGACAACAATCGTGCAGCACCAGTGAAGCTCCTAGAAGCTGATCTTGATGATTCAACAGGTCTGTCTACAGCTGACTACCTCGCTTGGTCAAATAGTTCATCAACATCTTTTGGTTTCTTAGGATCTTGTACCATCATCCCACTATAACACAAACACACAATCCAAAATTTTCATTAATAGCTACACAAATTTATACCGTCTCAAGATAAAACAAGAATTTCAAGAACGATCTCAGATATATACAAAACATGGTCATCCCTACATTATCATTGATCATAGTGCCCTAATTCACTTCAAGAAACCACATTGCTCAAATTTATGATCATAGTGCCCTAATTAACTATCTAGACAAGTATTCTCAACTAAGTATTTCTCAATTCATGATCAGATCTACTTAAAAACAAACCAATCAAGATTTTACCTCTTCTCTCCACCAGTATAATACTCATTGGCCTCATCAGAATCACTGCCCTCACCACCAGTAGGAGAACGGTTCAGATCGGCGAACGTACGGATATTCCCAGCGTGTTGACGGCTCCTAGTACTCCTACTCCCAGAAGGATTCTCCGGTGCCTTACTCTCTCCAGCACCGTCTCTCGATCGGAGACCATAAGGAGCAGCGCGAGAAGACGGAGAAGGAGACCGTGATCGCGAAGGAGAAGGAGAGGTTTCAGAAGGAGTGTAATCGGGGGAGTGAGATTGAGAAGGAGATTGTGCAGCGGCAATCGAAGAAGGATGTGGTGGTTGTTGTCCGGTAGGGTTTGGTACGACGGTTGGGGCTGCAACGGTATCGTTATCGAGGAAAGTTGAAACGGCAGAGTCTAGATCCCAACGGTGACTTTCGAGGAAGAAGGAAGCTTCTTCTCTTGATGATGAAGTGATCTCGATGAAAGAGTTGATCAGATTCTCGTTCATCTCCGTCGTCGCCATCGTCTCTTGTCTCTTTAGCTTTCTGATTAATTTTTCTTTTTGTTGCTTCTACTATTTTTTTTTTTTTTAATATATAGAATATCTTCCTTTTGTTCACCGTCAGAAACTTCTCTTTACATACACATACGTTTCGAATATAACACGACGTCCTTAATGGGCCTAAAAGGCTTTGGCTCTGTTAATCACTATTAAGGCCTTTTTTTACATTCGTTAAGTTTTTTGGTGACTGTTGGGATCATCTCCCGCTGTGGCCAATGGCCTGGCTCAGCCGTTCTACAAGACTACAAGACACCCTTTGCATAACTTATTGGGGGCCCCAATTTGGGGCTGCTCTGTGTTTGAAAAACAAATTTCGGAGGCTTCTCTACTTATTTCAGTTTTTCGATTTTTTTTTTCTGCAATTTCAAATGGTTTCGGGTTTGTTCGAATCTGGGCATCCTACTCGATTATTCAAGGTTCGATTCTTTGTTCAAATCTGGTTTTAGAGTTGCTGGTTTCGACTCTGCATTGATTTTGGTTTTAGTGTATTCGAGGAAAAACGGCTTTTTCATACTTGGACAATTCCAATATATTTGATTCATACATTGGACTATTGGATATGCGAAAACATACATTGACTTTTAAATATTTGAATTACATATCTGAATTTATGATTTTGTGCTTAATTATACAAAAACATGGTTAATTAGTAACTCTGTTAATTCCGCTGTTAGGCCAATCAGACGTGGAATCCACGTGTGAAAAAAATACCAAAACGATGTCGTTTTAGTTGTTCAGACAAAATAAAGAAAATATCAAAACGACGTCGTTTTAGTTGTTCGAACAAAATAAATAAAATTGTAGAAACCTAGACTTAAACTTGTGTACTATCAAGCCTAACAAGATACTTAACCGCTGTAAAACTAACCATTTATTGTCTTTTAGTAAACAAACTTTAATATATCCTATTTTGTGTTTCTTCTTTTTCTCTTTTTCCTATTTCTCTATGGCCGACGGTAACCTTTTTCTCACTTTAATTTTCAGAGGTGGCGGCGAAATTAAGTAGCCCTAATTAACCTTTTTCTCCCATTAAATACCAAAACGATGCCGTTTTAGTTGTTCAAACAAAATAAAGAAAATATCAAAACGACGTCGTTTTAGTTCTTCGAACAAAATAAATAAAATTGTAGAAACCTAGACTTAAACCTGTGTACTATCAAGCCTAACAAGATACTTAACCGCTGTAAAACTAACCATTTATTGTCTTTTAGTAAACAAACTTTAATATATCCTATTTTGTGTTTCTTCTTCTTCTCTTTTTCCTATTTCTCTATGGACGGTAACCTTTTTCTCACTTTAATTTTCAGAGGTGGCCGCGAAATTAAGTAGCCCTAATTAATTTTTTTCTCACTTTAGTCCCATATGGTCTAGTTGTTTTTGTTTTCAATTTAATTTGCAGATTTTAGAAGAAAACAAATTCCCAAATACCCAGTCATTAATTTCTTTTACAGATCTGATTCGCAAATAACCACAACTAGCAACCACGGCAGAGAAGCCTAGCACTGCTCCATTGATAACTCAGGCCCTCCACGAAGATCTGAGGAAACCGAAAAGTAAAAAGAGAAAAAAATAAAAACAGGATCTAAAACGTTGAGAAAAGAAACAACAAATAACGAATGTCTTTTTTTTCCCAGAAGAAACAAAATATAATAATTCTTTGTTTATTAAAACGTAAAAGTTGTTATATTTATTTATTTTTGTCGATACATAAAAGTTGTTATTATCCTAACGGTTAAGTAGTTCGGCTAGTTGTCATTATTCATAGGTTCGAGACTAGGCTTCTACAATTTTTTTTTAATTTGTTCAAACAACTAAAACGACGTCGTTTTGGTATTTTCTTCACACGTGGATTCCACATCAGATTGGCCTAACGGCAAAATTAACAGAGTTACTAATTAACCACATTTTTGTATAATAATTAAGCACAAAATCGTAAGTTCAGGTATGTAATTTATATTTAAAAGTCAATGTATGTTTCCGCATACCCAATAGTCCGATATATGAATCGAACATATTGGAATTGTCCAGGTATGAAAAACCGTTTTCCGTGTGTTCGACGATTGTAGTCTAATTTTGGGTTTTATAGTTTAGTTCCGGTTTGATTCCAGTTTGATTTCGGTTTGATTGTTGTTTGATTTTGATTCTATTTTTATTTCTCTAGCACATAAGAGTACAAGACATTTCTCGAACCGGAAATGAAGGTGAAACCATCAACATGCGGTGGTTTTTTAAAGTCATTAACATAAGAGTGCAAGACATTTTTTTTAAGTCATTAACATAATCCCACATTGATTAGGATTAGGTAGGGAGGTCGGTTCTTGGGCTTTATAAATTACTCTTCTAGTTTTATAATTCTTATTATTAAACCTCTTTACTTTAGACGTCGCATTAAGTCGGTGATTAGCGATTTCGTAACACAAATTTACTTTTGCTCTGAAGTTTTAGGGTTCCGTCCTCAACGACTCTGTTTGTGTTCGTGTTCGTATTCGGTGTTTGAAATTCACAATTCCAAAGCTCTGTGCACCGACGTTGATATGTCTATAGCTCCACCTGGTACAGACGACTCAACGATGATGTCTACGTCTAATCATCATCAATCAAAGCTTACTCTTGAAGAATCAGAGGCGAGATTAAAGGAGAAGAGCAGACTCTGGAATCAACTAAATTTGAAGCGTTACTGTGAAAAGAGAAGGCTAGGGTTCATGGAGACTCAGAAGGAAGACATGCCACCAGAGCATATCAGGAAAATTACGAGAGAGCATGGTGATATGTCATCAAAGAAGTTTTCTGATGATAAGCGAGTTTATCTTGGAGCGCTTAAGTTTGTTCCTCACGCAGTTTTCAAGCTTTTGGAGAACATGCCTATGCCTTGGGAACAGGTTAGAGATGTTAAGGTTTTGTATCACATTACTGGAGCTGTTACGTTTGTTAATGAGATTCCTTTGGTTTTTGAACCTATTTACATGGCTCAATGGGGTACTATGTGGATTATGATGCGTAGGGAGAAGAGAGACCGTAGACATTTTAAGAGGATGCGGTTTCCGCCGTTTGATGATGAGGAGCCTGTTCTTGATTATTCGGATAATTTGATGGATGTTGATCCTTTAGAGGCTATTCAGTTGGAGCTTGGTGAGGAAGATGATTCTTGTGTGTCCAATTGGTTTTATGACCATAAGCCACTTTTGAAGACGAGTATGATCAATGGTCTGAGTTACAAGAGGTGGAATCTCTCAATCCCGGTTATGGCAATGCTTCATAGGCTTACAGGTTAGTTGCTTTCTGATTTGGTTGATCGGAACTATTTCTACTTGTTTGATATGTCATCTTTATGTACTGCGAAAGCGTTGAATATGTGTATACCTGGTGGTCCTAAGTTTGAGACTTTGTATCGTGATATGGAGAAAGGTGATGAGGAATGGAACGAGTTTAATGATATCAACAAGGTTATCACTCGATCCCGGCTGCGAACTGAAGGCAGAATTGCTTTTCCATACTTGTACAATAACAGGCCAAGGAAAGTAAAACTATGTGTGTATCACACTCCAATGGTTATGTTCATTAAGACAGAGGATCCTGATCTTCCTGCGTTTTATTATGATCCGTTAATTAACCCCATAAGTAACACTTTTCATGACAGGAAGGTTTACGATGAGGAGGATGACTTTGTGTTACCAAACAGAGTGGAGCCTTTGCTACAATATACTCAGGTTTACACTGACACTACAGCTGATGGGATTTCCTTGTTGTTTGCGCCAAGACCTTTTAATATGAGATCTGGGAAGACACGACGGGCAGAAGACATACCGCTGGTGTCAGAGTGGTTCAATGAGCATTGTCCTTCATCACATCCGGTCAAAGTTCGGGTTAGTTACCAAAAGCTTTTGAAATGTTTTGTGCTGAATGAGTTGCACCATAGACCACCTAAAGCTCAGAAGAAAAAGCACTTGTTCCGATCACTCGCAGGTACAAAGTTTTTCCAAAGCACTGAACTTGATTGGGTTGAAGCAGGTCTCCAAGTTTGTCGACAGGGTTATAATATGTTGAATCTGTTGATTCACAGGAAGGGTTTAAACTACCTGCATCTAGATTATAACTTCAACCTCAAGCCAGTTAAGACTTTGACGACTAAAGAGCGCAAGAAGTCACATTTTGGGAATGCTTTCCAGCTCTGTCGCGAGATTCTCAAGCTGACAAAACTTGTGGTTGACGCAAATGTCCAATTCCGGCTTGGGAATGTTGATGCCTTCCAATTGGCTGATGGCCTACAATATATTTTCTCCCATGTTGGCCAATTGACAGGTATGTATCGCTATAAGTACAGACAGATGAGACAAATTAGGATATGTAAGGATTTAAAGCACTTGATTTACTACCGTTTTAATACTGGTCCTGTGCGTAAAGGACCAGGGTGTGGATTTTGGGCTCCAATGTGGAGAGTGTGGTTGTTTTTCTTCCGTGGAATAGTTCCTCTAATTGAATGATGGGTAGGGAATCTTCATGGACGTCAATTTGAGGGGCGTCATTCAAAAGGAGTGGCAAAGACGATTACAAAACAAAGAGTCGAGAGCCATTTTGATTTGGAGCTTCGCTCTGCTGTTATGCATGATATTGTTGATGCCATGCCAGAGGGATCCAAGCAGAATAAAGTGCGGACAATTGAGCAGCACTTTAGTGAGGCATTGCGGTGTTGGAAAGCTAATATCCCGTGGAAGGTCCCTGGACTGCCTGTGCCAATTGAAAATTTGATCCTGCGATATGTGAAGCATAAGGCTGATTGGTGGACAAATGTTACTCACTACAATCGTGAGCGTATTAGAAGAGGCGCAACGGTAGATAAGACAGTTTGTTGAAAGAATCTTGGAAGGATGACTCGTCTTTGGTTGAAGGCAGAACATGAAAGACAGCATAATTACCTGAAAGACGGTTGTCCTGTCACTCCGGACGAAGCTGTAGCAACTTATAGAACTACCGTAGAATGGCTGGAAGCAAGGAAATTTTCACCAATTCCATTTCCTCCTTTGTCGTACAAACACGAGACGAAGTTGCTCATCCTTGCCCTTGAGAGAATAAAAGAATCATGTGGAGGTGAAAGGTTGAACGAGCAGCAGCGGGAAGAGCTTGGTTTAATTGAATAAGCTTATGACAACCCTCATGAAACTCACGAATTAAACGTCACCTTTTCACGCAGCGTCAATTCAAAGAAGTGGGCATTGAGTTTATGGATCTCTACATCAATTTGACTCTAGTATATGAAACTGATCCTTTAGAAAAAATTACGGATGCCTATCTTGATCAATACTTGTGGTATGCGGCTGACAAGCGACACTTGTTTCCGAATTGTATTAAGCCTGCAGACTCAGAGCCACCACCGCTTCTGCTTTACAAGTGGTGTCAGGGTATAAATAATTTGCAAGGCATATGGGACACATCCGATGGGCAATGTGTGGTGATGCTCCAGACAAACTTTGAAAAGTTGTTTGAGAAGGTTGATTTCACATTATTGAACAAGCTTCTTCGTTTGATTGTTGACCCCAGTATTGCAGACTACATGACTGCCAAGAATAATGTGGATCTGTCTTACAAGGATATGAGACATACTAACTTGCATGGTCGCATTAGGGGACTTCAGTTCTCATCCTTTGTTACTCAGTTTTATGGACTAGTGCTGGATCTTTTGCTTCTTGGTTTAACTAGAGCGAGTGAGATTGCTGGGCCACCGCAGACGCCCAACGAGTTTATGACCTATTGGAATACAAAAGTTGAGACGCAACATCCCATAAGACTATACTCTCGGTATATAGACAAAGTGCATATAATGTTTAAATTTAGCCATGAAGAGGCTCAAATCTTATTCAACGTTATCTTAGGGAACATCCTGATCCCAACAATGAGAACATGGTGGGGTATAACAGCAAGAAGTGCTGGCCGAGAGATGCTAGGATGAGGTTGATGAAACATGATGTCAATCTTGGTAGAAGTATCTTCTGGGAAATGAAGAATCGTCTTTCTCAGAGCCTTACAACTTTTGAGTGGGAGAATAGCTTTGTCTTTGTGTACAGCAAGAAAAATCCTAGTCTGCTGTTCAACATGTGTGGATTTGAAATCCGCATACTTCCAAAAGTCAGGATGAGCCAAGAAGCTTTCAGTAACATAGGAGACGGTGTATGGAATCTGCAGAATGAACAGACTAAAGAGAAGACTGCAGTTGCTTTTCTGCGGGTTGATGAAGAACACATGAAGGCGTTTGAGAATCGTGTGAGACAAATATTGATGTCTTCAGGGTCATCCACATTTACCAAAATCGCCAATAAATGGAATACAACTCTGATAGGTCTCATGACTTATTTTCGTGAAGCCACTTTGCATACGCCAGAGCTCATTGATCTGTTGGTTAAAAGTGAAAGTAAAATTCAAACAAGGATTAAGATTGGGCTGAACTCAAAGATGCCTAGTCGATTTCCTCCTGTTGTCTTTTACACTCCGAATGAACTTGGTGGGCTTGGAATGCTGTCTATGAGTCATATTCTAATCCCACAAAGTGACATACGGTACATCAGGCAAACAGACGATGGTATTACCCATCTTAGGAGTGGAATGAGTCAAGAAGAGGATATGAAGATACCCAATCTCTACCGTTACATACAGCCATGGGAAAGTGAATTTATTGATTCACAGCGGGTGTGGGTAGAATATGCTTTAAAAAGGCAGGAAGCACATGCCCAAAATAGACGTCTTACACTTGAGGATCTGGAAGACTCTTGGGATAGGGGAATTCCGTGTATAAACACACTGTTTCAGAAGGATAGGCAAACATTAGCATATGATAAAGGTTGGAGAGTCCGAACCGATTTCAAGCAGTACTAAGTCCTGAGACAAAATCCTTTCTGGTGGACTCATCAGAGGCATGACGGGTAGTTGTTGAACCTGAACAATTATCGAACTGATGTAATCCAAGCTCTTGGAGGTGTTGAGAGTATTCTTGAGCTCAATTTATTTAAGGGAACGTACTTCCCAACATGGGAGGGTCTTTTCTGGGAGAAGGCATCTGGGTTTGAGGAATCAATGAAATATAAAAAGCTGACAAATGCACAAAGGTCTGGTCTGAACCAGATTCCTAATAGAAGATTTACACTATAGTGGTCACCAACAATCAATCGAGCAAATGTTTATGTCGGTTTTCAAGTGCAGTTGGACCTAACTGGAATATTCATGCATGGAAAGATTCCTACCCTTAAGATATCTTTGATTCAGATTTTTCGTGCCCACATGTGGCAAATGATCCATGAGAGCATTGTTATGGATCTTTGCCAAGTATTGGACCAACAGATGGATAGTTTGGGGATAGAAAGTGTGCAGAAGGAGACAATTCATCCAAGGAAGAGTTACAAAATGAATAGCTCGTGTGCTGATGTTCTTCTGTTTGGTGCCTGTAAATGGCCAATGTCAAAGCCAAGTCTGGTGACTGACTCAAATGATATGTTTGATCAGAACGCTGGTAAGAAGTATTGGATAGATGTTCAACTTCGATGGGGAGATTACGACTCTCATGATATTGAACGTTACACAAGGGCTAAATTCATGGATTATACAATGGATAACATGTCTATCTATCCAGCTCCAACAGGTGAGGTGATTGGGATTGATTTGGCATACAATGTGTATTATGCTTTTGGTAATTGGTTCCCTGATTCAAAATCTCTGGTTACTAAAGCAATGGATAAGATTATGAAGTCAAATTCGACATTATATGTGTTGAGAGAAAGGATAAGGAAAGGTTTGCAGTTATACTCATCTGAGCCTACGGAGCCAAATTTGTCATCTCAAAACTATGGCGAAATATTCAGCAATCAGATTATATGGTTTATTGATGATACCAACGTTTATCGTGTGACAATGCATAAGACGTTTGAAGGAAATCTGACAACAAAGCCAATCAGTGGTGCAACTTTTATTTTCAATCCAAGAACTGGGCAGTTGTTCCTGAAGGTTATGCATACAAGCGTTTGGGCGGGTCAGAAGCGTCTTGGTCAACTTAGGAAATGGAAAACTGCGGAAGAGGTTGCTGCACTTGTGCGGTCTTTCCCCATTGAAGAACAACCAAAACAACTTATTGTGACTTGTAAAGGAATGTTGGAGCCCACTCAGACCACCATGAAGGATTTCCCCAACATTGTTATCAAGGGAAGCGAACTACAACTTCCATTTCAGGCTTGCCTGAAGATTGAGAAATTTGGTGATCAGATTTTGAAGGCCACTAAGCCAAAGATGCTCCTTTTCAATATCTATGATGATTGGTTGATGAATGTATCTTCGTACACTGCCTTCTCAAGACTCATTCTTATCCTACGTGCTCTTCATGTCAACAATGAGAAAGCTAAGATGTTATTGAAGCCCGACAAGTCTGTTGTTACTGAGACACATCATGTCTGGCCTTCTCTCACTAACGAACAATGGATAAAGGTGGAGGTTGCTCTTAAAGATCTCATCCTTTTTGACTATGCCAAGAAGAATAATGTGAATATTTCGGCTTTGACACAGTCAGAGATAAGAGATATTGTACTTGGAGCTGAGATATCTCCACCATCTCAACAAAGGCAACAAATAGATGCGACTGATAAACAGGCCAAAGAAGTGAGACAGCTTAATGCAGTCACAACAAGGACCACTAATGTTCATGGTGATGCACTCATTGTCACCACCATTAGTCCCTACGAGCAATCTACATTTGTTTCCAAAGCAGATTGGCGAGTCCGTGCAATCTCAGCTACTAACCTCCACCTTAGGGTCAGTCACATTTATGTGAACTCGTATGATGTAAATGACACTACATACACGTACATAATGCCAAAGAACATCTTGAAGAAGTTCATATGCGTAGCAGATCTTCGTACTCAGATTGCTGGGTATATGTATGGTATAAGTCCCCTTGATAATCCTCAGGTCAAGGAAGTTCGTTGTGTTGTGATGGTGCCACAGCGGGGATCTCACCTGCAAGTTCACTTGCCGTCATCTCTTCCTGAGCATGATTTCTTAAAGGATCTTGAGCCTTTGGGCTGGATGCACACACAACCTAATGAGCTTCCTCAGTTGTCACCACAAGATGTTACCTCACATGCCCGTTTTCTAGAGAACAATAAGCAATGGGACAGAGAAACATGTATTATCTTGACTTGCAGCTTCACTCCAGGCTCATGTTCTTTGACTTCATTTAAGCTGACACAAACTGGATATGAATGGGGACGTCTCAACAAGGACAGTGGCAACAATCCCCAAGGTTATCTTCCGACACACTATGACAAGGTTCAAATGCTATTGAGTGATCGTTTCCTTGGGTTTTACATGGTTCTTGATAATGGACCATGGAACTATAACTTTATGGGAGTGAAGCACACACTGAGCATGCAATATAGTGTGAAACTCGGCAATCCCAAGGAGTACTATGACAATGAGCATCGACCCACTCTTTATCTGGAGTTCAGCAATATGGAGAAGGATGGTGACTTCAGCGAGAGAGATCGTGAGGACTGTTTTGCTTGAAATTTTAACTCTTTACTGTCTTCTTGTTTTTGCTTTATACCTTCGTACAAGTGTCTTATAAGCATCATATGTACCTTGAGCCTTTAAAATTAAAAATTGAAAATTGTGATCTGTTTTACTTTTGTTGGGATTTATTGGTCTGCTAAGGTAACCAGCCTTTTGATGCAATGTAGAGCATTATCTTCACTTTCTTCATCTTAATGTCCTAGAGTACCAAACCGTAATATGTCTTGAATGTATCTGTTGTGTGTATGTGTATATATTATATGCTTTTACTTCTATGAGATATTATCACGATCTGGAGCTTGGTAAATGTTCATTTGAAACAGTTTCTTATGGCTGTCTGTTCTTGCAGGCATAGGATCTTACTTGGACATGCACTAGCAATTGACCTGTGACTTGATGCTCTATTGAGGTTTGATGTAATCTATTTGTATGATTGAAGCTGATTTGTTCACTTGTTTCCTTAGTCTTTTCTCTACTTCTGTTCCTATGTGTAGATTCCTCATTTCTCATAGTGGAGTATTTTGATCTTTGTAAATTTGTTTAGTTTCTATTGTTACTTTTAGACTAAAGTGGCTTCTGCTTTTCAATAATTAGCATTTGCGTGTGACATTGCCTAAATGGTTGACTGATATGCTCTGCTTAGCTCTAGGACTTCTACTGAGAACAGTTTTATTTGACATTTACTCTTTTGACTTCCTTTTGTTTTGCTTTCTCCCTTCCTGCTTGTGTCTTATTGCCCTATAGAAAACATACAAGAATCATATATTTGTACTAAAAGACCTTAGAAATTTGAAACTAAGAACTGGATCTATTGTTTTATTCGTTTTCAGGAAATGTTGGTCTGAAGAGTTAACCAGTCCCATTTGGCTAAAGCTTAGATCTTTTTACATGCAATGTAGAAATATATCTGTTGTGCACTTTCTAAATCTTGATTACGAATTGTCTGAACCGTAGTAAGTTGTAAAACATGTCTGTTGTGCGTCTGTGGATATATGTTTTTTTATCGCTTGATATATAATCTGCAGATTGTCTTCTTGGCAGGCAATTATTACTCGGAGTGTGTACGATGCACCGATTAACAATATAATGTTTTCTATTCATATGATTTGAATGGTTTGTTCACCTCTTTCTTTGTATGTTTGTTTACTTCGTCATTTTGGCAACGTCACATGAGAGTATTTGTGAATTGTGCTGCCTCTTTGTTGATTTAATTATTTCTCTACTATCCGCTCCGTCTTCTATTTGCTTTAGAGACATGTAATAGTATATGGACACACAACCCCTAAGAAGTTAGATATCAAAAATTCAGAAATGTGTTAATTGCTTTTTGGCGTATGTATGTTTGTGAACTGTGATAGGCAATGTTCTAAAATACGCTAGGCGCTAGCCGGGCGGTGCACCACCGTTTAACCACTGTTTAGCGTATAGCTGTATGCGACTGTATATGCGGAATATATACGGAAAATATATTTTACCAAAAATATATATAGATATGATAAATTATAAATATATTATATATAAGTAATTAAATATATATATAATAAAAAACAAAATAAAAATCAAAATATCTGTAAAAATATTCATGAAATTGTCAAACCAATAGTATCAACCTTAAATTGTCAAAAATACTCATGAAATTGTCAAACCAAGTAGTCAAAAACTCAATAATTAAAATAGCAAAACGAAAACAGAAAAACAAACCAATTTTAATCTTCAAGTTCTTCTTCTCCCTCGACTTGTAGAATCTGGTCATCGTCAGACTCGCAATCAATATCATCAAATTCTTCTTCATTGTCAGATATGAAATCATCTTCATCATCTAACTCTCTAATTTGATCTGCATCATCAATGGTTGAGCGAAATGGTTCTTCTTCACCTATATCACCTTGTAAATCGAACTGTGAGTCCTCTCCATCATTGGAAATCCCATAAACTAACCGTGATTGAGCATTAGTAGCATGATTCGCAACCAATATATCAACATTATTCTCCTTTTGTCTCTTCCTTTGGTTCATCAATCTAAATGGAATTGAACATACACAAGATTGTTCATTCGACTTACCGCAAGTCTGTTTCGTTTCTTTGTATGTACCTACATATAATAGTAGGGAGCAATATAAATTAACTGAACCATTGAACTATATGCATAAAAATCAAGGTAACTGAAAATTAGAGCAAAATAAAGTCTAACCCCTTCAAATGTACTCCAGTTTCGTTCACATCCGGATGAACTTGTAGTCAAAGCAAAAATTCTCTTAGCCATTTTTGCTAAATTAGGAACAGCATTTCCATATGTTTCCCACCAATAAACTAAAAATGTAAAATATAAACCAATGTAAATGATCTAAGTAAATAAGTGAGTCATGCTCGTGATGGAGTAGAAGTAGAACTACATGCTCGTGTTATGTAAAAACCTGTAAGTGTTCTGTTTGAAAAAAACCTTCAAGTGTTTTGTTTGAAAAAAACCTGCAAGTGTACCAATGAAACGATGATACAAAGATACGATGATGCAAATCCATGCTCTGTTTGAAAAAAACCTGCTCGTCCTCTGTTTTTTAAAAACATGATTGTGCTATGTTTTAACCAATGAAACGATGATACAAAGAAACAATTATGCAAATCCATGCTTTGTTTAAAAAAAGACCTGCTCGTGCTCTGTTTTTAAAAAACATGATTGTGCTATGTTTCAACTACATGCTCGTGCTCTGTATGAAAAAAACATGATCGTGCTTTGTTTAAAAAATACCTGGATCATAATCCTCCTTCTCGCAGCCTAGGATGGCCCATGGTTTTCCAAAGTTCCCTTCTTTGTTTTTGTAAATCGCCAGTTCAGAGTTGATGACTTGACACTGTGTGTTCACATCATTGGGGAAAAATGCAGAGACACACTTAAAGACTGCATTTGATACCTCATCACTGGAGGCTTGGCTTGAATCTTTATAGAAGTAGTATGGGTTCAACAAATAACCTGTCAGATGCAAAAGATTGTCAAGTCGACCCTTAATCTTTTCTTCAATGATACTCAATATCGGCTTAACATTTTTTCCACATGTTATAATCCATCACTGATCTGTTTCTTAGCTTCTATCAGTTCTCCATGCAGAAATCCCATTGTAGGCTTCTTATCTCCATCAACAAGTCAAAGCAGTTTGACCAATGGTCCAAAAAATTTCAAGCACATTATCACCCCATTCCAAAATTTAACACTCATCACTGTGCTAAATGCCTTGATTCCTTTGGAATGTTTCGACCATTTGCATTTTCTCCACTCACTGCTAGAAAACATGGCTGCTAGTTGATCCCTCTTGTCCAAGAGACTTTTCAAAGTAAGAAACGATGATGCAAATCTAGTAACACCAGGTCTCACAATGTCCGTCCTATTTGTGAATGTTCTCATCAATGCCAATGTCTTATGATGAGCATATATGAAGATTGTGAATTATTTTGCCATCTTAATTGTACCTTTGAACCTTGTGAGTTTCGAGATGCTTTCCAGCATCAAATTGCTGGAGTGAGTCGCACATGATGTCCAGAATATACTCGGCTTGATCTCTTTCAACATTTTTGCCGCAGCCATATTGTTAGCGGCATTATCAGTAACCACTTGAACTACATTCTCTTCACCAATTGATACTAAGATTTTTATGTTTTCTAGCAGGTTCAATTAACCTTAAGTGTTGTAGTATTTAAGGTGTCAATCCAAATGGGATGTTGCTAACACTCAAGATGTGATCAAGCAATCACAAGTCAAGCCAGTTCAAGAAGAGTGTTTTTCTAACAATCCGAAAACGATTCTAAGCATGAACAAATAAAACAGTCTCGGGAATGTAATATCAATCAAAAAGATAAAAGTCCTAAGGATGGGAGTAATTGACATCGGTGAAGTATCCTAGTCTACAGAGTGTTTAACATGCCACAAGTAATCTATCCCTAAACAATGAACATCACGACTTAGCTAATCCAATCTCTTCACAGAAGCTACTCAGACTCAACCACTTCCAAACCTAGCTCTCGCTAGAGAAACATGATCAAGCATGGCATGACAAATAAGTTCATTCACGTCAACAAACATCCTAGATAGCTAATCTCTTAGGCTAGGAACGTAAGTCTCTGGCACTAGTTGGTCAGACATTTCATCGAACACCTTTTGGGTGTGGAAATGTCTCAAACCTAGTTCCAATTAATCAGAGAAAAACTAGTATTTCCTACTCTAGCCCAGAAGGGAAATCATACAATCAACGCTTAAACACTCTGCATCCTAAGATCCTCCACCTAATCTATCCCATCCTCAAGAACTAACACACTACTCAGATCCGGAAATCATCACTAAAGATACAAATTCAGAAAATATTGAACAAAGCATAGTAGATAGATAGAAATGAGAAGAACAACTTTTGAGAAGAAATCTAATGCAAAAACTCGATAAATTCAAAGCTATCTGAATTACAAGATCGGAGTACGTTTTTGGTGGCTAGGTAAACCTTACAAAAGAAAACGAGATAAAAACTAAGATGATCTCCGCAAAGACTTAACAAAACGTGTTTTTAGTAAAGACATAAAATCCCTAAAACTTAAAACGACAAGATGAAGAGTCGGTTTGTCGAATCTCCTGAAGCGTGTAAGATGGAACGTCTTCCTGACATGTGCGAACGAGTAGTGGCTCGAGTGAGTGATGGCGTTGGCTCGAGTGGAGTGATGGCACTGGCTTAAGTGGAGGAGGGTCGAGTCAATGGGTGGCGACTCGATCTGGAGGGTCGAGTCGACGGGTGGCGACTCGAGCTGGAGGGTCGAGTCGAGGGGTGGCGACTCGAGCCTGATGTATACGATCCCACTAAAACGATGATAACTTTTGAACAACACCTCCGTTTTGCTTGAAATAAACGACATTGGAAAGATGACTCAATTCTCTACAACTTTGATGAAGACATCGAAAGTTNTCCTACTAGTCCGGATAACGTGAACTAGAACTACACAGGATCCTACTCTTGTCGGTTAGAACCTAACACTTTCTAACAAGCTCAACTCAGAAAAGGCCTGACGCTCAAGAATACAATTTGCTTGAAAGGNAACCACACCTCCGATTGGCTTGAAATAAACGGCATTGGAAATATGACTCAATTATCTACAACTTCGGTGAAGACATCAAAAGCTGAATCCCCCGACCGGTGGCTCGAAGGACGACTCGAACGGCGACTCGATCGACGGTCAAGGTGTTGCTCGAGTGAGTGATGCTCGATCGACGGTCAAGGTGTTGCTCGAGTGGGTGACTCGAACGACGTCGAAGAGCGACTCGAATGATGTGTTCCCGCCGTCTCCTAGATACCTGAAATACTGCAAAATGCACAATGTATGCAAGAATGATGTAAGAACTGCCTAAATATGCAAAGTGTACAAAAGAGACTAGAAATTTATGCAAAACAACTAGTTATCCTAACTAAATGTATGGCAAATACATGCTTAGCAGAGAGAAAATATAGACATATCAACTCCCCCAAACTTATTCTTTGCTTGCCCTCAAGCAAACGATCAAGAACAACATATGGAGAAGAGGTGTGAAGATGGGGTCTCAGAACCTAAAACATGCTGAATAGAGTAGTTAGAATCAAGGTCCTTGTTTTTAGTTCTATGATGCATGGTGAAGGAATTTTACTCGTTTGATCTACACATGTAAACCTATCAATCACCTCCTTTAACATTTATTAACAAAGAACCATGAATCAAGCTATGCAGTGTCATTGAACTCATTTGGCTAGGGTGAAAGGTTAGAGACAAATGTGGTCTCTTTCTCAAGTGGTTCCATCGATACATAACAAGGTTCTCTCATGAAAAGATTTGAGCTTAAGAGAAAGCTAAAAAATTGAAACCAACTGATACATACAAGAGCAGCGTCCTGTCTACCCAAAGAACATTCCAAACCGAAGTTGGTCCTATCTCTACCCTTCATCAGAAACTTCATCTCAAACCCATTCTTTCATTCTCTAGATTTGGTCTTCGGAGGAGTTCACTTCTTATCACTCTAGCGGATTGGGAAATCTTTATTATCAGTAAGGTTCTTTTTATTTTCTTCTAAAGACTCTAGACATTTTAGACATTTTACCTCCTTTTCTCTGTCTAATCTTTTCATTTTGTGCCCAGAACAAGTAACTCATTATTTTTCTCATCCCAAATCCTTTACTAGACTTGTAAACCTTGAAAACACATCCCCCTCCTTAAGACTTTCTACCCTTTACTTTTCTGTACAGATCAATACCCAATACCCCAAATCGAGTTCTCACCTAGTCCTACTAGTCCGGATAACGTGAACTAGAACTACACAGGATCCTACTCTTGTCGGTTAGAACCTAACACTTTCTAACAAGCTCAACTCAGAAAAGGCCTGACGCTCAAGAATACAATTTGCTTGAAAGGACGGTTGGTTAAGGGTGCGGGAAACTGTTCCAAAGATGGAAATCAGCTACTTGGATTGACAAGGGTGGTAAAAATGTGAAAGACAATCCAAGTATGTATATGGTATCCATGAGTTCAGCTTCAATGCATAACAAGATAATTGCAAGTCAGGATTAGGTTCAGATAGATAGGGAATGACGTCAATTCAAAACATGCTTCAATCTTACATTTACAAATTCAATCAACATGCATCAAAGAACTAATAACAAGGGCCTTGATCCTATCCTATTGAATCCAACATGCTACCAAGGTTACAATCCTCATCAATCCCTATGCTAAATGCAACAACCCTATATGAATGACACTAGACTCAATCTTAATATGCAAGTGCAAGCTACATGAACACTCTGTTTTTGTGGAAATTTTCGATTTTTTTTTCAATTTTTTGNGGAGTTCACTTCTTATCACTCTAGCGGATTGGGAAATCTTTATTATCAGTAAGGTTCTTTTTATTTTCTTCTAAAGACTCTAGACATTTTAGACATTTTACCTCCTTTTCTCTGTCTAATCTTTTCATTTTGTGCCCAGAACAAGTAACTCATTATTTTTCTCATCCCAAATCCTTTACTAGACTTGTAAACCTTGAAAACACATCCCCCTCCTTAAGACTTTCTACCCTTTACTTTTCTGTACAGATCAATACCCAATACCCCAAATCGAGTTCTCACCTAGTCCTACTAGTCCGGATAACGTGAACTAGAACTACACAGGATCCTACTCTTGTCGGTTAGAACCTAACACTTTCTAACAAGCTCAACTCAGAAAAGGCCTGACGCTCAAGAATACAATTTGCTTGAAAGGACGGTTGGTTAAGGGTGCGGGAAACTGTTCCAAAGATGGAAATCAGCTACTTGGATTGACAAGGGTGGTAAAAATGTGAAAGACAATCCAAGTATGTATATGGTATCCATGAGTTCAGCTTCAATGCATAACAAGATAATTGCAAGTCAGGATTAGGTTCAGATAGATAGGGAATGACGTCAATTCAAAACATGCTTCAATCTTACATTTACAAATTCAATCAACATGCATCAAAGAACTAATAACAAGGGCCTTGATCCTATCCTATTGAATCCAACATGCTACCAAGGTTACAATCCTCATCAATCCCTATGCTAAATGCAACAACCCTATATGAATGACACTAGACTCAATCTTAATATGCAAGTGCAAGCTACATGAACACTCTGTTTTTGTGGAAATTTTCGATTTTTTTTTCAATTTTTTGTTTTTTGGTTTTTCTATGCAAATAGATGAATGCAGACTCAAACATGATATGATGCAAAAATTTCAAATAAGAATCACAAAACACAACATTAGATACATCATCTCAAACCCTCCCCCAAACTTAAATTACACAGTCTCCTGTGTAAGAAAAATTTGCAGGAGGATTTAAGAATCACAACAGAAACAATGCAAAAATGAAATGGTATATACAAAGGAAGGTAGGACTACCTCAGTAGTAGAAAAAGGAGTCGGAGCACGCCCAAGGAGTTGGTGCGTGATACTGGCTCTGTCCTTCACCGTGTTCGGGATCCGCGGGTGTGGTCTCAGCTGGCTGGTTGACTTATTGCTCAACCGCTTGCGTGTTCTGATAAGTGATCGGCTGCTCGTCGCACTGCATGTCGTTGACTTGTGTTAGATGGTCCGGTCGAGTCGCAACGTCGTGATGATTCGCGAGTGTATCTTCGTGCAGGTCGTGTAGAGAGCAGGTCGATGTGGGTCGAGTGAGTAGAGTTGACTCGAGCGGGATACTTCAGAACAGAGGATCGAGTTGCGTCGGTCGAGTCATGTAGCGAGCTGGGATTGCCGGATGGGTCGAGTCGCATGGTGCCGACTCGAGTGGTGGTGAACGGTAGCGACAGAAGTGCTACTTGCGTTGAGGTCGCCGGTCGAGTAGGAGATGATAGAATCGAATGACAAGTGAAGATGGTGGTCGAGTGCACAGGTCACGGGTGAGATGAGTTGACGGTCGAGTCGATTTCCGCACGTGTTAAGCTTCCTGGTCGATTGGGCCTTTTGACTGTTACTTTCACTTTTCCTTTTGTATTGCTCATACTCCCTTCTGAAGATTCCTGAACACAATAAAACTAAAAACCAAAATCAAAAACACAAGGATCCTAAAAAATATTTACAATGATACCTTTGGGACTTCCTCCCAAGTGAGCTTGTTTAAAGTTCCTAGCTTGACTTTTTAGCTTTTTAGGCTTTTGGGGGTTCATAGAGGAGCACAGAAAACCCCTCTGGTCGGACTTGGTCAGCTAAATATTTCTTGACTCTCTGACCATTTACAGTGAATTCACTACCATCTTTGTTCAGAAGAGTGATGGCTCCGAATGGCAGAACTTCCTTAACGTCAAAAGGTCCAGACCACCTAGACTTAAGCTTTCCAGGAAATAACTTAAGTATGGAGTTGAAAAGCAAAACCTGATCCCCAGCCTTGAGCTCCTTGACAACAATTTTCTTGTCATGAAAATTCTTTGTCCTTTCCTTGTAAATCTTGGAACTCTCATAAGCATCAAGTCTTATTTCTTCCAACTCATGGATGTCAAGAGTTCTCTTAGCCTGAGCTGTGTCAATATCCAAGTTCAGCAACTTGATAGCCTAGAGCGCCTTGTACTCAACTTCAACAAAGAGGTGACATGCCTTACCATAGATCAACTGAAATGGTATTCGTCCTATTGGCGTCTTGAACGCTATTCTGTACGCCCATAGTGTCTCGTCCAGCTTGACAGACCAATCTTTCTTCGAAACCCCAACGATCCTTGACAAGATTCCCTTGATCTGCTTATTCGAAACTTCAACCTGCCCACTGGTCTGAGGGTGATATGCAGTAGACACCTTGTGCTTGACCCCATACTTTCTCAGCATACTCTCAAACACCTTGTTGACGAAGTGAGTTCCACCATCACTAATCACTGCTCTCGGTAACCCATATCTTGGAAAAATTATACTTTTTAACAGCTTTAGAACAACCTTGTGATCATTGGTAGGACTGGCAATGGCTTCAACCCACTTAGAAACATAATCAACTGCCACCAGAATATAGACATTGCCATTTGATGGCGGGTTGAAAGGACCCATGAAGTCTATCCCCCAAACATCAAATATCTCTACTTCCAAGATCGGGTTCTGGGGCATCTCGCTCCTCCTTGTGATGTTGCCCATCCTCTGATAAGCATCACACTTGGTGATGAAACTGTGAGCGTCCTTGAACAAGGTTGGCCACCAGAGACCTGCTTGGAGAACCTTCTGCTGTCTTGAATGTGGCAAAATGACCTCCATAGACGGAACCGTGACAATGCTCAAGAACTCCCTGCACTTCCCCTTCTGCTATACATCTTCTGAACAGACCGTCAGAACCTCTTTTGTACAGATAGAGCTCATCCCAGAAGTAGTGATTGACCTCTCTGAAAAGCTTCTTCTTCCTGTAGGGATCCATGTCATCAGGAACTTCTCCACAGACCTTGTAATTCACGAAATCAGCATACCATGGTGCAGTGTCCAAAGTGATTGCCATACAATTGATTTTTAGGTTCTCAACCCCGGTGTCATGCATTTGCTCACAAACCTGGGCGACCAGAAGTTGTTCCTCAGGCATTGAATCATCTATTGGAACAGCATCTTCAATCCTCATTCTTGACAAGTGGTCTGCAACTCCATTTTCTATGCCTTTCTTGTCAACAATCTCCATGTCGAACTGCTGAAGTAGCAGAATCCATCTTAACAGTCTCGGCTTGGTATCTTTCTTCGAATAAATGTGTCTCAGAGCAGCATGGTCGGTGTACACTATGACCTTCGAACCTACAAGGTAGCTCCTGAATTTTTCGAATGCAAACACAACTGCTAGGAGTTCCTTCTCTTTGGTGGCGTACCTCCTTTGAGTCTCGTCCAAGGTGCGACTCGCGTAGTATATGACATGAAGCTTCTTGTCAATACGCTGTCCCCGAACTGCTCCAACTGCAAAGTCTGAAGCGTCACACATAATCTCAAACGGATGATCCCAATTCGGAGCTTGAACTATGGGTGCTGAAATCAAGGCTTCCTTGATCTTGCTGAAGGCTTCCAAACATGCTGCATCAAATTTGAACTCAACCTCCTTGCACAGCAACCTTGTCAAAGGTCTTGCAATTTTTGAGAAGTCCTTGATGAATCTCCTGTAAAACCCAGCATGTCCCAGAAAACTCCTGATGTCCTTCACTGTCTTAGGCGGTTGAAGTTGAACCATGACCTCAATCTTTGCCTTGTCAACCTCAGTTCCTCTTTCAGAAATCTTGTGTCCCAGAACGATCCCTTCTTCAACCATGAAATGGCACTTCTCCCAGTTCAGCACCAGGTTCGTCTCCTCACATCGCGTCAATACCCTGCACAGATTCAACAAACAGGAGGAGAAAGTGGAACCGTATACAGAGAAGTCGTCCATAAACACTTCCACTGACTCCTCAATTAAATCCGAGAAAATTGAAGTCATGCACCTCTGAAAGGTGGCAGGAGCATTGCACAAGCCAAATGGCATGCGTCTATAGGCAAAAGTGCCATAGGGACAAGTAAAGGTTGTCTTTTCCTGATCATTTGGTTGGATAGGGATTTGGAAGAATCCACTATATCCATCAAGGAAATAGTAATAAGGATGGCTAGCCAGTCTTTCCAACATTTGATCAATGAAAGGAAGAGGAAAATGATCTTTCCTAGATACAGCATTCAATTTCCTATAATCAATGCACATCCTATGTCCTGTAATGGTCATAGTTGGGATTAGCTCATTTTTATCATTTTTGATGACAGTAATTCCTCCCTTTTTAGGTACACAGTGCACTAGAGATACCCAAGTACTATCAGAGATAGGATAGATAACTCCAACATCAAGTAGTTTTAGGATTTCTTTCTTAACTACCTCTTTCAGATTAGGATTCAATCTTCTTTGGGGTTCAATACTAGCATATGATTCATTTTCAAAATTGATCCTATGGGTGCAAAGACTAGGTGAACTTCCCTTGATATCATCTAAAGAATAACCAATAGCCTTTCTATACTTTTTTAGCTCAGTTACTAGCATCCCCAATTCATCATCACTCAACCTAGCATTCACTATAACAGGATAAGTAGAATTGGTTCCCAGAAAGACGTACCTGAGCCCGGAAGGAAGAGTTTTGAGTTCTACCTTTGGAGCTTTCAGTTCTGACCAGTCGTCAGCACGGGAGTCTGGAATGATCGCGGTCAAGTGAGAGGGGTGCAACTTGATCGAACGGGACAACGGTGTCTCGAGTCGGGTCTTGATGTCGGTCGAGCGGCAGATATCACGTTCTGAACTCTGTCTCAACTGCACGTACCTCCTTTGCGTCAGATAGCTGCTTGAATTCCTCTGATCCATCCGTTTCTCTGTGGGAATCTAGCAGATGCTTGTAACAAGTGGTCTCCTCATGCATAAACCCTTCTTCTCCATCCTTGGTTAGAGCAGTTTTGAGATGATCATCTTCAGCTAGTTCCTCCAACAACTCATCAGCCAATTTATCCATCTCTTCAATGTAGAAGACTTGTCCTCCTATCGTTGGCTTCTTCAAGGTATCCTTGATGTCAAACTTCATAGTGAAGTCGTCGCCCAGATTGAGGTCAATCTTGTCATTTCTGACATCAATGATGGCTCCAGCAGTCGCTAGGAAGGGTCTTCCTAAAATCAGAAGATCTTTAGGTTCTTCATCCATCTCCAGAACCATGAAGTCTATTGGCACTTCCACACGTCTCTGATCCTGACAGGTAAGTCCTCTAAGATACCATGTGGAAGTCTCACTGATCTGTCTGCAAGAATGAGGGAGATGTCGCATCCCTTAAACCTTGTGAAACCCAACATCTTAGCCACAAAGAATGGCATCAGATTCACTGAAGCGCCAAAATCACATAAGCACCTCTCAAAAGACATAGGTCCAATGGAGCAGGGTATAGTGAATGATCCAGGATCTTTGAGCTTCTTGGGTACAGCCTTCTTCTGGATGATTTCACTGCACTCAAGACTTAGTACAACCATGCCGTGAACTTCTTTTGATCTCTCCATCACTAAGTCCTTAAGGAATTTCTGGTAGTGAGGAACAAGTGCGAATGCATCCAGCAATGGCATCCTCAACTCAATCTCCTTGACTTGTTTTTCGAACAAGGCTTTGTATTTCTCAGTAAGCTGCTTCTTGAACCTCACTGGAAATGGTAGAGGAGGCTTGTACGGTGGAGGGATGAATCTCGCAGGTCTGTCTTCAGAAACAACAGGCTCTTTAACCGCTTCATGTTTAGACTGCGTCACTGGTTCAACCGGGTCTTTGACTGTTTCGTCTGGGTTCTCCATCTGAGCGTCATATGATCAAAATCCTCCCCAGCTAATTCCTCACTGTCCTCAGTGACGTCTGGAACTCCTTGCCTGGGAGGCAATGTTTTCCCACTTTTCAGCGTAATGGCATTGGCGAACTCCTTGGGGTTCTGAACAGCTTTACCTGGGAATTGGCCAGGCTTTGGGGCAGAAGTAGAAGCCGATTGGCCCTCCATGTACCTTATCTTCGAATTCAGAGTTTCGAATTTGACGTTCAGATCATTGTAGGAACATTCCATCCTCTGACTAAGGTCAGCGAACTTCTTTGCAGTATCCATGGAACCGCTAGCTTGGCCCTGAAGAATTTGTTGCATCATCTGCTTCATTTCTTGATCTGGGGTTGGTGTAGGCTGAACTGGTTGAGGGCGGAATCCTGGCGGTGGTCCTGAGGGAGGTTGGTAACCTTGCTGGAACTGTTGTTTTGGAGCGAATCCCAGATTGTAAGGCTCAAAAGGTTTTTGTTGCCCTTGCTGTTGTTGTTGAGGCGGGTACACCTGATCTTGTGAATTAGCAACATTGGTACTTCGGTAAGACAAATTGGGGTTCGTCTTGTAGGGGTTGTAACCTTTGTTGTATCCACCCTGATTCTGAACATAGCTGATCTCTTCACTCTGCTCACCCTCCCCGTCTGGAACTTGGAAAGGGTCGTCCTCAGAGACGAAGTGGACGCTCCTCTGCTGGCTCAGCAAGATACGGTCAAGCTTCTCATTGACATTCTTGATGTCCTTCTTGTACTTCTCTTCAGACCCAGCGTCGCTGCAAAATGTGCGGTCATAATCCTCGTTGTAGTTGCCGTCGAACTGGGCGAGATTCTCCACCAGTTGCCAACCTTCATCGACGTCCTTGTTCAGGAAGTTACCGTTAGAAGCGGTGTCAAGCAGCATACGTATTATGCAAAGGACACCACGGTAGAGAGTACTCAGTAATGACTCGTTGCTAAAACCATGGTGTGGGCACTGGCTGTGGTAACCCTTGAAACGCTCCCATGCTTCACAGAATGATTTTGAGCTCTTCTGAGTAAAGCTGGAAATCTCATTCCTGAGACGTGCTGTTCTGGAGTTGGAGAAAAACTTGGCCAAGAATTCTTTCTTGCAACCATCCCAGGTGGTGATTGATCCCTTGGGAAGGGTTTTCTCCCATTGATGAGCCTTGTCTCCCAGGGAGAAAGGGAAGAGGCGCAACTTGTAACCATCCTCACTCACGCCGTTGATCTTGGTGAGACCACAAAGACGGTCGAACTCGTCCAAGTGGTCGAGTGGATCCTCCATAGGCAACCCGTGAAACTTTTTTCCTTGGATCATGGTGATCAGACCACTTTTTATCTCGAAGTTGTTGTTCGGCACAGCGAGAGGGACGATTCCATCACGTTGAGTATGAGTGTTCGGTGCATCCCCAGCACCAATGTGTCGCGGTCCCTGATGTGGTTCATTCTGGTGTTCCATAGTGACGTGTGCGGGATGATAAGTGGGTTGACGAGCTTGTCGTGGGCGTTGCAACCGATTGATTTCGTCGATCACAGGAAGGAGATTCTGATGCCCTCTTGATCTGGTGTGCATGCAAGGTTGCAATCAACAGGTACCTGAGATGCAAAACAAACAAGCAGAAAACCAAAGCAAGTCAGTACTCAGAATGATTGTGTAACAGAACTTAATCTTGCAAAACTTGAAATCTTAAATGTAGCAAAAAGAATCCCAAATGGCAACGGCGCCAAATTGATACTA
>NC_025696.1:18363502-18376112 GCF_000633955.1 Camelina sativa
TTGAGTATGAGTGTTCGGTGCATCCCCAGCACCAATGTTTCGCGGTCCCTGATGTGGTTCATTCTGGTGTTCCATAGTGACGTGTGCGGGATGATCAGTGGGTTGACGAGCTTGTCGTGGGCGTTGCAACCGATTGATTTCGTCGATCACAGGAAGGAGATTCTGATGCCCTCTTGATCTGGTGTGCATGCAAGGTTGCAATCAACAGGTACCTGAGATGCAAAACAAACAAGCAGAAAACCAAAGCAAGTCAGTACTCAGAATGATTGTGTAACAGAACTTAATCTTGCAAAACTTGAAATCTTAAATGTAGCAAAAAGAATCTCAAATGGCAACGGCGCCAAATTGATACTAAGATTTTTGTGTCTCCTAGCAGGTTCAATTAACCTTAAGTGTTGTAGTATTTAAGGTGTCAATCCAAATGGGATGTTGCTAACACTCAAGATGCGATCAAGCAATCACAAGTCAAGCCAGTTCAAGAAGAGTTTTTTTCTAACAATCCTAGAATGGTCAAAATACAAAACGGAAACGAGTTACAGAAACAGAAACGAAAATGTATGACAAGAAGCAAGCAAGAAAAAGAGAAACCGAAAATGATTCTAAGCATGAACAATGAAACAGTCTCGGGAATGTAATATCAATCAAAAAGATAAAAGTCCTAAGGATGGGAGTAATTAACGTCGGTGGAGTATCCTAGTCTACAGAGTGTTTAACATGCCACAAGCAATCTATCCCTAAACAATGAACATCACGACTTAGCTAATCCAATCTCTTGACAGAAGCTACTCAGACTCAACCACTTCCAAACCTAGCTCTCGCTAGAGAAACATGATCAAGCATGGCATGACAAACAAATTCATTCACGTCAACAAACATCCTAGACAGCTAATCTCTTAGGCTAGGAACGTAAGTCTCTGGCACTAGTTGGTCAGACATTTCATCGAACACCTTTTGGGTGTGGAAATGTCTCAAACCTAGTTCCAATTAATCAGAGAAAAACTATTATTTCCTACTCTAGCCCAGAAGGGAAATCATACAATCAACGCTTAAACACTCTGCATCCTCAGATCCTCCACCTAATCTATCTCATCCTCAAGAACTAACACACTACTCAGATCCGGAAATCATCACCAAAGATACAAATTCAGAAAATATTGAACAAAGCATAGTAGATAGATAGAAATGAGAAGAACAACTTTTGAGAAGAAATCCAATGCGAAAACTCGATAAAATCAAAGCTATCTGAATTACAAGATCGGAGTACGTTTTTGGTGGCTAGGTAAACCTTACAAAAGAAAACGAGATAAAAACTAAGATGATCTCCGCTAAGACTTAACAAAACGTGTTTTTAGTAAAGACATAAAATCCCTAAAACTTAAAACGACAAGATGAAGAGTCGGTTCGGGAATCTCCTGAAGCGTGTAAGATGGAACGTCTGCCTGACATGTGCGAACGAGTAGTGGCTCGAGTAAGTGATGGCCTTGGCTCGAGTGGAGTGATGGCTCTGGCTCGAGTGGAAGAGGGTCGAGTCGATGGGTGGCGACTCGAGCTGGAGGGTCGAGTCGACGGGTGGCGACTCGAGCTGGAGGGTCGAGTCGATGGGTGGCGACTCGAGCTGGATGTATACGATCCCACTAAAACGATGATAACTTTTGAACCACACCTCCGATTGGCTTGAAATAAACGACATTGGAAAGATGACTCAATTCTCTACAACTTAACTGAAGACATTGAAAGCTGAATCCCCAGACCGGTGGCTCGAAGGACGACTCGAACGGAGACTCGAGCTGGAGGGTCGAGTCGACGGGTGGCGACTCGAGCTGGATGTATATGCTTCCACTAAAACGATGATAACTTTTGAACCACACCTCCGATTTGCTTGAAATAAACATCATTGGAAAGATGACTCAATTCTATACAAATGTTTTGAAGACATCGTAAGCTCAATCCCCCGACCGGTGGCTCGAACGGCGACTCGATCGACGGTCAAGGTGTTGCTCGAGTGAGTGACGACTCGATCGACGGTCAAGGTGTTGCTCGAGTGGGTGACTCGAACGACGTCGAACGGTGACTCGAACGATGTGTTCCCGCCGTCTCCTAGATACCTGAAATACTCCGAAATGCACAATGTATGCAAGAATGATGCAAGAACTACCTAAATATGCAAAGTGTACAAAAGAGACTAGAAATTTATGCAAAACAACTAGTTATCCTAACTAAATGTATGGCATACATGCTTAGCAGAGAGAAAATATAGACATATCACCAATCTCCTCAATGCAGCCTTTGACATACTCAAAAATATATCCACTTGTATGAGCCTCATCTGAACTATCTTTATAAGAGCGAAACATTGTACCTCCTTTGCAATTAACACACAGATTTATGATACTTCTCCTCTTTCGACCAGACCAAACATATGTCATCACCGTGCACCCATTCTTCTTCCACTCTTCTTCTTGTGGTTTCAGCAAACCATGAACTGTATCAACCTCTTCCTTAAGTAAAGGCTCTCAAAGTTGGTGTTGACTTGGTGGTGTGACTCCTGGACCAAATTGTCTTATAGCTTCAGCCATTAGCTTAAACTCATTGTTTGCGATGGTATTGAAAGGAACCCCTGAAGCATACACCCACCTAGCAATATATTGTTGAACCTTGTGTAGCTTCTCTTTCCAAAGAGCATCATTGTGTAGCTTCTCTTATCCATTGGACCAAGTGTCCTTTGCATCTTTCTTGAACCCATTTCTTCAAGCTCAATCACATCATCCATATCTCCACTGCCATGAACATTAACTGTCTGCCGCAGCTCATCATCTAGAGTTACCTTCTTCTTCTTCTTCTTCTTCTTTGCTTCCTCGATAGCATTCTTGCACTTCTCTTGATCATCCTTTGATGATCTTGGACAAGCAGAAACATTTCCAGGAATTTTGGCAATGTGTTCTTTTATCCCGTAAGCACCTCCTGAAAATTCTTTCCCACACAATTTGCATTTAACTTTGTCAATATTCTTCGAATCAGACAACATTCCATATTCCCAAGCAACATCTTTAGAGTTTCTCTTCAAAACTGTTGAATCTGATGCTCCACTAGGTTCCTCATTTGAACCAGAATCCATTGGAACTTGAATAATTTCTGCAAAAAAATTACAAAAGACAAATCTGCAGTGAGATTCCAACTAAAACGATTCGTAACACTGCTTGACAAGATCAAAACAGAGTTTAGATATTAAAACAGAGTATAGCGAAGACAACAATGATCAAATGAAGTTCTCTAATCAACAAGACAACAATGATAGATGATAAAGCCAACAAAGAAAGATCAAAATCAAAACAAGAGAAGGAGAGTAAATCAAAGCTGAAACTGTATGTATATCGAATGAAGTTTGAGAACAAACAACCTAAGTGTCACGGCAGTAGAAAGAAACAATAATAAAGCTTAGGGTTTTATCAATTTATAGGTTTATATTTTGAATAAAGGTTAAAAAAAAAAAACGTACCGTATATACAATAACCGTATAGTCGACCGTATATACGCCGTATAAACAACCATATTAGACCAAGCCGTATATGTTACATTTAGACAAGAAACGGTACACTAGGTCACCGTATACCGTATAGAGCCCGTATTTTAGAACACTGGTGATAGGTATATGAGATATAGATTGTAATGAGACAAATTTGATATAGGTCTATCGGACCAGCCTGCATATCTAGTTTTTAATTGGCTTGATCGGATTGGTTTGTCAGACCACTCATCCCTACTTTTGATGGTTTAAGCATATAACAAATTGATAATACTAAATATATTTCAGAAATACTATTCAAATTGCTTTGATTACAGTTTTAGTTTAATCCAACTTAGAATTATGGGTATGAGTGTTAAAAAAAGGAAGTGGAAAAAGGATGAAAGTAAAGTGATGAAAAATAGAAACAAAGTCAAAAAGAAAAGATAATATTCTATTAACCTAACATATGATTATGAATTTTTATGATTATGCTGTAGTTGAAACAGAACCTCAATGAAACCTAACATATGGGTTTCTTTATATCGTATGAGTTTGAGAGCTTTGTTGGTAATTCATGATTCATTAGTCGAAGAAACAAGGTTTATATTCAACTTAATTTTTTAACTAAGAGATGGTTGTGACTTGTGGAGTAACGGAGGCAAAGTATCCATGAAATGGTGCTTTCTCCATATTTTCTCATTATTTGCACATATGTACGATTTTAAGTTACAACCCTAAAACCATTGGATATATAAAACTCTTTCTAATGTTCTAGCATATGCATCTCTCCAATTGTCACGTGAACTAGCTCCACAATCTCGTGTCATTTATAGTTCTTGCTCATCATTATCTAAACGCTGATGTTATAATGCGACATACGTTTGACCTTGTGTATATATTTACTTATATAATTATATGTTGGCAGCATATAAAACTATATATTCAAAAATGATGTACCGTATAGGATCCTCGAGGACTTGAGCTTAATTTGATTTCATATTGTTTATCAATTACAAATTTCGCCAATTTAGTCATATATTTCAATTCTTCAAGTGCCACTTATCTTAACACAACTCGGGCTAATCGACTCCTGAAAAAGGGAATCAATCACTCTATTTATACTTTACAGACGGTGTCTTCGTTGATTGTAACAAACTAACAATGTTGACTAATGGACTTTAGAACTGAATTGCATGAGACATCTGACAGAAACTTAATGTTTACCAAAAGTCTGATCAATAATATGCATTTTAATATTAATGTAGACCAAAAGTCTGAATAGTATGCATAAAATGATAGAAAAAGAAAATCAAGAAGTGATTTTTGAGTCTATCACATCCGTTTTTAATAGAAAATTTCATTCATCTACGGAATATTAAAATAAACTATGAAGCTAAATAGTGGAATAATAAATTATAAATTTATATTAGATGAATGATTTGTAAATCCTAATAGAATTGTAAAAATATGAAAATCAAAATACATGGATTTTGAAATAACATGTTTTATCCTTGCAATTGAATCATTTTATTTTTCATTTTCAAATCCATTCAAATCCATTTAAAACATAAAGTAAGTTTTGAAATTCAAAAACAAATTATTAAACGAATAACATGAGATTTTAACAAGTATTTATAAATCATATATTCAATAACACATAATTTTGATAAGTTTTTAAACTCGATAATCGAATAACACATGATTTTTGTTTGAATTTCTAAATCTATTAAAATCATAAAACCAATAACTCTTTATACTTTTGAAATGTGTGGAATGATTAGTTTTGCTATTTCATGTTCATCTATTTTTAACAATCAGTCAAGATGTACTCGCCATTTATGACAGACGACTTTTACATTTTTACGTTATTCGTTCTATATATGTATATATTCCTTCTTGCCATTTTTGGCTGATTGATCAGTTCACACGTTATGCGTTCTATATATGTATATATTCCTACATGCCATTGGATCTTTGTTACGTTTGTACAGTTCACACGTTCAGAGTCTTCCAATTAATTTATTTTATTTCTTTGCTATAATTTGGAGAATCAAAGCCCTTTAGTTTATTACATATATGGACTACTAGACTATAGAATTACATTTCTAGCTCCGACACGGAAATCCAAATTAAGGAATAAGGACTTTGAATTGAATTAATTTGTCATATATAACTAGATTATTTGGTGTCGAATCATGTAAGTTACCTGGATCTGGTCCGATTCATTATCGTCGTAATAATATATCAAATTAAAAGCTCTGAAGAACTCAACTCAAGTTTATCCTTAAATTTTCAATTATAAACTCTCTTTGTTCTTAATTTATCTCATTTTTAGACTTTTTAGACGTGTTAAAAAAATATTTATACATTATTACGCATGTTAAAAGTTTATTATAAATGCATTATTTAAATATTTTTTTTTAACTTTTCATCAATAATAACAACTAAGAAATATTACATAAAAATTATCTTTTTTGAAACAAACATTTTTTCCTAGCGGAGCTTCCTCTGTTTGCGCTGAGAAAGAAAAAGAAGAAGATCAAAGGGGCAATATGGGCTAAAAACTGCTAAAAATGCTGTAATAAATAGACACTATTGGTTCAAAAAGATGATTTATTTATTTTAGTTATTTAAGTTTTAGGTCAGTAGTGCATATACTCAAATTTGGAGGATTTTATGAGATTTAGGAAATTTAGAGTTTTTGATAGAGAGCGGAAGCTTAATGAAGAATGCTAGATCTCCAGGAGAACTCGGATTCACGAACAGATTTTGCTTACAATGTCGTAACTTGACGAAGAAGCAATAAGGATAGGGCCGAGATCGGGAACGATATCGACGTGGTTTTGCAAGTCCTCCTTGCAGGGCTTGAACACAAGCTCTTAGGGTTGAGAGTCCTCCTCTCTAGACTTTTGACAAAGCTCTCTTAAAACTATTTTATTCAATAATCGATCATTAACTTTACAATAATGAGTCACGTCTCTTTAAATAAGAGGAAGAGGATGAAAACCCTAACCGAAAGAAGAAGCAAACAAATACAAGCCCAAATATACATTAAGCCCATAAGAAACAAAAACCAAAATAATGAATGAACTCAAACGTGATGACCGTCACGTTTGCATTGAAGATGCGCTGCATCAGTTTTGATAGATTTTAAAGAAGTTGATATGATTTAAGATTAAAAAAAAATTTCAAATCCCACCTAAAATCATGAGATTTGGATTTCTGTATTTTTAACTAAACAAATCATTTCAAATCCTCCAGAATCCCTAAAGCTTATTAAAATCTAAATTCATAAACTTTTTTGAATAACAGTGGATTTCAAAGTAGATTTTTAAATCATCAGTTTAATACCAGTGGATTTTAATGAACTTTTTAAAATCTATGATTGAATAACATATGACTGGTAAATTTTACACAAATCACTAAAAATGTCAAGTTGAATACCCTCCCCTAAATGATTGCAAAAGGATATGGCGTATTAACTAAAAAAAAATATGATCATATTATTATTAATTATATCAGGATAATTAATTTGGTTTATAAAAAGTCATCAAAAGTTTAATTAATATGTTTAATGGTTCTTGCTTTCAGTTTAGTTTCCGGGGACTTTTCTTTCGTCCGTCAGCTTAGCTTCCCTCGTTTAGGCTTTAGACTCTAGGGATATTTATGTTTCCACCGGCTTAAGTTTCTATTTCATGTATCCTTCACGTTTATTATCAATATTATCAGATGACAAAAAAAAAAGGATATCTCATCTTCTGTTTTTAGATTCCGCTCACTGACCAGTCTTACACAGAAATCTATATATACATTTTTGGAGACAATTATGAAATAAATCCTGAAGTTCAGTACTATTTACAGAGAATGCCACTGATATTAAAGATTTACTTAAATTCATTTTTTTAAATAAAAACTAATTGTTATACATAGTAATTGTTAGAGGAACATATGCCATAAATTTTGGTTTAATTTTTATAAATAAATTCGAAATGTATTTATAGAAACTAATTAGTTCTACCTAAATTATTAAATAAAATAAATATACTTTTTTATATTTTAACACCATTTAAAAAATGATTATTTCTATGTTAAACTTAATAAAAATTAAAGTATTATGAATCTTTAGATTTATAAATGTTAAAAATCTCATAAAACAGGGTTTATTTCAAAACGGGTTATAGCAACATTAGCATAAATTTTAAATATTATTAATCAAATGCTAGAACATGGGTTAAATTTTAATTAATGTATAAATATAAGAGATAAAGATTTAAAATATCTATATATACATTTTTGGAGACAATTATGAAATAAATCCTGAAGTTCAGTACTATTTACAGGGAATGCCACTGATATTAAATATTTACTTAAATTTATTTTTTTAAATAAAAACTAATTGTTATACATAGTAATTGTTAGAGGAACATATGCCATAAATTTTGGTTTAATTGTTATAAATAAATTCGAAATGTATTTATAGAAACTAATTAGTTCTACCTAAATTATTAAATAAAATAAATATACTTTTTTATATTTTAACACCATTTAAAAAATGATTATTTCTATGTTAAACTTAATAAAAATTAAAGTATTATGAATCTTTAGATTTATAAATGTTAAAAATCTCATAAAACAGGGTTTATTTCAAAACGGGTTATAGCAACATTAGCATAAATTTTAAATATTATTAATCAAATGCTAGAACATGGGTTAAATTTTAATTAATGTATAAATATAAGAGATAAAGATTTAAAATATCTATATATACATTTTTGGAGACAATTATGAAATAAATCCTGAAGTTCAGTACTATTTACAGGGAATGCCACTGATATTAAATATTTACTTAAATTTATTTTTTTAAATAAAAACTAATTGTTATACATAGTAATTGTTAGAGGAACATATGCCATAAATTTTGGTTTAATTGTTATAAATAAATTCTAAATGTATTTATAGAAACTAATTAGTTCTACCTAAATTATTAAATAAAATAAATATACCTTTTTATATTTTAACACCATTTACAAAAATGATTATTTCTATGTTAAACTTAATAAAAATTAAAGTATTATGAATCTTTAGATTTATAAATGTTAAAAATCTCATAAAACAGGGTTTATTTCAAAACGGGTTATAGCAACATTAGCATAAATTATAAATATTATTAATCAAATGCTAGAACATGGGTTAAATTTTAATTAATGTATAAATATAAGAGATAAAGATTTAAAATATACAAAACATTAGTCATATATTCATATATATATATATATAGTTAATCTATTAATCAAATTATATTTTTCTTTTCTAAAATAAAATATAGCTCCGCGGTGTACCGCGGGTAAAATCTAGTTTGGTAGTATAAAGAGGACATTTTCTTAGAAGTCTAGACTCTTTGATAAATGAGGCAATGGTGAGAGCAGACTAGATTCAAATTCGAATACCTCAGTGACCTATAGTGGATAAAATTCCTTGGACATTTGAGCTATCTAGAAATGCAGTTCGGGCATGGTAGCGTTGGCCAAATTAAAAGACATTTGAGTTGGAGCAAATGGTCAAGATTCTCAATATATATGCTCTCGTAGAAGAAAATGGAGTAATTTATCATCTAGTTCAAGGCTAGTTGTATATGAGATTAGGAGGAAAACGGCTGATGATTGTATATGCATGCACTTTAATTATGTCGTTATTCAAACTATTACTGCTTGCTTATTAAGATTTTGTCTCTCTTCACGCACAATACGTCGATAGACTTGATAGAGCCTCCATGCCTGTAATAGTAAAGCGAACAATATCTAAATCTTGTATCTGCTAAGCCATTGAAAAAGGTATTGGTTCTCTCTTTGTCACGATCTTCCTCCAATTTCGTCGCAAGTTCACGACAATTACATGTTTGAATTGGTTTGTATATGGCCAATTCATCCCACATCTTTTTATCTTTTCGAAACTATACCTTCATGGTTGCTCGAATTTCACTTTGAATCTTTCGTTTACTAATTGAAAGAGTTTTTTTTTTTTTTTCGGGTTCCATTCGATGAAAAAGTAAGATAACATAGAGTGATAGCTTTATTCAAATAAAAAGTAAATAAATGTGGGAAAGTAAGGACATGCATTTTAAAGGAGAATATATGAGAAAATGATAATATTTTGAGTGACATGCATTAAATTTATTTTATTTTTGATTGTTGAAGTTTGTTTTAAAAAAAAAATTGGGCATTCTCAAAAATACTTCTTTTTCCATGCTCTTTTTTTAAAATACCCTTCAATGTTGACCATTTTTAAAACTATCTTTTTTTATGGCCAAAATGATCAAATTACCCTTGCTTTAAGTGATCAAAAATCGAAAAAAATTCTTGACAAAAAATTTCCCGGCAAGAATGTAGTCATCAAAAATCGCAAAAATTTCCCGACAAAAAAATAAAAAATTTCCTGCCAAAAAATGAAAAAATTTCCCACCAAAAAATGAAAATTTTCTGGCCAAAAAAATTAAAAAAAAATTTCTGCCAAAATTACAAAATTAGATTTTCCCGCAAAAAAAAATTAATTTTATATCTTTTAAAAACCTTGTAAACGTTTTTAAAAGCCTTTTAAAAATCTTAACATTTTTAAAATTCTTTTAAGAACGTTGTAAACGCTTTTAAAAGGTTTTTAAGAGATTTTTTAATATAAAAACCTTGTAAACGCTTTTAAAAACATTTTAAAAGTATTTTAATAACCTTTTAAAAACCTTGTAAACGCTTTTACAAGGTTGTAAACCTTTTAAAAACCTTATAAAAGTCTTGTAAAAAAATTTTTGGCGGGAACTTTTTTTTTGGCGAAAAATTTTGTCAAATTTTTTTCTGACGGAAAAACTTTTTCGAAACTTTTTTTTGGCGAGAAAGTATGTCAGAAATTTTTTGTGGCAGAAATTTTTTGTTTTTCATTTTATTGATTAAGTTAATTTTCATTTAAGGGTAAAATGGTTATTAAAAAATAAAGGTCGGCAAAAATAAAAATGGCAAAAAAAGGGGGTATTTTTGGGTATTTCTAATAAATTCCCAAAAAAAACTTTAAGAAAATGATTTGATAAAAAATCGTACATAGTTTACATATACTTTAAGAAAATAAGTTAGTTTGATAGTAGTTAATAATATATTATTAATGATTTCAAAAGAAAAAAAAAACTATTGTATGAGGATAAAATATATATGAGGCGTTATCAAAAAATAGTTATTGGAAAACTATAGATACGATAGTTTATATCCAACATGCAACGTCGTCAGTTTCTTATTTATAATGACGTACGTTTTCTTTCATTCTGAATAAACTCGGAGCATTAATAGAAAATGTGGAGACTGAGAATTGGTGCTAAGGCTAGAGATGATACTCACTTGTTCACCACCAACAACTATGTTGGAAGGCAGATTTGGGAGTTTGATGCCAACGCTGGCTCTCCGGAGGAACTTGCAGAAGTGGAGGAGGCTCGTCTGAATTTCTCCAACAACAGGTCACGTTTCAAGGCTAGTGCCGATCTCCTATGGCGGATGCAGGTGAAAATTTCAGTGAAAAACACATTACAATTTGGTCTCTATCTCAAAACAAAAAAAAAAATTGATTTATTATTCTTTTTGTGGAGTTTACAGTTTCTTAGGGAGAAGAAGTTTGAGCAGAAGATTCCCCGAGTTATCGTAGAGGATGCCGAGAAAATAACGTATGAAGATGCAAAGACAGCATTAAGAAGAGGGTTACTCTATTTCACGGCCTTGCAGGCTGATGATGGACATTGGCCTGCTGAAAACGCTGGCTCAATGTTCTTCAATGCCCCTTTCGTGAGTTACTCATTTATAAATTAAACAGCTAGTTTCAAAATAATCGATTTTATACAATGATTAAAAAAAAAAACAAATCATGTTGCATATATAGGTGATGTGTTTGTACATCACTGGACATCTTGAGAAAATCTTCACACCCGAGCATCGTATAGAGTTACTTCGTTACCTGTACAACCATCAGGTACAGCTATTTATATATCTTGCGCGCGCACACACAAATATATTTATCAAATACAAAAAAAAAAACTTAAAGCAAAACTGATTGGTACGTACGTAGAACGAAGATGGTGGGTGGGGATTACACGTAGAAAGCCCAAGTAATATGTTTTGCACGGTCATCAACTATATTTGTTTACGAATCATGGGAGTAGAAGTCGGTCATGACGATCAAGAAAATGCTCTCGCAAGGGCTCTCAAGTGGATCCTCAACCATGGCGGTGCTACCTATACGCCCTTGATCGGAAAAGCTTGGCTTTCCGTATGTGACTACTTTCCCATTTCTAATATATATATTATTTTAGGAGTGTTCTTCATTGAAAGTGATATATAAATATGTGGGCTAATCCAAATATTGCTAATTGGTATATCTTCCATTGGGAATTTGATCAGGTTCTTGGCGTGTATGATTGGTCTGGATGCAAACCTATACCTCCTGAGTTCTGGTGTCTTCCTTCTTCTTTTCCTGTTAATGGAGGTTTGAATATTATGGACTGCTTATAATTAATACTGTGGGCTTGGTTTTAGGATTTTAGCTTCATTTTCTTATATCTATATAAAAATATATATCAATGACAGGGACTTTATGGATTTACTTACGGGATATATTCATGGGGCTGTCATACTTGTATGGTAAAAAATTTTTCGCTACCCCAACCCCTCTGATTCTCCAGCTCCGAGAAGAGCTTTATCCGGAGCCTTACGCAAAAATCAATTGGAGGCAAGCACGAAACCGATGTGCAAAGGTAAATTAAGTTATATAATACACATATATATATATATATATATATAAATTTTTTTTTGAAGTAAGTATGTTTATAAATAAAAAATGTATTAAAGCAAAGATATTTTTTTATCATGCAGGAAGATCTTTACTATCCACAGTCATTTTTACAAGATTTGTTTTGGAAAAGTGTTCACATATTCTCAGAGAATATCTTAAACCGATGGCCTTTCAACAATCTCATAAGACAAAGAGCTCTTCGAACCACTATGAAACTCGTTCACTATCATGATGAAGCCACCAGATACATTACAGGTGGATCTGTGCCGAAGGTAATTGTTGAGCAAGATG
>NC_025696.1:18376332-18382184 GCF_000633955.1 Camelina sativa
TTCCATTGGGAATTTGATCAGGTTCTTGGCGTGTATGATTGGTCTGGATGCAAACCTATACCTCCTGAGTTCTGGTGTCTTCCTTCTTCTTTTCCTGTTAATGGAGGTTTGAATATTATGGACTGCTTATAATTAATACTGTGGGCTTGGTTTTAGGATTTTAGCTTCATTTTCTTATATCTATATAAAAATATATATCAATGACAGGGACTTTATGGATTTACTTACGGGATATATTCATGGGGCTGTCATACTTGTATGGTAAAAAATTTTTCGCTACCCCAACCCCTCTGATTCTCCAGCTCCGAGAAGAGCTTTATCCGGAGCCTTACGCAAAAATCAATTGGAGGCAAGCACGAAACCGATGTGCAAAGGTAAATTAAGTTATATAATACACATATATATATATATATATATATAAATTTTTTTTTGAAGTAAGTATGTTTATAAATAAAAAATGTATTAAAGCAAAGATATTTTTTTATCATGCAGGAAGATCTTTACTATCCACAGTCATTTTTACAAGATTTGTTTTGGAAAAGTGTTCACATATTCTCAGAGAATATCTTAAACCGATGGCCTTTCAACAATCTCATAAGACAAAGAGCTCTTCGAACCACTATGAAACTCGTTCACTATCATGATGAAGCCACCAGATACATTACAGGTGGATCTGTGCCGAAGGTAATTGTTGAGCAAGATGATAAGCAGAGAACATATATATGTTTTGGATTATTCCTTTTCATATTTTTGTATTTCCGTGTATAGGCCTTTCATATGCTTGCATGTTGGGTAGAAGACCCATCAAGTGATTATTTTAAGAAACATCTTGCTCGAGTCCCTGATTTCATTTGGATTGGCGAGGATGGCCTTAAGATTCAGGTTGGTTCTTCTTGATTCTGACTATGAATTATGTATAAGCTCTAAACTCACATCGAACGTATAGCACTAAAACGTTGCATTAACATATGTACACCTCTTCTCTATATATATAGTCTTTTGGTAGCCAACTGTGGGATACAGCCTTGTCACTACATGTCTTGATAGACAATGTCGATGATGATGATGTTGATAAAGAGATTAGGTCAACGCTCCTTAAAGGATATGATTACTTGAAGAAATCTCAAGTTACAGAGAACCCTCCAGGTGATTACGTGAAAATGTTTCGTCACATGGCGAAAGGTGGATGGACGTTTTCGGACCAAGATCAAGGATGGCCAGTTTCAGACTGTACTGCTGAGAGTTTAGAGGTAACAATAATTAATACACCGACTTTTTTTTTAATTAGTCAATAGTCTCCTGCCTAAACAATGTGTTGGTCAAATTATTGTCTAGTGCTGTCTTTTCTTTGAGAACATGCCGTCAGAGTTTATTGGCAAGAAAATGGATGTGGAGAAACTCTACGACGCAGTTGATTTCCTTATCTATTTGCAGGTATATCGATTAAGAAACCAATGATTGTCATGTTACCAATGTTAGTATAAAAGTATTACTAGTGGAGCATAACAGTAGCATTTAAATTGATAACTGTAGTCTACAATAGATTGAGTTGACTAGTGAAATTCAAGATCGATGTACCTGGTAATGAGGGAATTCTAATAAATGCCTGATTTAAAAGTATTATCTAATTACTTAATGAATTTATTATTATTTAATCATGAAAATTAAAATTAAATTTGTATTCACTATATAGAATATTAATGATAGAATGGATATGGGTAATAATTCGACAAATAAAACAGTTTTAGTGTAAATTATTCATATCACTCCAACAACGTAAGTACGTACGTAAGTATGCATCAGCTTATTAATATATTTTATTTTGACAGCAAACATTATGTTTTTTTGTAAAGTTTCATATATGAGATGTTTTGTACGAAACTATTTTTATAGAGTGATAACGGAGGTATAACAGCATGGCAACCAGCGGACGGGAAAACATGGTTAGAGGTAATGTATATATGTGTTTTTGGCCAATTTTTTTCAATGAGGTTACAATTTTAAATGACTCCAATAAAATGCAGTGGCTTAGTCCAGTGGAGTTTATTGAAGACGCGGTCGTTGAGCATGAGTAAGATATATTCATCGACCCTTTATTTCTTTGATCTAATGTATGTTTGAAAAATAAAAAAAAGCTTACATTGTGGGATGTCATCTCTATCTTTAGGTATGTGGAATGTACGGGGTCAGCAATTGTTGCGTTGGCTCAGTTCACTAAACAGTTTCCGGGGTATAAAAAAGAAGAGGTTAAACGTTTTATAACAAAAGGTGTGAAGTACATTGAAGACTTTCAAATGGTGGATGGTTCATGGTACGGAAACTGGGGAGTGTGTTTTATCTATGGAACCTTCTTTGCGGTAAGAGGTCTTGTGGCTGCAGGGAAGTGTTACAATAACTGTGAGGCGATTCGTAGAGCAGTTCGTTTCATTCTCGACACACAAAACCCCGAGGGTGGTTGGGGAGAGAGCTATATATCTTGTCCAAGCAAGAAATATATTCCTTTGACAGGAAACAGGACAAATGTGGTGAATACAGGACAAGCACTTATGGTTCTAATTGTGGGTAATCAAATGGAAAGAGATCCTTTGCCGGTTCATCGTGCTGCCAAAGTGTTGATCAATTCACAATTGGATAACGGCGATTTCCCACAACAGGTGAATACAATCCCATTTCTTTTTTCAATTCACTCTAAATAAAACTTATAAAAAATATAATAATTTTTTTTTGTTTAATTTTAACTTTGTTTTTTTCTAAATTTTCAGGAAATAATGGGAGTGTTCAAGATGAATGTGATGCTCCATTTTCCAACCTATAGGAACATGTTCACTCTTTGGGCTCTCACACATTACACGCATGCTCTGCGAGGGCTCTGAAACAACTCGAACCAAGAATATTAATAGGCTGGTTTTCATAATATATATTCAGATAAAAGTATTGGGAAAATGTAACTAAACACAACCGTGTATGAATAAAATCGAGACTGTATTTAAATCTAATACCAGTGTTGTAGAATATCGTTTATTCAACACAACCTCCGATAATCTCTATGTCTTATGATCACTACTCTAATCATATATACTCCTAACATGCATCACAAAGAAAGCATGAAAAAAAAATTACCTAGTGAGGTAAATCATTCCTACTCACATGCTGTCACAATTTATAATCACCCAATTACTCAAACAATAATTTACATTAATCATACAGCTTCATGCTCATACACATAATAGAAAATATTTATATTCTCATAACTTGCTCGACATTCTCTAACATGCCCATGAGTCTTTATCTATCCTTCTTCATGGCCACACAACCCTCGAGCTTGGTCAACATGACTCTCCAGTCCACTGTTTGGACACATTCTATTATTTCGAACATCAGGTCCAATAAAATATATCAAGGCACGGGGATTGTCCTATGCATGAAGCTACTAAGGTGAAGCCAACATATTACCAGGTCTTTGTGCTTCTTCCGTAGTAGTCAAGGTAGCTACACAGCGGCAAGTCACAACATTTTATCGACTAAGGCGAAGTACATCTTATCCAAAATTGATGTATTCTAAGTGGGTTACGGCGTTTTATAAAACATGTGAGTATTCATGTTCTTTAACTCTTTTTTTTTTTCTTGCGAACAAGTTAGATCTAAGTTCAGCTTAGACTTCATCTAGGAAGGTTGGTCCTATGTAAATAGTTAAATAACAGCATTCAAGTTTGCTTTGGGTCCATCTGAAAAGGTAGTGAAATATACCGCTTTTAATGTCAATGGCATCAAATTCCGGACAACTGACAGAGATGCTGACCTAAGAACTCAAAATAATAGTGGTTTTTGTGGCTGCTGAGACTATGAGTTATGCTAGTTCTCGTGATCCTAACCCAATAACAGAAGCAGTACCATATTACGGAAAGCTGGTTGAAGTTATTGAGTTAAACTACTACGAGGTTTTTGGATATATCTCTCACACTAAGAAGGGTGACACACTATATATAAATCAACTGTACCATTTTTACCTTTTGTTTTTATTTGTGTTCTTGAAGTTAGATCAGATATGTATTTCCTGATAATTTACATTTATTTCTGTTACTTTGTTTTTTTTTTTTTTTGCCAACAAAGTACAAGATCAGCTCAAATGAGCCAATTAGCAGGAAAATTGTTCATAAAGGTAATTGGATGCAATTCCATTCTAGCACGACGCGCCAGCTTGTCTGCACTACCATTCTGTGATCTGGGAATCTGAACTACTGAGAATGAGAGAAATTCCTCCTTATCTTCTTCAATTACGTCCAAATATGTCTTGAAAGCAGGCCACTCGGAAGGCGAAGACACCATCTTCACCAGGTCAGAAAAGTCTGTGAGAAAAATAACTTTCTCATTATCCGCTCCAATCATACATCGCATTGCCCAAATAAGAGCTTCCACTTCGGCATGGAGAGGTGACAAGCTACGGCGAGAGTTAGATGCACCCATAGTGGGAGATTCTCCGTTAGGATAAATGCAATGCCAACCTCTGCCAATAAACTGATCAGTCGCCTTCCAAGATCCATCCACAAAGCAATGGTGACTGGTTCCATAATTATTAACCATGAGACTAATATCAACCGTAGAAGCAGAGAAAAGTCGCAAACCACCCTGAGGTGAAGAAACTAAAGAATCCTCCTGGGCCAAAGACCAGAGCTTTGCCTCCTTTTCCGCTATCTGTAAAATCCCTAAAGGGTTAGAATCCAAATTGCTAAATAATTTGTCATTTCTGGCCTTCCAGATATACCAAAGAATCCACGGGAATACTTCCACCGAAGGAATGTCCTGAAATCTCCAAAATAAGGAATCCATGTTTGTATAGACGTATTCGGCAGGAAAAAATCCCGAAGACGTCGGGAATGGTGACAGACCCCAAACTTGCCGAGCTGGAGGACATAAAAAAAGAGCATGATTAATTGTCTCCTCCGTCCCTCCGCAAATCTCACACTCCTCAGCACAACCCAATCCACGTCTCCGTAAATTAGTTGTTGTCGCCATACAGCCCGTAATTGCTTGCCACATAAAATGCCTAAGTTTTGGCGAGCACCGAACCTGCCAAACAAATGCCTGAAGAGGAGTAATGTTGGGACCGAAAATAGGGGAATCGGTTTCTGGTTTCTGGCGCAAGGCTTGATATCCAGATTTAACAGTGTATATACCGGATTTTGTCAAATGCCAACCCAAGCTATCCTGAGTGGTCCGAATACCAAGAGGTAAAGCAAAGATAAGGGCAACATCCTCCGGCTCGAAAGAAGCCGAAAGTAAAGCCAAATCCCAGGAGTGGGAGCTCCTGTCAATGAAAGTTTCAACTCTAAGCGTGGGATCAACTGGCGATCCTGAATGCAATGCTGGTCTCGGGGGTTGAGCAGGGATCCAGGGGTCAGACCATACTAAAATGGAATCACTCGAACCTACCCGTTTAATGAGTCCTTTGTTTACCACAGAGCGAGCAGAAATCATACTCCGCCATCCATAAGATGTGAGTAGGATTTAATTGGATCAAATGGATCAGAATGCCTATAATATCGGCCTTTGAAAACCTTTGCAAATAAAGAGTCTAGAGCTGAAATTAACCGCCATAGTTTCTTAGCCAACAATGCGGTATTAAAATCATCCAGACACCGAAAACCCAATCCTCCCTCCATTTTATGAACACATAACCTGTCCCACGCGATCCAATGTAACCCTCGTGTTTCTCCGGAAGAGCTCCACCAGAAATTAGAGATCGCACTAGTAAGTTTCCGTGTAACTGTTTGTGGGAGTCGAAAACAGGACATAACAAAGGTAGGGACAGCAGTCGCTACCGATTTGATCATAACCTCTTTCCCCCCCCCCCC
>NC_025696.1:18382717-18386392 GCF_000633955.1 Camelina sativa
CCCCCCCGAGACAGTAACCTGGCTGGCCAGCCACCAGCTCGTTTTTGCAACCGATCATGAACAAAAGAGAATATTTTAGTTTTCGACCCACCAAGACTTTCAGGGATACCCAAGTATGAACTCATACCACCTAAGGCGGTGATACCCAAGATGCCTTTTAATTCCTCACGCACACCCGCATCCACCAAATGTCCAAATTGAACCGAGGACTTTTGGAAGTTAATCCGCTGTCCAGAAATCCGTTCATACTGTCGTATAATCCCTAAAACAACCTCACATTGCTCCTTTGTGGCCCGGCAAAAAAATAGACTATCATCTGCAAACAATAAGTGCGAAATCGCCGGGCAAGCAGTGGACACCTTAATACCCGTTATAAGTTTAGACCGTTCCGCCTTTTGGAGGTTTGCAATGAGAACCTCGGTACAAAGAATAAACAGATATGGAGACAGGAGATCTCCCTGACGAAGACCTCGAGAAGGAATTATGGATCCATGGGGTTGACCATTTAATAATACACTATACTGAACAGATGTCACACACCACATGATCCACGAGATCCATTTTCACAAAAACCAAACCTCCGCAATACATGATCTAAGAAAGACCATTCTACCCGATCATATGCCTTACTCATATCCGTTTTAATGGCCTTAAACTTGCCCTTACAAGAGGGATTAGTACGGAGACCATGAAACATCTCCTGAGCAATCAAAATGTTATCCGTAATTAGCCGTCCTTCTATAAAAGCCGATTGCGTCTCAGAGATCAATGTTGGCAGAAACTTGCGCAGACGCTGACATAAGATCTTTGAGATGATCTTGTAACCAACATTGCACAAACTAATGGGCCTCCATTCAGTCATCCGAGTCGGTTTATCCACTTTTGGAATAAGACAAATGTTTGTCCTATTTAGACGTGTATCAAAAGAACCACCTTGAAAGAAAGAATCAACCAAAAGCTTTAAATCAGCCTTAACCGTATCCCATGCATGCTGATAAAAAAGGGAAAATATCCTGAAAGTAAGATACCGCTATATCCTTGACCTTAGGCTCCTCTGTAATCCAATGTTCGGCTTCGTCCTGCAACCCAACAATGCGATTTTTAGCTCGTCTTTGTTTCGTTTGGGCATGGAAATAACTTGTATTTTGATCCCTAAAACGCATCCAACGGCTCCTACTTTTCTGATACCAGTAAATCTCTTCATCTCGATAAGCTTCCCGCAGCTTCCAGGTCAATTCCAAAATAACCTCAACAGACACAGATTCATCCGCCTGAGCGGTCGCTAAGTTAGACTTTATCTCCTCAATCGTTTCCCGACCATATGGGATCTGCAATTTCCGCCATCGAGAAATTGCCTGATGGCATTTAATAATTTTATCCATTAAATTTCCAGTTACTCCCGTTTCCGGAGAGTCCCATCCCTCTGAAGTAGCTCCAAATAAACCCTCTTTATCAAGCCACCGTCTATCGAACCGGAAAACGTTCCTCCCTCGCCTATATTTATCTGCAAGAGAGGCTAATACCAGTTTATGGTCCGAAGCTATCATCGGTAAATATTCCGTGAAGAAATCACTGAACAAGTCATGAAGTTTCTCATTGGCTAGAGCTCGATCAAGACGACACCGTATTGGCTTCTTATCCCGCCAACCACGCCAAGACAAACTATCCCCAACCGCAGGAAACTCTAGTAAACCACAATGCCGAATCATTGTATTTTACCCATAAAGGAAGACGCATGGCGCAGCTTCCCTCCCCGTTTTTCATGGTTACCTTTTAATTCATTAAAATCTCCAATAAGAAACCACGGAGAGTCATGAGAAAGACCAATGCGGGTTAACTGTTCCCATACTATGTCGCGGTTCGTTGGGACCGGATCACCGTAAACAAAAGAAAAACAAACAATTTGTCCTTTATAGGTAAGTTCCACATCAATCAAACGATTTGATTCAAATAAAACAGAAACATCATAATTATTATTATAAAATAAGGCCAAACCGCCACTACAACCAATAGGATCAACCGTTTTTAAATTTGAAAAACCAAAATGACCAACAAAAGGTTCCAAAACAGATAAAGGCTGTCTAGTTTCAGATAAAAAAGAAAATCAGGCCTATGCTTCCCCCATAAATCCGTAAGATAACCAATAGTTGCTTTATTTCCAAGCCCTTAACAGTTCCAGCTTAAAATCTTCATTTATCCGAAGTTGGTTTTGGTGGCTAAGACCCACCGGTTGGGCCCTTCTCCTGTTCCTGGTACTTCGGGTTGGTTCCATCTCCAACAGAGCAATCCTTTATATACACCCAGACTTTCCAAAGCCAAACAAGAATCCGATATCCCAAGGAGTGAAAACAAAAATGATAATTGATACACTCTCGAGGTGCAAAGACCAACGGAGAATCCGATATTGCCATAAAAACTGTCAAATGAGAAAACCAAATCTTTGACCTTCTCCACTGCGGATGATATAGCCGTGATTTCAGTCATAATCACCGGTGAAGGGAGATCGTACATACCAAACAAAACTCAAGAGAAAAGAAATCTGGAAGATTCCATCCCCAATCTCCATTGAAGCCAATCGTATCTCACTTCCCGGATTCTGCTTACTCAGAGATACCCCAAAAACCAAATTAAAACCATATTTCCGGCTATAAAAAACGATATCGTTACGATCGATTTCTTTCTTGACAGGAAGACAGCTCTCATTTCTTCGCCCAAGATATCCAATCCTCACCGAACTGAAACGGGAATATAGTATTTCTCTATTTCGAACCATACAACCACAACCAACAAAAGGGTGAGCCCATACAAAGCAATCAAATCTCCAAGAGAGAGAACTCCAAGATTCGACGATCCTACTCCTTAAAACACTGATCGAATCTCCCAGATCGGGCTCCAATCAATCAAATATACCCAAGATGCCAAATGAAAACCATGTCGGATTCTCGTTATTGATCCTTCCTTATGAAGATCATCGAAATCCTTCCTGATAGACCAATCAAAACCAGAATCCAGAGAGAAACTCCCAAACCAAATCGCGACCAAAAACCAAGGAAAAACCGAGCAAGCTTCATCCGATACCATTCCAAAACCTAGATCCGCCATCGCCTCCATTATCACTTTTTGAGAGAGTTTTATTATCGCTTTTTTTGGTTTTCTTTCTCGAATTGTTACTTTATTTAATATATTTGATATTAGAAGTTTAGAACAAATATATAATCGATAATGTGTACGTGAATGAAAACAGATACGAACTAATTAAGATACATAAATAAAATACTCATTTAGAAAATTTCGAAAAAACCTAGTAGATGAAGTGATAAAAACGATTCCGAAGATTCCGAAGCTATTAAGATGTGTGTTTAACTTCAACGGAAGGTTTGTGCCATGGCTTTCTTTCTAGGGACTGGATAGTCCGGATTTCACATGTCTATAGGGAAGCTAATCGTCTAGCTGATGGGTTGGCCAACTATGCTTTTACTTTACCGTTTGGTTTGCATTAGTTAGATTTTGTTCCAAATGATGTAGCTTTGATTGTAGGGGATGATGCTCGAGGAACTGCGTTTCCTCGACACACCCGTTTGTAGTTTCTTTTCTTCTTCTTAATAATACTGGGGGACTCTGTTTCCCCCTCTCCTACCAAAAAAAAACTTCCACAGAAGGTATTTTTTTTTTTTT
>NC_025696.1:18387648-18406390 GCF_000633955.1 Camelina sativa
GTTTTTTTTTTTTTTTTTGACAACAACATACAAGATTGACTCAAACAAGCCAATGCGAAAGGGAAATTGTTTACATAGGTAACTAAGCGCGGTGCTGAGCGAACTCGTCTCGCCAAATTATCCGCTTTACCATTCTGAGAACGAGGAACGTATTTCAATGAAAATGAAGCAAACTCCTCTTTGTCCGCCTGTATATCCTCCATATAAGGCGTAAAAGCAGGCCACTCAGCGGGCAAAGACACCATCTTCACCAAATCTGAGCAGTCGGTAAGGAAAATGACAGATTGGTTATCCGCCCCAATCATACAACGCATTGCCCAAATGAGGGCTTCAAGCTCTGCATGAAGAGGCGATAAACTATGCTGATGATTCGCTGCACCCATAGTAGGGCCTTCCCCGGAAGGTGAAATGCAAAACCATCCTCGACCAAAATACCGATCCGTCTCTTTCCAAGAACCATCTATATAATACATATGACACAATGTAGACGTAGGAGCCTCGATCCGTCCTCCCCTAGAAACTAACGCAGGGTCAGAACCCAAGTCAGGGAACCCAAGAAAAAATGAAATCCATGTTTGTAAAAACCGACTCCATCGCGAAAGTTCCCATGGCTGTCGGAAACTGGGATAAGGCCCAAACCTGCACAGCTGGTGGACACTCGAAAAGAGTATGATTAACAGTCTCATCGTGATCCCCACAAACACCACACACAGCATCACAACTCAGCCCCCGTTTCCGTAAGCTAGCTGTGACCGCTACACAACCCGATAGTACCTGCCACATAAAGTGACGAAGCTTCGGCGGACAACGAACCTGCCACACATGCTTCTGCAAAGGGGTTATATCCGGGCCAGGAATAGGCATTGTTGCCTCTGAAGTAATGGATTGAAGTACATGATACCCGGATTTTACTGAATATTTACCAGACTTGGTAAAATGCCAACCCAACAAATCCGGTTCATCCGGTTGTCGCAGCGGTAAGGCAGAAATGATAGCTGCATCTTCCGGTACAAATGTAGCCATCAGCTGAGCTAAATCTCAGGAATTAGAATTCCTGTCAATAAGATTTTGACCGTGAAGCAATGGATCAACAGGTGACCCTATGCCTAGTGTTGGTCTCGGGAGTTGAGCAGGAATCCAGGGGTCCTTCCATACTGAGATGGAGGCGCCAGATCCTACCCGTTTAATGAGTCCTTTATTAACCAGAGAGCGAGCAGAAATTAAACTCCGCCAGCCATAAGATGGAGAGTATGATTTGATTGGATCCAGAGGATCAGAATGCCTGTAATACCGGCCTTTAAACACACGTGCAAATAAAGAATCCGGTACAGTTATCAAACGCCAGAGCTGTTTTGCCAACAAGGCTGTATTATAATCATCCAAACACCAAAAACCCAAACCTTCTGCAGCCTTCCCACGGCATAACTTATCCCATGCCATCCAATGTAATCCACTGGATGTGCCAGAGGAACTCCACCAAAAATTAGAAATTGCACTAGTCAACTTCCTCGTGACCGTCTTTGGGATCCGGAAACACGACATTACAAAAGTTGGGACAGCTGTAGCAACTGACTTTATCATATCCTCCTTACCACCCTTTCATAAAAGTCGGGCTGGCCACCCACCCACCCGTGTTTGTAACCTGTCTTGAACAAAGGAGAAAATCTTCGTCTTTGCCCCACCCAAACTTTCCGGGATACCTAAATAGGAACCCATTCCACCCAAATTTGTAATCCCCAGACTCCCTTCAGCTCCTCACGAAGAGCTAGATCCACCGTATGACCAAATTGGACAGAAGATTTTTGGAAGTTGATTTGTTGGCCAGAAGCCCGCTCATACTTCTGAAGGATCCCTAAAACCACTTCACACTGCTCCCGAGTGGCCCGACAGAAAAAGACTATCATCCGCGAATAATAGATGGGAAATGGCAAGACTAGTCGTCGATACCTTGATACCTGTAATAAGCTCTCATTTCTTCCACTTTCCGAAATTGTGCAATAAGCACCTCCGTACATAAAATAAAAAGATAAGGCGATAGAGGATCCCCCTGCCGCAACCCCCGATTAGAGATAATGGATCCATATGCCTGGCCATTAATCAGTACTTTATACTGGACCGACGTAACACAATACATAATCCAATGTATCCACCGTTCACAAAAACCAATCTTGCGCAATAAGAGTTGAATAAAAGACCATTCAACCCGGTCGTAGGCCTTACTCATATCCGTCTTTATAGCCATATAATTCCCCTTACACGAAGGATTGGTACGAAGTCCATGGAACATCTCCTGAGCAATTAAGATATTATCCGAAATTAAACGTCCCTCCACGCCAACTGTGTCTCCGAGACTAGAGTTGGTAGAACTGTGCGTAATCTTTGACACAACACCTTAAAAATAATTTTATATCCCACATTACATAGACTGATAGGTCGCAACTCAGCCATCCTGGTTGGTTTATCCACCTTCGGGATGAGGCAAATATTAGTCATGTTTAATCTGTTCTCAAAGGACCCCTCTTGGAAGAAGGAGTTGACCATTAGAACCAAATCTGCTTTAACCGTGTTCCCCGCCTTCTGGTAAAAGAGTGCGGTCATACCATCCGGACCTGGCGCCTTATTCGGGTGCATCATAAAAAAGCATTTTTGATCTCCTGTTCGGTAACCGCACTAGTCAAAAATTCATTTGTCTCTGACGAAATAGATGAGGGAACGTCACTCAATATTTCGTCAAACCCAGAAGGGTCCGAGGAGGCAAATAAATCTTGAAAATAGGAAACCGCAATAGTTTGAACCTCAGTCTCCTCCGTCACCCATGTATCATGCTGGTCATAAAGCCCAACAATCCGATTCCGAACCCTAAGCTGCTTTGTTTGTGCATAATACGATCTCCCTAGGATAGAAACTCTGATGAAGGCTGTAGACTGATGAATGATGATGAGACTCGATGGTGATGGTGCGGAAGTGGCCAATACGGTGGAGATGATGATGCGAGATCGTTAATATAGATGGATATGGCGATGATCGGATTATAGAACAATGATTCGATGGAGATAGATTGTTTAGGTGGTGATATGGATTGTAACAAGTGAAGAGTTTCTGAATCACAAAGTGTATAGAAACCCAGAAATCAAGAACGCATTCAAGAATTCAAATTGAGGAAAAAGTTTGACAATACTTGTTCATACAACTTCTTCGCTAAAGAGACAAGGAGGCGTGCTATTGGGTTTTATAATCAACCCTAGTCTCGACACTCCAAACAACAGGTAGTTCAAAATAAAACAACAAGACGTTTTAAGGAAATAAGAAAACAGCAAAACGTCTAGGTGACCTGTAGTAGTACAGAAGTCACTTGTACTAGTACAGAAGTACATTATTCCCCATTGGTAATGACTTCTAGATAACTCGACGTAGTGATCCATTTGCCTCATTAAAAACCATGCTGAGAAAACCCATTGGGACAAAACTCAGCTATGGGAAAAAGAGTACAAACTTCACACCTAAGTTACCTAGTTATCATTACCGGGTGAAGTCTTCAAGGTGGATATGTGGAAGACTTGGATCTTTGGTAGGTTGAATGACCCGTCAACTATGAGTGCATGAGCTCCCTTGGCCATCTCCTTAGCTCTTGAACGAGTGATCCTTCCCACCACCTCCGCTTGCTCCGCAGCCTCTAGCTCCTTGCTTGCCACGATCATATCAGTGCATGAAAATAACTGGTATTATGATCACCAAATCTCATCCATTTACTTCTGCTTTTCTGATACCAATATACCTCCTCATCCCTATATGCCTCCCTTAATCGCCAAGTAAGCTCCGCAAGCACATCCACTGGCTTACCATCATCCTTCTGGGCAGCCGCAAGTTTAGATTTTATGTCCTCAATCGTCTCCCGCCCATAGGGTACTTGTGCCTTCCTCCAACGGAAAATAGAACAGCGACAAGCAGAAATCTTATCCACCAGACTGGAATGGGAATTAGGATCCATCAAAGGATCCACCCTGCAGCAACTGCATCAAGGAAACCCTCCTTATCCAGCACCGTCTATCAAAACGAAAACCACTCCGAATCCTATCTTCAATTACAGCAACCAACGGTTTATGATCCGACGCAATCATAGGTAAGTATTCTGTGAAAGAGTCCTTGAATAAGTCATGCCACGCCTGATTTGCTAAAGCCCGGTCTACCCGACAGCGTACCGGCTTCTTATCCCTCCATCCTCGCCACGACAGACTATCCCCAAGAGCTGGGAACTCTAGTAAACTACAATGGCGGATCATTGTATTAAAAGGCACAAAAGAAGAAGCAGGGCGCAATTTGCCACCCCTCTTCTCATGATTTCCTTTAAGTTCATTAAAATCTCCAATTAAAAACCAAGGGGAATCTCTATTTAAACCGATCCTTGTTAACCGTTCCCAGACCAAGTCTCAGTTCTTTGGAACCAGATCACCATACACAAAAGTAAGATAAATTAAATTGCCTTTGTAAACCAATTCCACGTCAATTAGCCTATTGGATTCATATGAAATGGAAACATCATTATTATTATCATTGTAAAATAGTGCAAGACCACCACTACAACCAACAGGTTCAACTGTTTTTAAATGTGAAAAACCAAAATGCCCAACATAAGATTGCAAACAAGAAAAAGATTGTCTAGTTTCAGAAAGAAATAAGAAATCTGGCCGATGCTTCCCCCAAAGATCCCTGAGATACCCTATAGTCGCCTTATTGCCCAGCCCTTGACAATTCCATCTTAATATCTTCATTTGATTACTCTTGGAACTGGTGGTTTAGGTCCACCATTGACCCCCTTATCCATCTCCTGTGGCTTAGGAGGAATCGACTGACCAATCCCTGTAGAAACCTTCGGTGCTGGACACTTCCATGGAGTACGAGCATAGACATTTAGCTTCTTGGACCCCATCAGGCCCTTGCCCTTCTTCACCTTGTCCACCAACAAAGAAGAAACCTCACCACCCTCCTGCTGAGCCTCGGTCGTCTCGACAGCCGCAGTGGTTTCCACACAATCATCGAGACCCATCGGATCATCCGTAAGATCCTCCCCTGCCTCTTCCACCGATCTCCCAGCAGCAGGGTCTCCATTGTTGTCAACATCGACCCCCATCAAATCCTCGACATGACTATCCCCAGCAGGCACCTCCACAAATCCAACAGGAGTATACACTGAAGCAATAGAAATAACCCCAACAGAACCATTCACCTTGTCATCAGAGCCCACCAAAGCCAGCCCTGCAACTGCCGGTGATAAAATATCGCCCCCAGCATCCGTCTCCACACTCACCTGTGATGCAACCTCGACCTCCTGCTTACTATCTGGTTCCCCACGAGTCTCAGACAAAACCGTAGAGGAAGCAGCCACCGGGACATCAGAGGTATAAGAGTCCTCCACAACCTCCCCATCCTCCTGAAACAAAGCCCAACGCACCACCAGAGTAGCCTTAACCTCAGGTTCCACTGGCTTCACTGGGTGAACACCAGTCTCACCAGTCACCTTGCGGTTATCCACCTGAGTTACAGATTCCTGAACACCCTCTCGACGATGTCGACGTTTTCAGACACAGAAGGTATTTGTTTTGGTTAGAAGTGTAAATCCCCTTTTTAATAAAAGAGAAGTACACAACATAGTTTTTGTAGACTTTATATTTTTAATAAATGGTTACAAATGGTTACAAATAGGTTATAGATAGGTTATAGATTAATCCATATATTAATATTAATGATTACATATAAATATTAGAGATATTCCAAATTGATAATTGATATATTAATGGTAAGAAATAAAATCATAGATATTCCAAATTGTATTTTTGGAAGATTTTAGTCCTATATCATGTTGTTTCTAAAGATCTTTAAACACAATATTACAAATTTATTTTTCACAGATTTTATTGATAGACCACAACGTTAACCAAAAATAGATTACGAAATTGATAGATTGATTGGTTACAAGTTAAATAGTGGGTTACAAGATAGATTACGAAATAAAATTTAACCAATGTTATAGCACAAGTACTTATCTAGAATCATTAACAATATAAAACTTACAAAATATGTGTTTTTTTTCAAACCTTCATATTTAGCATATGATTTTATTGCATAATATTTTATCAAAAATATTTTTAAAAACAATGACATAAATTATATTTTATATAAAAAATATAATATAAATAAAATGAATTTCAATTCGTGCTCTAGTACGGATCTTTAATCTAGTATTTTATTTAAAAGGGAAATGAATAAGAGTTACATACATAAATCCCGCTATTTGGTCCGATGAGAAAAAGAAAGATATAAGAACATTGACGCAAAGACCATTCATTCCATGTACGGGAAGGCAAACAGCAATGGTACCGATACATCAATAACGACACGAGAAACTAATCCACCCACGTCATGTGAGATCGGCTCTTCAAAACTAATCCATGTAAAGTAACGATAGATCACTCTAGTACCATCTTTATTGGAGAGTACTCTTAGGGGTACTCTCAGTATTGGGCCCCAAAATTCCATTTAAAAACTCATTTCTGAGTCTAAAAATGAGAGTATCGTTATTTGGGAAGAAATTGAGCAAATTCCACCCACTCTCTCTCTCTCTTCTCTCTCGTTCAGAAAGGCGATGGAAGAGACGATTCGTCCGAAAATCTGGAAATTCAACCGATTCACATCGAATCCGTTGAATTTTCAGGCTAAATCTGGAGGGTTGATGGTCACCGGAGGCGATGGCATTATAAATCGACGAAGACGGTTCGGTTCTTCTTCATCTCTCTCGCCTTCTTTTTTATTTATCCTTCCTTGAATATTATATGACATTGTTAGGATTTAATTATGATATCGTAGATTGGGATGATCATGTCGGTCGGTGAGATCATCTCTTTCTCTGCTTTTGTTGCGTTGCAATTTTGGCTGTATTCCCTTTGATCTTTACATTTAAGGGGTGGGTATGTGTTGCTGTTGCCAGTTTAATTACCATATTCTTGTTTGTGTTTGTTTGTGTGATGAGAATATATCTGATGCCTGCCTTGATTGTTGTGTTGGGAGATATTTATATGTTAAGAGGAGAAGATTCTTTTATGCTACTTATTTTGTTCTGTTTCTTGTTTTTTGTTCTGTTTCTTTCATGCCTTGAGTGATGGATTTTCGCTTTTTGACAGATATTTGAGTTCAAATAGACTAGTAGATTAGTTCAAGACTCAGACAAGAACAGTGCATAGAGCTAGGCATAGAGAAGAAGATTATGTGAATTGATAATATGTCTGGAGTCTTATGGGTTTGATCTTCTTCTCACTCTCTTACATTGCATTGCAGGGTCTTTGTGGGGACTGTGAGTGCGTTCTGTGTGAAACATGCTCAGTGTCCAGTTTTGACGATCAAACGCATGCCGATGTTTCTGTTTCTGTTTTGTTCTTACCCTCTGTGGATTATTCAAGGGTTTATTATTTTCCAGCATCTTGAGTGCTCTGACAAAATTTGTAAACTTAGAGTCTTTTGTCCCTTTCCTGATGTGACGATAAGGAGAACATGCTAAAACTCAACTTTTCATTTTTGTGATCTTAAAGATCTTGGATCATGATCGTCTTTTACTAAAGCACCGGAGTTAAGTATTCTAATTCATTGACTTGTTTCAGATTTGTGCAGGTATAGAATCGCCACCATGTCTTGTCTTTAAAGATTATAACTCGAGACACGAAACACACATTATGTTTTCTTACAATGGCCATTGTTATGAATTTATGCAGGTATGGAATCGAAGGCCCTGTTTATTTAACAGCAAAGGGTGAGAAAGGAGCTGGTGTATGGTACGTAGATGAGGAGAAGCAGCAGATTGTTAAGATGGATGGAAGCTTATCTTACAGTGTCTTGCAGACAGTGAGTATTCACATGGAGGTAGTAGAGCCTCAGCCTAATCGACCAAAACTCCAACTCACTCTCTTGTAAAACTCTCCAACCTTCGTAGTTTTACTTTCACTTGTGTACCAATGTCAAGAGTTTAGGTGGTTTTACGTTTGTTACCTCTTTGTGTTCATTATCGAAGTCAAAGACATTGTATCATCATTTATGGTATCTATTGATGGATGTGAGTGGCTGTGCATCAATTTTGGTCATCTGATTTCTTGACCATATGCTTTTACATTATATGGATGTAATACTTGGTACAATATTTGCCTTACAAATGGGGAGATGGGGAAAAATGTAGACTTGCATATTGGTACAAATGCAACCAGAAAAATCTATCAAACATATGGAGGGATGATTTTGTATAAATAATATAAATAATTTCTAAAATTTTGTTGATTGAGCAACCTTGTTTGGGTTCTCTAGTGGAAGGGTGATTTTATTAAAGTTCTCTTTGAGTTACTTTAATTAATTTAGTATTAATTATATTATTAATTAATATCTGAGTAACTTAGGAGGGTTACTCCACTAATGATGCTCTATAACAACCTCTTTCTCCGAAGTCAGCTAGCACAGAGCAAATTATCCAACACAAAACAACAAACGCTAAACATTCCTAAGGTCTTACTTGCTCCTCCGATCCAATCACAAAGTTTAATCCACAAATCAAAGTAGAATCCAACACTAAATCAACTCCATATATAGAGAGGCAGCATCTTCATAACACAATAGAACAAAGACTCTACAAACGCCACGGCAGTCCGAGAGAGGAGAAGACTCCTCAACGGTGTCATCACTCGTTGGTGTCAAATGCTGGAAAATTAATCACATATAACATGGTGCTAATTAGATATGACTTATAGAAGATATTCAAGTTCTGAATGTAGACGAGAAAGAGGAGAAAGATTCTGACTTTGGCTTCTTGCTCTTATTAGTACCATTCTGTTTTCCATGATCCATAGCACCCAAATCTTAAACGAAACCTATAGTTACAAACTTACAATACAAAACCTATATATAGTAGTTACATACAACCAAAACACCTGCAACCTAAATATTTCATAATTAAAATCTAAAACTATAACTAACACCAAATGCCCACACTAATTGTTGTAAATCCTACACACAAAAACGTAAGGAAATATTGTGTATTTCCCAAACTCCAAAACTTACTCTAAATATAAGAGTAGTTAGGAAACCAACAAAGAGTGGTAATAATGAAGATGAAGTATTTATGAAACTAGTAAAAGAGTATCTTCAAAACTTAGGGGCGTGCTCTGTAGAATGCTATGTGTAAATGAGCCTCTAAAAATTTAATCATTTGGTACTCTTTTGAATGAATCTATCTTCACATTTTTTAAGTACATTTTTGTGTCATCCTCTCTTATCTTTGTATCCAAACAAGTTCCAACTAAATTATCTATAATCCTTATAACCAAACACTATCATTTCCTTATTTGATAATATTAATTTCCTAAAATCTATCTAATTTAAAGCAATATGTTATATTAAAACAGAATTCTCCTTTCACTTTTATTTAATCTTATATTTAATTATTTGAATTACTATTTAATACATAAAGTTAATAAATTTTAGATTTTTTTTTCAGCATATGATGTGATTTGAATTTTTATAAACGAATATATATTTTAAAAATTGTTTTAGGATTTTTGTAACCAAACAAGTATTTCCAGATATATATTATTTTACATTTGAGTTATTTTAATATATAATGAATATTTACAATTAAAAGATAAAATAACACGCAATGAAATTATATTGTGCAAATGATTTGGATGAATATGAATATAAATTTAATTATCATTAATTTGGTGTTACACAGATAATTTATCATTTCATTTTTTTGCTAACATTATCAATATTAGAATTAGATATATTAAATTGAGTAATTTATGATAATGTAGAGAACACATTATTTTGCGGTAAACTGTGGGTTAAATCCTATAATTAACAGTCAAATACAGTTATATAATATTACACTAAACAAAACTAAAACATAAATATAACTTAAATTTTGACTATTTGTTATAAATATTTGACTGTTAATATTTTCAGAATACACGGGGTTATTGATTTATAAAAAATAAAAAAAATGGAACCGTGGTGTACCACGGGGTAAATCCTAGTATATTAATATTTCATATTCACATAGAACGTATATAGAGCAGTTCTAACAAATAATACATATATATATATATGTCCAAAATATATAGGACAATTCTCACAAATATATATATATATATATATATCTTATATAATAAGGGAAGGTTTTTTTTAACTTTGCTTAACAATGTGACATTTGGCACTCTACTTTTGTGACACATTTCATTCTCATTAATTTTCAATTTAACATTCTACTTTTTAATTTGAATTTATTTTATTTGTATATGGTGTATAGTTTATTAAAAAAAATGGTTGTATAATTTGTTTTTTTTATTTTTTTTCAACATTGTAACCAAAATATCTTTCTTCCATTTTTTTTTGTTTTAACATCTAATATATTTCATAATGAAATCATACACCATAGAACCTTTAAAAAATAATACTAATCAACCCAACTAAAATTAATAAACAAATTGAAACCAAATTAAAATAGAAATGGTTTCATACTTTTAAAGTAAAAACTAAAACAAAATTAATTTATAATATAAGATTTTCAATATATATATAAAAATCATATTGTATTCAATAATCATAAATAATGTATTAAAGACACAACTCAAATTTGTATTTAATAGTATTCTATAAGTTACAGTTTGACTGTCTTTAAAACTTATGTACTAAAATTTTTTTGTATCATAACATAAATGTTTTATCTCCCCCATCAAATAACAGAAAACAATAGTTCCAAAATTAAAATTTATTGTTAATTGTACTAATTATTTTAAAATGATTAGAAATAGAGACAATTTATAGAAGAAAAATATATTTAGATTAAATTTGACACACTTTTATTTTCATGAATTTTAATAAAAAATTTAGTTAGACTTAGAGTATCATATATTTGTTTTGTGATACCGTTTTAGTAAAATTATTTTAAAATTGACTTTCATGTTGTAAAATTATTTTTTGTTAACTTTTACTCTTAGATATGAAAATAAAATTAATAAATTAGACAACATAATTTATCTATCAAAGTAATTAAGTAAGGTCTTACACGTTTTTTTTTAGAATACTTATCAGTTTTTTTTCCAAAAAAAAAACAAACGATAAATAAATTAATTTATCTTAATTATTTAACGAACATACCAAATTTAATTAACTTTGTTGTAACTAATTGTCCTATTACTATATGACAGACTAATTTAAAAATATAAAAGATTTTCTAATATATAAAAAAACTCACATTATATTCAATAATCATATAAAAAAACTCACATTATATTAAAAAATTATATATACTGTATTAAAGACAAAACTCAAATTTATATTTAATAGTAATTTATAAGTTACAATTTGGTTGTCTTTAAAATGTATGTACTAAAAAAACATAATGGTATAACAGAAAACAATAATTGATTAGAAATAACAGAAAACAATAATTTGAAAACTTAATTTATTGTTAATTATACTATTTATTTTTAAATTATTAGAAATAGAGACAATATATAGAAAGTAAAAATATATTAAATTTGACACACTTTTCTTTTCAAGACTTTTTATAAAAACTGGTTAAACTTATAATATAAGATATTTGTTTTGTGATATCGTTTTAATAAATTATTTTAAGATTGAGTTATCATATATAAAATTATTTTTTGTTAACTATTACTTTAGATGATGACAAAAAAATTAGTATATAGGAAAACATAAAATTATCTATCAAAATAATTAAGTAAGTTCTTATGCTTTTCTTCCTAGACTACTTATCAGTTTTATATTTTCCAAAAAAAAGAAAAAAAATATAAAAAAATATAATTTATCTTTATTATTTAAAAAAAAATACCATATTTAATTGACTTTGCTATAAGTAATGGTATTATTATTATGGTAAGTTAGTAACGTACTGTTTAAATAATTTCAACAATACATTGTAATCAAAAATATTTAGTAATATGTACTTTTACTTTTCTTTTTTTCATAACCCTTCTATGAAAAACTATAGGGGCATTCTCAAAAATGCCCCTTTTTTCATACCCCTTTTTAAAAATACCTTTTCATGTTGACCATTTTTAAAACTACCCCTCTTTATATACAAAATGACCAAATTACCCTTTTTGAGTGACAGCAAGAATGTACAGTCATCAAAATCGAAAATATTTTTCCGCCAAAATTTTTTTTCCCGCCAAAACCAAAAAATTTTCCCGAAAAAAATATTTTTTCCCGCCAAAAAAAAAATTTCCCGCCAAAATCGAAAAATTTTTCCGCCAAAAATATTGAAATTTATACCTTTTAAAAACATTGTAAACGCTTTTAAAAAACTTTTAAAAGTTTTTACAAGGTTTTTAAACACATTGTAAACGCTTTTAAAAACCTTGTAAATGCTTTTAAAAAGCTTGTAAATGCTTTTAAAAGGTTTTTAAACACCTTATAAACGCTTTTAAAAACTTTTTAAAAGCATTTACAAGGTGTTTAAAAACCTTTTAAAACCCTTTTAAAAATCTTATAAAATCTTTTACAAGGTTTTTAAAAACATTATAAAAGCGTTTACAAGGTGTTTAAAAACCTTTTAAAAATCTTTTTAACAACCATTTGAAAACTTTTTAAAAACCTTTTAAAACCTTTTAAAAATCTTGTAAAAGCGTTTACAAGTTGTTTAAAAAACCTTTTAAAACTCTTTAAAATCTTGTAAAAGCCTTTACAAGGTGTTTATAAGGCTTTTATAAGGTAGAAACCTTATAAAACCTTTTAAAAACCTTGTAAATTTTTTTTGGCGGGAAAATTTTTTTGTTGATTGACAAAAAAAATTTTGGCGGGAAAATTTTTTTGAAAAATTTTTCGCGGGAAAATATGTCGGAAATTTTTTGGCGGGAAAATTTTGTTTTTCTTTTTATTGAATAAAATAATTTTCATCTAAGGGTAAAATGGTCATTAAAAATTAAAAGAGGGCAAAAATAAAAATGGCTAGAAAAGAGGGTATTTTTGAAAAGGGATATATCAAAAGGGGCATTTTTAACAAATTCTCAAAACTATATATCATATATAAATTATAAAATTGTAGTTGAACCGTATTATTATGAATATTATTTTTTAAGACATATATTAACAATTACATGTGTACATTTCATATAAAATTGAACAATTACTTCATTTTATATTTCAAGTTAATAACACATACATAAACCACGCATTGCGTGGGCTAGTTTCTAGTTAATCTATATTATGAAAGTTGTTCAACTCTCTCCATCCTTCTGCCACATCAGCACTTGAAGAGATGCAACGTGGTTTACAAAAAATTGACGATTGGAGTTCTGTAATCTCGACTGTTTCGTAGTTTTTCCGTCTCCCTTCTTCTCATTAGGGTTATGACTTCCTTCACATCTTTCTCATAAAAAAAAATTACCCACACCGGCTTCAGCTCTGCATTTGGGCATCAGCTATGTTTTAATATCGGTTGCGTGGATTGACCTCCTATAAATCATATGCTCTATGTAGGAAATTAAACGATGTGAGCCTCGATCGGTAAGCTTCCACCTTGGGTTCCAGTATTGTGAATTTTGAATGTTTTTCTTTCTATTATAAATTAGAGGTCTATGTTAATCTACATAAATTTGGATTTGAGGAAGTCCTATATGATGTCTTGAAGTTAAAATTTCAAATTCTCGCTCTTAGTACTCTTAGGATATGATTGTTCTTTCGGATTGATGGTCTAACTCTATAGAATTTGGTACCTTATCATTGTGTTTTTGTTTGTTTGCGTATCAAAGCAAGTCAAGGAGTTCGTATATCTCATGTTACGTCATGTCCTTTGTTATAGGTTAAATAAGTTGATTGCTTTGATATATTTATCTTATCGCTGTTCATATTCATAGATTTGCCTCCTTTCGAACATCCATGCATGGACTAAGTCATAATGTTGCAAAGTAATAATCTTTTGAATCTTTTAATATTTCATCACTGATTTGAATTGCTTCATTGTTCGGCATAGTACTTCTCTGTAATCCCAATCCTATAGTCAAAGGAGAATACAATAGTTCTCCCTGGCTATAACGTCCCAAGATGAAGTATATCAATTTATCTGATCATAAGATGGAAATTAATTAAGTAGTATCTTATAAAGGTCAAATTATTTGCCAATTCTATAATTTGTACATCATATACTGGTTAGATTTATGCTTGTTGTTCTTTATCCAGCTCGGTTTTAAGCTTCCCAGCGCAAATTGGTCTTCGGTGAATAATATAACTTGAGTTGCTTCTTCACTACAGTATAAGGTATATTTGGTTAAAACATTTTCAACTTTTGGAATTTAGATTAACGTTTTTATATATTGTATGATACGCGTTTATATTGTATGTACGTAGGTCTTAGGAAAATTATATGTGTTACCATCAAGTTTGATTTGGATGGCATACCAAGAGGTTTTGATGCAATGTGGGTATAATTAAATTGCTAAAGTATTAGCAATTTTTGTATTGGGGAAGTAGCTTTAGGAGTTGAGCCAAAAACAAAAAAAAAGCTGAGAGATCTTAATATGAAGCATTTGAACAAAAAAAAAAAGTGATAATGTGAGGATAATGAAGTAGAGGTGATGTTGTTGAGACGAGGTTGCCTAATATTAAATATGAAGGAACTCACAGCAGGAAAATCCTAAACCAAGAGAAGAGGCAGAATTTGTGAGTCACTCACAGTGAGTGTATGTACTGTCAACAATGTCGTGTCATGATATCATAAAATAATGGTCTCATTTGTTACTCTATATTCTTTGTGGAATCATTTTTGACTCTGTTTTGCCTTTTGTATGGCGGAAGGACGTGTATTTAACTTTGATGGAAACAACTGGTTACATGGGCATAGAAAATGGGGACATAACTCTTTAATTGTTCTTTAGAGAGGGTATTGATTAGATATCCACCCGAAAAAACCGACTGAATTGCACTAAATCAATAGGCTCTCAGTCTCATTCAAGGGATTGTTCTGTTTACCGATTTTATGCATAATAGCTGTACTTTTTTGTACACGAACCCAATATAGTCCATGGGTGTACTTCCATTTGGTTAATGTTTGTTTTCACTACTTTTCTATAGAACTCTAAAAAGATCTTATTTTATAATTTTCCAATTTGGTTGTAAAAACTCTTGGATTTCTCGTATATAGAGTTTTTTGTATCTTTTACTTACTATAAAAGCTTTAACAATTATATTAAATTACTATCCTCAACAATTCAACATAAACGAACCACTCTCTCTTTAGTAAAATACAAAACAAAGTTGTTCATGTATCTAATGATTCAATTACAAAATGAGAAAATTTATGTGAAGTATTAAAAAATCAACATTAAATTGTAATTTTCAAGATATCCACAATACAAAAAGAAAAACAAAGATGAATTTTACATAAAAAAAACAAAAAACAAATTAATAGCAAAATTGTTTAAAGAACTGTAAGTCATAAACCCGCACTATACGCGGGTGTTCATCTAGTTAAAAAAAAACTCCTAGATTGGTTGCCCAAACTAGAGGAAAGATGTTTACAAATATCGTATAAGTTATATTAAATTATAAAAAATTAAAAATTAATTTAATAAAATAATTAAAATATGTAAGATAAAATATTTTATAACATGAAAATTAATAAACCAATACATTATATTGAAACCTAAAAATATAGTTAGAATACGAAACTCATATATATATATATATATATATATATATATATATGTGTGTGTTAAGTATAAATTATGAATGCATAGCATGCTAAGACTTGTTAATTTTTTGTTATATAGTATATGATATTATTAAAATGTATTTTTGCAAAATAAATATACAACTATTCAAGTAGCTATTGAAATAGCAAAAGTTACAAGTATATTTATATATGTTAAAAAAAAAATTAACAGTTATCTATTGTAACGCTAATGCATATCTAAATTAAATTTTTATTGAGAAATTAAATATTTAATAATATAATAATCAAAAAAATCAAATAAAATAATCTAAAAGAGGTTACTGTACACCCACTCAAAACAAACGTACCATGTAGAGAAGAGTTTGCAATCACTCTTTCAACTACCTAAAATCTATTTTAAACACTTATTCTAATCACCAAATCCAACCATTCTTATGAACCGCTCTCTCCAGACATTTTGTTGATTGGTGAAAATAGGAGCCGTTCGTTTGCAAATGATCTTAACTAGTGAAACCAATCAGAGCCGTTATATATACCATATCTCAATTGAAAGTAGATGTCTAAATTGTATTGCAAGAGAAAAAAAAGATGTATGAGAGTTTTTCCTTTAGATCATATAATTTTAATCAAAAGAATTCATCAAAGAAATTGTAACTCCCCGACCATCACCTCTCAGTGGACCCCATATCCAATTCCAGTATATCGGCCTACATTTCTTAATAGGCCTCGCGTCCTCTCACTAGGCCTGTGAGCCCATCCATCTGTTTGTTATGTATAGGAGGTTTTAATGACTTGTTTATCGACCCTACAAATCACCAAATGATCTTTCTCTGTGTTTTATCCTCACTCGCACAATTCCGACAATCACTTCCCGAAAGGTCACCCATCCTAAGACTACTCCAGCTCAACCACGCTTAACTCTAGATTTCTCTCTGGACCCTTGACCAAAAATATAAGTGTACTTTGGTGACAGAGGTGGCTAAATCAATTATTTTAAACCTCTCTGCAAGCCGGGTTGTCACAATTCACCTCTACTAACAGATCGCAACATCCTCGTTGCGCACCAAGACCGTCACCCGACGGTGTGAGTCCACTCGACTCTACACTCGTTTGGGTTCGGCTCTCATACCATTTGTAACGCCCCGACCACCACCTCTCAGTGGGCTCCATGTCCAATCCCAGTCCATGGGGCCACTTCCTTAATGGGCCTCACGTCCTCTCACTAGGCTCGTGAGCCCATCCATATCCAACGGTCGGTTTGCTACGTCCGGGAGGCTTTAAAAACTTGTTTACCGTCCCTAAGTATGACCTCATGATATTTCCCTGTGTTTTGTCTCCACTCGCACTGTTCGGACAGTCACTTTTCGGAAGGTCATCCATCCTCAAACTAATCTAGCTCAAGCACGCTTAACTCTGGAGTTCTCTCAGGACTCTTGACCGAAAAGATAAGTGCACTTTGGTGACATAGGTGGCCAAATCAAGTCTTTTAAACCTCTTAACAAGTCGGGGTGTCACAAAAATATATTTCAGACATGTTTAGAAAAATGGGAGGTTGTAGTTCAAATGTGACATTTCTACAGAACTAATCAATAAGAACGACTGAAGAAAATATTACTATCTTAGAAAACAAAATAAAACTATATTTCAAAGATCAATACATTTTTAAACATTTATTATTATATACTAATTAGTTTTTAAATAGGGTACTATTAGACAATATACATATATTAAAGGAAAATTAGAAAAACTAAATATGAAACTTTTTTAAATGGAAAAGTGACTATGGACCCACATTATAGATGGAGTGAATTTACAAAACTATTCTTTTTTGTGTTTGTTTTGAAGTTGGATAAAAAAGAGATAAATAATGGAGGACAAAAAAAGAAAATAAGATAATTTTTAGTGAGACTAGGTGCTTCTCCATGCAATGCATGGGTTGTGGTGTAGTTGGCTCCTTCTTGTTTTCTTTTTTTGTCTTTTGTGTTCTCTCTTTCGTATTATTTTGTTTTAATTAGGCATATACTGGCTATCAAGTGACTTGTATATATATACTATATCTTTATACCATTTCGTTTATATGTGTTCATTTGTGATGGTCATTTTTAATGAATGATGAGGATGTTTGTAACATCCGCGAACCAATTTTTGTAAATTTGGTGTGGGTGTCGATCGACACCCTTGGTGGCATCGATCGACACCATGTTTTTCTGGTTTGGTCGGGTTTGATTTAATTGCTGATTGGTTCGGTTTGGTTCAAGGAAATCCCTAATTCGTGTTTTAAGTGTCTGAGACGAATGAAGGGTTTCAGAAAGTCTCTTTGGTCGCCGTTGAGTGGAAAAGAAGAGAGAAAAGAGAGAAAAACGTTCTTGAGATTTTCTGGGCTTGTTCTTGGAGATTTTGGAGAGATCTGAGGCAGTAGAAGTGTTAGCTGTTGCTGGAAACGAAGGGGGAGCTTCTGGAGGTGTTGTTTTCCACGTTTCTCAATTCAATCTTCCTGTTCTTGAGGTGAGTGCTTGACCATGGTTGATCTAAGCATGATATCTCTCTTGTTTGGGTGTTTTCTTTGCTGTTTGTGTTGTTTTGTTGCTTGGGTTCGTTGCTTTTGTGATTCCTAGCGATTTCCGAGGTCATTGGGTGAGTTTGAGACGGATTCGAGATGATTGGGAAGGAGAGTTCGATGTTCGGATTCACGCAGATCGTGTCTGCAGAAGAGGCATCGATCGACACTAGGAAGCATCGGTCGACACCATTTAGAGGAGCATCGGTCGACACGGTTTAGCATCGGTCGACACCATTGTTTGTAGCATCGATCGACTCCGTGAGGCATCGGCCGACACTGGTCTCAGCCGAGACTTGTTTTTGCTGGTTTGATGTATTGTTGTGTGTTGTTTGTTTTGCTTAAGCTTGAGGGTCTCATATGCTTGTGTGTATAACCTAGTAGATGGGATGACGGCCTCACTAAGTACTTATGATAATACTTACGCATCTCAATTGTTGTTTGTGGTGTGCAGGTAAAGG
>NC_025696.1:18406935-18411126 GCF_000633955.1 Camelina sativa
AGTGTTAGCTGTTGCTGGAAACGAAGGGGGAGCTTCTGGAGGTGTTGTTTTCCACGTTTCTCAATTCAATCTTCCTGTTCTTGAGGTGAGTGCTTGACCATGGTTGATCTAAGCATGATATCTCTCTTGTTTGGGTGTTTTCTTTGCTGTTTGTGTTGTTTTGTTGCTTGGGTTCGTTGCTTTTGTGATTCCTAGCGATTTCCGAGGTCATTGGGTGAGTTTGAGACGGATTCGAGATGATTGGGAAGGAGAGTTCGATGTTCGGATTCACGCAGATCGTGTCTGCAGAAGAGGCATCGATCGACACTAGGAAGCATCGGTCGACACCATTTAGAGGAGCATCGGTCGACACGGTTTAGCATCGGTCGACACCATTGTTTGTAGCATCGATCGACTCCGTGAGGCATCGGCCGACACTGGTCTCAGCCGAGACTTGTTTTTGCTGGTTTGATGTATTGTTGTGTGTTGTTTGTTTTGCTTAAGCTTGAGGGTCTCATATGCTTGTGTGTATAACCTAGTAGATGGGATGACGGCCTCACTAAGTACTTATGATAATACTTACGCATCTCAATTGTTGTTTGTGGTGTGCAGGTAAAGGCAAAATGTGATCGTGGAATCAAAGGCAATGAGGAGGAGGATGTTCTAGAGGCTTGATTGATTGTGGTCTAGCTGTTGTTAGGTTGCTAGATTAAGTCATTGGAACATTGTAGGATGTTAGCTTTTGGTTATTTCTTTATTTGGATTATGGTGTTATTGGTTATTGGATTATTTATGTTGGAATTTTATTGGATTAATGGAATTGTTTTATTTGGTTATCCGCGCTTATTGATTGTTGTTAGGATGTTAGTGGGTATGGGACCACTAGTAAATTAAGGTATAAAAAAAAAAAAAACAGGAAGGGTTGTTTCAATGTTATTTTTTGCTATTGAGGATCCAATCATATCACTGACTGATATTGTTCCCAATACATTTATTGTATTTTAAAATTTCTCATTAACTGCTTATGTAAACCCTTGATATGTAGGTGTTTGAATTTGACCCACTGTGTGTACAATAATAAGTTTATCTTTTGAAATAATTATCTTCCGTGTAAGTTATTATGTTTCTATGCCCATGTTTTGGTCGAATATCAATAAGATAGTTTCTGTTTAATATTTTAGTTGATATATGGTTATATTTGATCGTTTCTGCTTATGAAGTTATTGTTTATGGGACATACAAAGAAGCATGTTGGGCACGAGGTATAATGGAGTAATAATGCTTTGGTTTATGTTTTCCTTCTCTATCTAATCATCAATATATACATTTTTGGAGACATTCATGAAATAAATCCTGGAGTTGAAACTTATTTACAATCATGCCATTAACATTAATTTTACAATTATTTTTTATTTTAAATAATATCAAATTTGGAATCTAACTTAAGAAGATTTTCTCCAATTCAAATTTCTAAAAATATCGAACCAACACCCATTAGCATTAAATATTTTATATTTAATTAATTCATTCTCTAAAAAACTGTTGATAGTAACTTATTTTCATTTGTTTGAAAGCCAAGTGATTAAACTGTTGATAATAACTTTAATTTTTTAAAAATTTGGGGCCCAAACTAACACAAATTGTTAAAAAAAAAATTTACTTTTTTACAGAAAGTGTTTTTCAGTAGCTTATATATTAATATATAGATTTTTGATCTATACTAATAAGAAATAATTGATATAAATCAAACTTTGCAAAAAAACACGACACCATTTTAATTGACTTGCAAAACTATAAATACAAAAGTGTTAAATGATATAGAGATAAAACAACCAAAATTACAAAGTCAAATTATAGTATACTCATATAATTGTAAAAATAGAATATATTATGTAATACTATTAGCTCTACATTGTAAATGAAAAAGAAAAATCAAAAAAAATTATTTGTTGACTAAATTAAATTTAATGAATAATAAGGATATTCTAACTTAATTGATATAAATCAAACTTTGCAAAAAAACACGACACCATTTTAATTGACTTGCAAAACTATAAATACAAAAGTGTTAAATGATATAGAGATAAAACAACCAAAATTACAAAGTCAAATTATAGTATACTCATATAATTGTAAAAATAGAATATATTATGTAATACTATTAGCTCTACATTGTAAATGAAAAAGAAAAATCAAAAAAAATTATTTGTTGACTAAATTAAATTTAATGAATAATAAGGATATTCTAACTTAATTGATATAAATCAAACTTTGCAAAAAAACACGACACCATTTTAATTGACTTGCAAAACTATAAATACAAAAGTGTTAAATGATATAGAGATAAAACAACCAAAATTACAAAGTCAAATTATAGTATACTCATATAATTGTAAAAATAGAATATATTATGTAATACTATTAGCTCTACATTGTAAATGAAAAAGAAAAATCAAAAAAATTATTTGTTGACTAAATTAAATTTAATGAATAATAAGGATATTCTAACTTGTATATAATAAACCACTACATGTAGACAATGGAAATTATACACTACATAATGTATTGATGTAAAACTATAGTACATTAAAAAATACAAAATATATTATATACATATATAGTTAATATAATAAAGAAATTTTATTTTGTATTTTTAAACGAAAAATATATATAGTCCCGCGGTGTACCGCGGGTAAATATCTAGTATAATAAAACATTGTGTTGGTTTTTTTCCCCCTCATTTGCCAATATTTGACATCAAAATATGTGAAGATGCTATAACAATACAATTAAACCACTATAAATCAATACTCTATAAAATATTAAACCCAATAAATTAATAATTTTTGCAAATGATGATAATAAGATAATAAAATAATAGTTTTCCTGGAATTCTATGTATTATATGGTCCAATAATATCATAAATCAATAATTATGTTATTTTTTATCATATATAAAATATATGATGATATAATAATGTATGCTTCTCCTAAAACTCATATCTATTAAACAATTATTGTTTTATATTTTCAAACTATAATAATATTAAATACTTTATAACATGTCATAAAAATAGTTAAAACTTTTTAAAAGTTTTCAAATTTTAGATATGCATCATTTTGATAGACTATTAAATATAATAATTAATATTGACATAATTTAAAAAAAAAAAATATATATTCCATCTGTATAAGTAAAATAGAAATATTTATAACTTTTTGTCAAGAAGGTTTACTACATATTTCAAATACCATTTTAAAACCATGAAATGTGATTGTTTTAACATGTAACATTGGGTACGTCCAATAGAATAATTGGTTTGTTTTTTGATATGGCCAATTTTGGTAAAAGCCAAACTATTTTATGGGCCACTTATAATACAGTCCAAAACTAATTTCGTGTACCTCTTTTTTTATTTGTTTAGTAAGTTGAAACTATACATACATATATATATATATATATCTTCTTCTTCATCTAGAATCTACTCTCTAGACAAAGGATTTGTGACAGAAAATCAAACGGGTCGAAGGAATTTGGTAGAGATTGGAGACAATAAAGACAATTTTAGACAGTGTTAAGATGGAGGCTGTGGATCGGAGATTTTTTTGGAGAAGATCTTGATAATGAGACGGTGAAGATGACAATCAGGAACTGACGTTTCCAGCTGATGGAGGTCGTTTCCCTTGGAATTATCAATCTTTCGGTTTGTGTGTTTCTTGTAAGTTTGGTTGATTTGCTTTTAAGGAATCCTGAAAGGACCGACTTTTTTTTTTTTTTAATAATAAATATATAAATATAATATAATAAATAAATTACAACTGGTGATCTTATACCCACTAGCCACCTAACCACAATCATAACCAACAGCGGAATAATACCAATAAATATCCAATAATAACCAATATCATAATCAATAATTATAACATCAACAATATCCAATACTCAAATAACAGGAAACATGAAACCAGCAACCTAGCAATGTTTCTAATGACTCAACTCTAGCAACCTAGCAATGCCAGACAATATCCAATCGAGTCCCTAGAACATTCTCCTCTTCATTGCCTTGATTCCACGATCACACTTTGCCTTTACCTACACCACAAACACATATTGCAATGCATGAGTATTTTATAAACACTCAGTAAGGCAATCCTTCCATCTACTGGGCTATACACACAAGCAATAGAGTCATCTCTAACCATCAAACAACA
>NC_025696.1:18411643-18430250 GCF_000633955.1 Camelina sativa
AACCAACAGCGGAATAACAATACCAATAAATATCCAATAATAACCAATATCATAATCAATAATTATAACATCAACAATATCCAATACTCAAATAACAGGAAACATGAAACCAGCAACCTAGCAATGTTTCTAATGACTCAACTCTAGCAACCTAACAATGCCAGACAATATCCAATCGAGTCCCTAGAACATTCTCCTCTTCATTGCCTTGATTCCACGATCACACTTTGCCTTTACCTACACCACAAACACATATTGCAATGCATGAGTATTTTATAAACACTCAGTAAGGCAATCCTTCCATCTACTGGGCTATACACACAAGCAATAGAGTCATCTCTAACCATCAAACAACAATCAACAATCAACAATAACAACCAGGACTCTGCATCGACCGACACCAACATGCATCGACCAATACCAAATGGAGGTTGCGTCGACCGATGCAAGATCTGCGTCGACCGATGCAAGGTTAACTTGCATCGACCAATGCTCCCAATGCATCAACCAACGCATGCTCGACATAACACGAAAGCCCTAGAGTTTACGCACCGTCCTCGCATTTGCATCGACCGACGCACAAAGTGCACCGACCGGTGCAATGCCGAGCATCGTTTTTCTCCGAAGCTTCTCGCCGGATCTTCGTTCCTACAACCACAAAACTCAATCCCAAGCCACAAGAAAGCTTCCTAACGTCCATAGCAAAAATCTAACAAGTCTAACATCACACAACAAGCAGATTAAAGAGTTCTCTAGCTTAGATAAGCCATGGTCCTGCACTTACCTTTGCCAAGACGAATCTGAACCTAAACACAAGAAGAAAACGCCTCTAGGAAGCTCCTACAACGTTCTAAGCCTCAGATCTCCCAAGAAATGCCACATATCACCCAAAGTCTTCTCAAGAACTCTTTCTCTCTTTCGTTCTCTCTCAAAAACGGCCACCACCCCACAAATGAGAGAAAAATCGTGTTAAGGGTTTTCTTTCACCCAAAACGCAGCGTTTGACTTAAGTCAAAACGCAGGAACTTGACCTTGCATCGACCGACGCAAGATATGCGTCGACCAACGCAACTCCCAAACCGGGATTTCGGTTCACGGATGTTACAATTCTCCCCCACAAATCTAGATTCATCCTCGGATCTCGAACAACCATCAGCCAAGAACTCCCGTGCAACCATCTCCACAGCCCACACTCCTCCGACCGTTCTACAGAAGGTCACCTCTAGGCGATAGACTCGCGCTCCAGGCGTCATTTTCTCTCGACTTTTGGACTTTCCTTTACTCGTAGGCCTAAACCTTGAGTTTTATTGGCTCCTCATCAGACCTAAGTCTGCATGCCAAATGTTGACTCCTCATCGGGCCTAAACCCGCATGCCATAATATATAAGGAAAAATCCAACTCGTCTCTCGGGTCGTCACCCTACAGCGCGCCTCCGGACCATCGTCCGAAGTCGATATACCAACCATACTCCCAAGTCACAAAGTCTCTGAATATGGTAGTACTAGGAGAACCAAAGTTCCCCAAGAGTCGCGAGCAAACGATTCTGAATNGCCTCTAGGAAGCTCCTACAACGTTCTAAGCCTCAGATCTCCCAAGAAATGCCACATATCACCCAAAGTCTTCTCAAGAACTCTTTCTCTCTTTCGTTCTCTCTCAAAAACGGCCACCACCCCACAAATGAGAGAAAAATCGTGTTAAGGGTTTTCTNTATCCCCTCACTGGAATACCCCATGACCACACAAGGATCATATACATGCCATAAGNAGCGTTTGACTTAAGTCAAAACGCAGGAACTTGACCTTGCATCGACCGACGCAAGATATGCGTCGACCAACGCAACTCCCAAACCGGGATTTCGGTTCACGGATGTTACAATTCTCCCCCACAAATCTAGATTCATCCTCGGATCTCGAACAACCATCAGCCAAGAACTCCCGTGCAACCATCTCCACAGCCCACACTCCTCCGACCGTNGTCCCGAAGGACCATCTGTCCCGAAGGACCGTCTGTCCCGAAGGACCATTAGTCCAGAAGGACCGTCTGTTCCGAAGGACCATCAGTCCGGAAGAACCGTCTGTCCCGAAGGACCATCAGTCCGGAAGGACCGTCTTTCCCAAAGGACCGCCTATACAGGCACTCTGGCTAAACAGCCTGCCACAAAGGCCACACAATAACAAAAGAGTACTGCCACAAAGGCCACACAATAACAAAAGAATACTGCCACACATGGCACACTGACTCGAAAGTCTGCCACTAAGGCCACACAAGCCCCTCCAAGGCTCTCCACCACTAAAATGGACAAAGTCTAACTCCCGTAAAACTTTCCATATTTAGCACTTTCGATTTTTGGAAACTTCTATTTCAGGAAACTTTCCTCTAGAAACCCTGCCTCACGGAAACTTTGTACCCCGAGCACCACATCATCTTGTTACTGAGTCGCACAACCAACACCCCCAAGCGACCGAGTAACAAGAGAGATGGGCTTGAATACTCCATTCCCACTCCAACCACGGATTACAGATGGAACCAGGCTAAACAAGCTCAAGTTGCGGCTTTCTTCTCATACCACTTCTTGAACCTTGCTTTCATCTTTGCCTCAGGCTCCCAAGTCTGCTCCTCAACACCATCACAGTCCCACAGGACTCTCATCAAAGAAATTTTCTTCTTCCGAAGTTCCTTGATCCTCCTCTCGAGAACCCTCACCAGTCTCGCCTCCAAAGTCATGTTAGGCTGAAGATCCTCTGGAATCTTAGCCAACACCCGTTCTCCCTCACGGAGACACTTCCGCAACATAGACACATGGAAAACCTAATGGAACGCACACATAACCTCATGTAACTCCAGTCTATATGCCACTAGTCCAACCCGCTCAATCACTCTGAACGGACCCATATACCTCAGACTCAACTTAGTCTCAGTCAATGACCTGTTCGGACCCCGCAACATGGCCATCTTGAGGTACACTCGGTCTCCTACCTGAAACTCAAGATCTCTCCTCCTCCTATCAGCATAACTCCTCTGTCTATCCTGAGCCTCCCTCATGTTCAGCTTGAGAACCCGAATCTTCTCTGAGGTCTCCTGAACAAAATCTGCCCCGAACATGCTCCTCTCCCCCACCTGAGTCCAGCATAACGGTGTACGACATGGTCTCCCATACAAAGCCTCATAATGAGCCATCTTAATACTCCCCTGATAACTGTTGTTGTAAGCAAACTCTACCAGGTTCAAGTGATATGCCCAATGGCCACCCCAATCCAACACACACATCCTCAGCAAACCCTCCAGCGTCTAGATCGTCCTCTCAGACTGCCCATCTGTCTGGGGATGATAAGTTGTACTAATATGCACCTTAGTGCCGATCTCTGCTTGAAATGCCTTCCAGAACACCGAAGTGAACTTCGAATCTCTATCAGACACAATGCTCGCTGGCACCCCATGCAATCTGACTATCTCTCTCACATACTTCTTAGCCAAGACCGCTGCTCCATCAGTCTTCTTAATGGCCAGAAAATGTGCTGACTTAGTCAACCGGTCCACAATGACCCAAATAGCATCAAAGGTCCGTGACACTGGCAATCCTACCACAAAATCCATAGTGATCATATCCCACTTCCACTCAGGAATGGGTAAACTCTTCAGTAACCCGCCAGGAACCTGATGCTCAGCCTTCACTAGCTGACACACATCACACCTCGAAACCCAACTAGCCACATCCTTCTTCATCCCGACCCAATGATAGTACCTCTTGAGGTCACGGTACATCTTAGTCGCTCCTGGATGAATGGATAACTTGCTCGCATGAGCCTCTCTCAGAATCTCCTGTCTCAACTCCTCATCCTTGGGCACACACACACGACCGTGCACCAAGATAGTACCATTATCTGAGACCTGATACTCTGAATCCACATCTTTTGAGACATTCACCAGCCCCAAATCCTTCTATTGAGCCAACCGCACCCTACTCAGAAGATCTGCTCTATCTACTGCTTCCAAACCCAACGGTTCCTGTGAAACAGCACAGAAGCTCAAAGCACTGATCTCTCCAACCAGAGACTCCAACTCCTGCTCGGAAAAGCCAACACTGGCGTAGTAGTCAACATCTCCTTCAGGCTTGCAAAACCCTCCACTCACTCATGTGACCAAACAAAAGGAACATCCTTCCCTATCAACTTAGTCATCGGCCGTGCCTTGCTTACAAAACCCTACACAACTCTCGTGTAATAACCTGCCAATCCAAGAAAGCTCATGATCTCTGGGGCATTCTATGGTCTAGGCCAATCTTTGATAGCCTGAATCTTCTCCGGATCTACAGAAACTCTCTCAGTAGAAACAATGTGACCCAGAAAGCCCCTCTCCNATGGCCACCCCAATCCAACACACACATCCTCAGCAAACCCTCCAGCGTCTAGATCGTCCTCCCAGATNAAACAACTTTTGCTCCCGCAGCTTCTCCAGAACTGCCCTCAAATGCACTACATGCTCTTCTGGACTCTTAGAAAATACCAGGATAGCGTCGATGAAAATGATGACAGACACGTCCATAAACTCCTGAAATACGCTGTTCATCAACCTCATAAACACTGCTGGCGCGTTAGTCAACCCGAACGACATCGCCACAAACTCATAAACCCAAACCTCGTCCTTCTTCTTGACGAACACCGACGCTCCCCACAGTGAAGTGATAAGACAAAAGAGTCCCCTGCTCAATAAATCCTCTAGCTTCGTCTTCAGCTCTACTAAACAAAAATCAAGTAAGCCGACATCAACTCACCACAACTCGGATATCAACATCTCTTGTCCATCGAAGAACCTCTAGTAACTTAATTCTTAGGAAAACTTCCACAAGATAGCTTATTACAAAGTTAGCTTTTCGCTTAGCAATTCTCCATAGCAAATCATCAATACGAACGTAATAAAACAAACAAGTATCATACGTTCACACATTCCGATTCACCGCGTCAAATACTTTGCAAGCCGCCAACTCAAACCTCTTGCCTTGTCTCCCTCAGAAAGCTTACAAAAACCTTGAATCTTGCAACCCTGTCCATCTCCAATGAACGTAATCCAACATCATCGCAACGAATTAGATTATCCTGCCATGAAGGCTTCTCGTGAACTTATGAATCTGGCAAATATGCCTTTCCTGGCTCAGACCTGCTGTAACTCCCCTTCCCGGGACTCCAGCACTACCGGCCTCACAATCCTGGCGAAACAGCCACACATTCATAACCGCTCTGGTTCATAAAACCCTGACCCATTGGTCAACACATCTAAAACCCGAGATTAACCATTGTCAATCTTTCGAGGTCTACATTCAATCGGGTTGTTTATACTCACGTCCTAGGTAGTGCTTGCTCCCAAATCCACCACCCTTAGGTCGCACCCTTCGAGCCCTACCGATCTCAGTCTCAGACCAACGTCTTCGAGTTATACCGTCTCACTCTTGGAACACAATCCTCAAGATCTTGGTATCAGGGGAACTACTCATCCCCTCAGGGGAACATAATCCCCTCTGCCACTCTCGGAGCCCCCAGCCCCTCAAGCTATCGGTATTCCGGAGAATCACCATCCCCTCAGGAGTAACAATCTTTAACCACTATAAACATCTCCCGACCAAAAGTACTTCCTGTGGCCAGAGTATAACATTTCAATGTTACACCTGTCCACTCAACTTATAATATCCAACTGGATTACCCACCAAACAGAGAAAATATCTGCTCCAACTGCATTCGTCCACCTATCCGCCTCTCTAGGCCCGATACCTCTTGAGAATAATCTCATACCGGTCATCTACAACTGCTCCATCCTCTTAACATAGGATGAAAACTCCTCAACATCCGTAGCCCTCGGCTACACACCGCCAGATGCGGTACAACTAGAGCCTGCACTGGTACCCCTCTCGGTAACCGCTCCACCAGCACGCCAACAGATCCGCCAAGCGATCATCTCAACCCTGGGCTACACCTGCTGCAACCCCACATCTGGGTTCCCAGCACCCCCGGCACGCTCACCGGCTAACCCTCTCTAGTCCCTCCTGATACGCTTGCGACCCTCTAACGTACCTCCTCGTGGAACTCTGGACCCCACACTCGCTGGCTTTGGGACCCACCCGAAGATGACCACGACCACGTCCCCGTCCACAACCAACAACTCACACACCTTTAACCACTGCACTTCCAAGAACAGAGGCTAACAAGCAATCTTAACATAACACAAAAACACGAAAACACAAACTCACTGTGGAATCACACTGTCGGCTCGAAGAGGATGTTCTAAGACTCCATGCCACACACAATTGACTAACTCAAATAATCAATCAAGACATGCAATTCCAAACATCACAACAGAAACCTAGTGAACCCAAACCTAGAACCTTAAGGGCTCTGATACCAAACTGAAAGGACCGACCTTTTTTTTTTAATAATAAATATATTAATATAATATAATAAATAAACTATAACTAGTGGTCCAATACCCACTAGCCACCTAACCACAATCACAACCAACAACGGAATAACAATACCAATAAATATCCAATAATAATCAATATCATAACCAATAATTATAACATCAACAATATCCAATACTCAAATAACAGGAAACATGAAACCAGAAACCTAGCAATGTTTCTAATGACTCAACTCTAGAATCCTAACAATGCCAGACAACATCCAATCGAGTCCCTAGAACATCCTCCTCTTCATTGCCTTGATTCAACGATCACACTTTGCCTTTACCTGCACCATAAACACATATTGCAATGCATGAGTATTTTATAAACACTCAGTAAGGCAATCCTCCCATCTACTGGGCTATACACACAAGCAATAGAGTCATCTCTAACCATCAAACAACAATCAACAATCAACAATAACAAACTGCATCGACCGACACCAACATGCATCGACCGATACCAAATGGAGGTTGCGTCGATCGACGCAAGATCTGCGTCGACCGAAGCAAGGTTAACTTGCATCGACCGATGCTCCCAATGCATCGACCGACGCATGCTCGACATAACACGAAAACCCTAGAGTTTACGCGCCGTCCTCGCATTTGCATCGACTGACGCACAAAGTGCATCGACCGGTGCAATGCCGAGCATCATTTTCCTCCGAAACTTCTCGCCGGATCTTTGTTCCTACAACCACAAAACTCGATCCCAAGCCACAAGAAAGCTTCCTAACATCCATAGCAACAATCTAACAAGTCTAACATCACACAACAAGCAGATTAAAGAGTTCTCTAGCTTAGATAAGCCATGGTCCTGCACTTACCTTTGCCAAGACGAATCTGAACCTAAACACAAGAAGAAAACGCCTCTAGGAAGCTCCTACAACGTTCTAAGCCTCAGATCTCCCAAGAAACGCCACAAATCACCCAAAATCTTCTCAAGAACTTTTTCTCTCTTTCGTTCTCTCTCAAAAACGGCCACCACCCCACGAATGAGACAAAAATCCTGTTAAGGGTTTTCTTTCACCCAAAACGCAGTGTTTGACTTAAGTCAAAATGCAGGAACTTGACCTTGCATCGACTGACGCAAAATATGCGTCGACCGACGCAACTCCCAAACCGGGATTTCGATTCACGGATGTTACAAATCCAAAGAAGAATAATAGGTTTATCCTTGGAATCAGATCTCAAGTATTTGGGGGGGGGGTGAAATTGGGACAATATTAATCAATCAAAACTTGTTCTTAGGAGCAGAGACCATTGTGTTCTCTTTTGCTTTTTTTTTTGTTTATTTGTACTTCTTTTGAAGATTCTTCATTTTGAACAGTTTTTGTCTTTCAATTTTGAAGGTTGTTATGTTTTCTTTTGGCTCTGGTGGTTCCTGCTTTTGGTCAATTGATGAGATTTTTTTTATCTGTCATTGCTTTGTTATTAACTATCATTCCGAATTTGAATCAAACTCTGCTTTTGTTTTCCAGAGCCGTTGCGAGATTTGATCAAAAGGCTTGAAGAGAGCGAAAGTGTGTGGCCTGCTCGAAGACATGTGGTTGCTTGTGCTTCTGTGTGCAAGTCTTGGAGAGATATGTGCAAAGACATTGTTCAAAGTCCTGAGCTCTCTGGCAAAATCACATTCCCTGTTCCCCTAAAACAGGTTTGTTTTTTTATTCTTTCTAATGTTTGTGATCACATATGTTTTGATTAGTATTAAGATGATTTCGAGTAATCGTTGTTTTCTTTTCGGTGTTGATAGCCAAGACCTACAGATGCGACAATGCAATGCTTTATCAAACGTGATGAAATAGAATAGGTGAAACGGTGAAGATGACAATCGGTTCTGGTAATTTCTTTAAAGGTCCTCATTTTGTGAAACCTGTAACTGACTGAGATACCCTCTTTTACAGGGCTGTTGGTGAGCCTTGGTTTGACATTGTTGTATTTGATGCGTGGAAAATGCTGGAATCATATAGAAGCTTAAAGAAACAACAAAACAGAAGCGGAGGTAAACAATTATAGAAAATTGGAAATCAGTAATCTTTAAATAAATTTAATTATGGTGTGTTCAGTTCGGGCCTTCTTGCTTTGTCTCTCTGATGGCTCTGGTAGTGAGGCTTGACCACTTATGTCATTACAGTTTGCAGTGGCTGGTTGTTGGCCTTCGGTGGAATGTTCCTCTGATGTCTCTGAGGGCTGGTCATAGTCATCAACTTCATTACAGCCGGTTGATGTCTTAGGGGGTGGTTGCTGGACTTCACTAATAACTCGAGACACGGTAAATGTCTCATACTTTGATTTGAAGTTGTACCGGGTTATTTTTAATTCAAACTCGAATGTCCTCCCATTTAACTCTGTGAGTACTTCAGGCACCCCATCCTTCATTACAGGCTATAGAAATGGAGATTAAGAAAATGATATGGAGAGAAGAGAAACATGAGAATAGGAATAATGCGTGAGTTGTAGGGATGGGGTGAGGTTAGGCTGTTACTAATATAAATAAAGAAGATGGAAGAATGTATATAAATATATGGAAGTTGAATACCTGTTCATCAAGTAGGAGAAATCTAGGCTGATAATCTTGCCTTTTTGATGGAAAGCTTTTGCATGCCATTTACGTAGAAGAAGACCACAGACGATTTGAGGAACACGTCCTGGCTGAAGGTCTTTCAACGGAGTAATACTCATAATTGGTAATGGAGGCTATTAGCGTTTAAAGATGGTTAGAATGGAATATGGAAAGTTGAATCATATATAGAATGAGCCGATTTTGGATTTTAGTAATATAAGATTAATTTATAATTTATAGTGTTGATTTCGTTTATATGGAAATTAATGACTTAAAATTTTCTTAAGGTTTAAGGAGATCGCGTGGTGTAATAAAGAGAATTGTTGAACCATATCAACCATTAAGAGAAACAATTAAGAGGAAGATATGGTGTAATTAAGAGGATCGTGGAGCAAATTGTTTTTTGAATATATGATTTTGTGTTAATTTCGTTTATATGGGAATTGATATGGGAATTGATGAGTTACGATTTCATAGCATTTAAGGAGATCCTGGAGATCGTTTTGAATATATGATTTTGTGTAAATTTTGTTTAGAAAGATCGTATAACTATTTAAGGGGTGAATAAAGAGAATTGTTGACCCATTAAAGATAAACAATTAAGACAAAGATGTGGTGTAATTAAGAGGATCGTGGAGCAATAAGAGGCAATAAATTTAGAAACCCATTTAATATCAATCGAAAATGACATGAATTAAACAAAAAGAAATGAAAATGATCTAGATTTAACATCAATCGAAAATGGCGAACTCTCCATCTTTTGGATGGCGCAGTATGATCGCAGCCAAGACTTTACTTCTTCAAGGCCTTAGAAAAAATGTTCGTTCAGGTTTTAATATTAGGGTTTGGTCTGACAACTGGATTCCTACTATACCAGCAAGACCGGCAAAAGACAGAGGTGTAACTCGAGATCCAAACTTGTATGTAAACCATCTTATCGACTTTGAGACGAAGGCATGCAAAATGGAATCACTGAATGAGTTGGTGGATCCATCTGATATTCCACTTATAACTAGTATTCAGCCTAGCAAAAGCTTTAAGGTGGATGATTATGTCTGGTGCTATACCAAGTGAGGCCAATACTCGGTCAGATCGGGCTATGCCCTTGCTACACAATCGAACCAGGAAGCCTAAGAAACAAGCACCAAAACGCTAAAGAAACAGGTTTGGAAGGTTAAAACATCAAGAAAGATCAAGCATTTTCTATGGCAGGCACTCTCGGGAGCATTAGCAGTGAATAGCAGGTTAGCAGATAGACATTGCGGGACAGACAGTTTGTGTCCCAGATGCAGAGAAGAGGAGTCGATCAACCATTTACTTTTCGAGTGCCCTCCGGCATTACAGGTATGGGCTCTATGCTCCATTCCTACCCCTCCGGGCCTTTTTCCCGTGTTCTTCTCTCTTTGCAAATCTAGATCACTTACTATGGCGAGCAAAGGAACAAGGAGTGAGGAAGAATCAGCTGGAGGCTTTTCCCTGGATCCTGTGGTACATATGGAAAGTGAGAAATGAGAAAATGTTTAATGATAAAGATATTACCCCTCTGGATACTCTTGAGCTAGCCTCCTCGGAAGCCCTGGCTTGGAAGATGGCTTAGATCGTGGACGCTTATGAAGAGTCGGAGGATAGCCATGGGGATGCTGCAGATGATGATGAGGTGTGTCTGGGGGAGATAAAGTGCAATATAGATGCGTCTTCGGAAGAAAGCTACCTATTCTCGGGTGTGGGTTTCGTTTTATATAGTGCAGGTATCAAGTTTGGTTCGAAATGCACGAGGAAATTCCTTTCGGTGCTTCATGCGGAACGGGAGGCTCTAATATGGGCGATTGAGTATGCTCTTCAGCAGGGACTAGTCTCGGTTCATTTCGAGACAGATTAGGACAACATAAGATTACATGTGATTTGTCCCAAAAACATATTTTTAATTTAAAAAACACATCATTTCTCCAAGTGATACGTCTTTTTTTTCTAGTATGACTGTTAGTCGGTAATTGAGTTTGGTTTTAATAATTATACAAGCAGTTACATATGTCAAGTGAAAGAGTGTCTGTTGAAGTCTATTTAAATATGTTGTTGTAAATGTCGAAACACAAGTTTCGTCGGTCTGTCAATTAACAGTCTATGGAGAAGAGAAGACCGATTATCAAACTGTTCAGAAAATCCTAATCTCTCTTCCTGAAAGATTTGACAGCATTGTGGCTGTGATGAAGCAAAAGAAGTATCTGACTTCGTTCATGTGTCGGCTCGCAGTGAAAGAATGACAGAAGGCCCGTTTCATGCTTTCTCACGAGAAAGAAAAGCTGTTGTTAGACCAGAGACTGGGAAAAGCAAGGGGCGTGACAACAACGGCAAACAATGGTGTGGTTATTGTAAGATGGAATACCACACAGAATCAAATTGCTGGGTGAAACAAATTAAAGATGGATCAGAGTAAAAAGTCGAAATGCTACAACTGTGGCGAGAGTGTCGTTCAAAGAAGTATGAACGGGCACATGTGAGTTCTAGATATTGAAGATCATATGTTATTTAGTGTAACAGAAGATGCACGGATAATCACAAAAGAAGATGTGTGGTTAGTGGACAGTGGTTGCACAAATCATATGACGAGGGAGGAGAGATACTTAGCTTCACAAGCCTTGATAGAAGTATCAATGTTCCAATAAAAGTTGGGAAGGGAGAAGTCGGTCATGGGTTTGTTCCCTCCTCTCTATAGAAAAATGTTCACTCTTTGGGTTCTCACACATTACACGCATGCTCTGCGAGGACTCTGAAACAACTCGATCCAAGAATAATAATAGGCTGGTTTTCATTATATATATTCAGATAAAAGTATTGGGAAAGAGTAACTAAACACAACCGTGTATGAATAAAATCGAGACTTTATTTAAATCTAATACCAGTGTTATAGAATATCGTTTATTAAACACAACCTCCGATGATCTCTATGTCTTATGATCACTACTCTAATCATATATACTCCTAACATGCATCACAAAGAAAGCATGAAAAACAATTTACCTAGTGAGGTAAATCATTCCTACTCACATGCTGTCACAATATTTAATCACCCAATTACTCAAAACAATAATTTACATTAATCATATAGCTTCTTGCTCATACACATAATAGAAAATATTTATATTCTCATAACTTGCTCGACATTATCTAACATGCCCATGAGTCTTTATCTATCCTTCTTCATGGCCACACAACCCTCGAGCTTGGTCAACATGACTCTCCAGTCCATTTGTTTGGACACATTCTATTATTTCGAACATCAGGTCCAATAAAATATATGAAGGCACGGGGATTGTCCTATGCATGAAGCTACTAAGGTGAAGCCAACATATTACCAGGTCTTTGTGCTTCTTCCGTAGTAGTCAAGGTAGCCACACAGCAGCAAGTCACCACATTTGATCGACTAAGGCGAAGTACATATCGAAGTCTTATCCAAAATTGATGTATTCTGAGTGGCTTACGGGTTTTATAGAACATGTGAGTTTTCACGTCTTGAAACCTCTTTTATGTTCTTTAACTCTTTCTTTTTCTTGCGAACAAGTTTAGATCTAAGTTCAGCTTGGACTTCATCTAGGAATTCCCCATACACAAGTGGTTCAGGAAGGTTGGTCCAATGGAAGTATTTAAATAACAGCATTCAAGTTTGCTTCTCCAGTGTCTAGCTACCTTTCCTCTGATTCTCTAGTAACTTGATTTTTTTTTGCAAGACAGCCGAGATCAATGATAAAAGGCAAAACGATACACATTATGGAAAGTTCTTTTACATGAAACCAACGCTTTCTGGCATTTTGATGTTATGGGTTGAAGAACTAGAGATGAAATAATGAAATATAACTTGCAAGATTTTTTGTCGAAAAGAAAATCCAAATAACTTAGATAAGCTTAGTCTGAAGAATGATGATGCCTTAGAGATCTTACATATGACTTTCAGATTTTCAGATATAACAAACACAAAGAAAGCAAATGTAATTCAACGTTCGGGAGCAAAGATACTGAATATAGAGACAACATAGAAGATAACAAATGCAAACATATAGAACAGAAGAAAGTAGACTTGTTATAAGCTCCCAACCTAAGTATCAAAGCTAGAAATTTAGAGATTAGAAGTAAAAGAAAAAGGTTGGGTTCTAAGAACTGGAGTGCACTTAAGCGGATGAACCATTTTTAGGGTCATTCCTTCAAAAGTCTCGTCCATGTTGACCTTATCTTCTTTGATTTCCCAGTCAAAGCACTGCACCATCACTCCTATTGCAGTTCCTACAAATATAGAACCAAGATTTGATCCAGGACATCCTCTCCTTCCACTTCCAAAAGGAAGGTACTTAAGTTCTTGATCTTTCTCGTCCTCTTGCTCTGATCTTGTAGAACCTAGAAACCTCTCTGGTTTAAAACTTTCAGGATCCTCCCAAGAAGCAGAATCTCTCATGACAGCGTAGATGTTGATAATGAGTGTTGTCTTCTCCGGTATGTAATATCCTTTGACCTCAGATTTTTCTTGGAACGTCCGTATCAAGACTGGAGATGGTGGGTGGAGTCTTAGAACTTCCTTAACCACTGCTTGCAAATAAGGAAGGTTTGGTAAATCTGTTTCTTGGATCAACCTTGTTTCCCCTACAACGGAAATGATTTCTTCTCTCAGTCTCTCAAGAACTCTAGCATCGTTGATCATCTCGGCCATTGCCCACTGTGTTGTTTGCACCGAGGTATCAGTGCCTCCAATGAAAAACTCCTGCATTGAGAAGACTCAAAACATTATATGTAAATATTTTTTAGATTATCTAATTAAATTGACAAAATGATAGGAACATCTACCACAAAAAATCCCTTGATATGATTCCATGTGATCTTATACTCTGCGTTTTCATCTCCATAAGCTGCCAACAACACGTCCATCATATCCATACCTTCTTGATACTGCTCTTCATGTTTCTCCTTGTGTTCCTGAAGCATCCTCTCTAGCAGCTCATCGAATTTGTTGGAAACAGCCATTATCTCCTTCTTGAATAGTGAAATCCCAAGCTTCGCAAGCGGTCTGCGCAATATAGCTGCCAAAAATATCTTCTCCGACAAGGCATACGTTTCATCAACCAAGCCCCTGACTCTCTCTGACTCACCGTCGTCCTCTGAAAAACTCCTTCCCATGATCAGTTTACACAAGGTGTTGTTCATGAGCTTCATGGCTTCCTTACCAATGTCAACGCTCTCATTCTTTGTCGCCTTATCGAGAATGCTTTTGTAAAACCGTTGTAGCTCTTCAACACGAACACCTCGTGAACGCTCCAACACTTGCGGTCGGAATAGCTTTGTTGCCATGAGCTTCTTTATGAACTTCCAGTACTCTCCGTGTGGAGCGTTCAAGATGCCAGAAGCCCCAAACATGAGAGACTCATCAATCGCAATGATACCGCGAGAGGAGACGTTTACGTCATGGACCTTGAAGATTTCGTAGGCCATTGGGGCAGAGGAGACAATAATGATGGGTACATAGAAAATGCGGATAACGAGGAGAGGTCCATACTTGGAGGAGAGTTTCTGAAGAGACTTGTGAGTGAGGGCAGAGAGGAGAAGGTGAAGATGACCGATGATTGGAAGAGAAGGAGGGCTCGGAGGCAGAACAAAGCTTCGTGAGTCTTTTGGTTTCTTGAAGAAGAGCGAGTGAAAGAGGACTATGAAGAGGCATGCAAGGATGAAGATACAGAAGTTTTGGAAGTCAAAGATGATTGCTGCCATTGTTTCTCCAAATTAAGTTAAGAGGCTGACGAAACTTGATGAAGAAGCCGTACGTTAATATAATGTATCAAGATGACCAACCATGCATTGTTTATTACAAAGAAAAAAAGCCATGTCTGGAAGAACGTGGCATAACTGACGCTTGTGATAAAATCTATAATATCAATATAGTTTGGATCGGAGTTTGAGAATACTAATAGTCAAGTGGTAAGATGTGTTCACTTGATCTTATCAAGCGGATATGAAGAACTGTTCATGTCCAAATGGACGTTGAGAGTATAAATCCAAATATGAACATATCTATTAATTATTTCGACATATATATCTACCATAATCTCAGTCACTTTCAAAACTTATATTATCTCAGTTAACTCTTCAACAATAAAAGGGAAATTCCAAGACTTTAACAAAATTCAATCAACATAATTACCTCTTACGACATGCACATGCATATACCTGACTCATCAAGCACAACCAATATATATATATTAAGTATTGATTGCACACAGTTATTCGTCCGTCATAGTTTCAAAATCACCGCTTCGGATTGGAACATAGGGAGAGACGTATTGGTTCTCTGGACTTCCGGTATTGTTATCGGTATATAAGGAGTCCTCTGGAAATAATATTTTCCAGCTAACTCTTACACCACGTTCATGGCATAGAAGGTTGGTCCTCTGGAATTAGTTAAAAAAATAACAGCAAATGCTTACTGCCTTCGTTTACCTCCTCACATGCATGCAGCCGATGTCTTCAGTGTTACGCACTTTGTCTCTTTTGTAGCAAAAGATAGGGAAATTGGGGGTTATTGTATTGTTTATTTTCTTTAAATACGATTCATTCAATTATAAAACAAATTACAGACTACAAATTAAATGATTATCAAATATAAAAACTAATAAATTTTGAACTCTAAAACAAATTTAATTTGAAACTTTTTTTTCTTTCTAAGAACTAATTATTTCGATACAAAAAAGATTAAACACATTCAACAAAGTAAGCATATTACTTAACAAACGGATCAAATGTGATCACCAAAGTGGAGCAGACAAAATGAAAAACGTGGGATAGTTAATGTTGCTCTAGTTTAGGCAATTGTTATGAGAGTCAAAAGAATCTAAGCAAAATAAAATAAACTAACGAAATATGGTCAAGGCGAAAGTCATTAAACTAATGAAATACATGGGGCGATTAATGCTGCTCTAATTTATGCATTGACTCTCAAAAACCATAGTATAATACTGTAATAGTAACACATACAAGTAATAAGACTCAAAGACTTTGCACTAGTAATTTAACGTTATATGATTTATAAATAATTTATAGTACAGTATATATATTTTCTTAACTTGTTAAAATATTTACTATGTCTGAATATTATATAGCACTAGTTGGGTTTTGTTTTATAATATGTTTTGAAAACCTTTTAAAATTATGAGAAACTGATGAGTAAAAAAAATGTTATCAAAAAAAAAAAAACACAAAATGTTAAAAAAAAAATGTGTTAACACTCTCATACAATATAAACAAAACAACAATCTCAATCTCAATCTCAATCTCAATCTCAATCTCAATCTCAATCTCAATCTCAATCTCAATCTCAATCTCAATCCCAATCAAACTTTTTTATCTCATGAATGATCGATCTCTTCTTTCACTCTCTCCAAGATTTGGATGCAGCAACTTTCTCCTAACAATGCTTTTCATCTTCTCCGCATCAGAATTGCCAATGCCAAGGTCATTACTTGAAGCTAAACAATCACTTATTGAATTCGCAGAAATACTGATGTTTGAATGGTACTTTTGGGAAAGTTCCATTACAATGTCTGTAATTTCATCTTGCGGCATCTTGGTGTCTAGAATTTTGACTATCTCCGAACACACGATGTTTCCTCGGCGCAAATCTACACAGTCTTTGTCAAACTCACGCCCAAACCTCTCGACGAACATGATCCTTATGTACTGAAGCTCGTTAAGCTCCCCGATTCTTGATGCAGCAAATATCAGTCCGGCCATTGCTTCTTTAGTTACGTCCGGTAACATATGAACATCGCTGGGAGAGAAACATAAGTATATTAGGGTTTTTGAACCGCTAAGGTTTAACGTATGTCACAAGTTATATATCAAGAACAAATTACCTTTGATGACTTAAAATAGATATACTCTGCAAGATGGATTTGCAGAAGTATTCGACCTGATCATAGGCCAACAACCTTCCCTCATCTTCATAGAATTGCTTCGCCTAGGGTTTCAATATGCAAAACCGGAAAAAAAAATTAACATGGTGATAGATATTATAATCAATCAAGAAGAATTAAGATGGTGATTGAGATTAATTTCAGATACCTTTGGTAGAGCTTCTGAAAAGCGGCCATTGGGAAGGAGCTGAGCGATATCTGAGCGAGATTGTCTGACCATGCACTCTCTTCGCTTCCGATGTAATTCGACAGAACATATCAGGTTCTGAATATGTTGTTTACTGCAAGTGCAAACAAGACAGATAAATTGAAAACTCGAACAAAAAAACAAAACAAATCATAACCGTGTAAGGCAAGTAAATCAAGTTTCTTACCACTTGGAAGCTTTTCGCCATCTTGAAGAACGAGAAGAAACGCCAAAGACGTTACTAAAGCAACCCAACTCTGATTTTGTTTTCATGGCAAACATTAGTATTTGCTTTCTACCGTAGGAAGGTGAACAGATATTTGTAAGTTATGTAAGTAAGGGACTAATAATGAGATGTGAATATATATAGCCAAAAATCTATCAATATTATCCTTTTAAATTGATAATAATTATATCCATTTAGTCTTTTTATTTACCATGTATTAAATCTGGAAAACCCCGTTTATTCTTTTCCAATATGGAATTGGAAATCCAAATGCATTTCACGTTTGTTTTATTAAGAGATACATCAGTAACTTAACTAAAGTAAAAGGGAATACAAAAAGCATTTCATATTCCATTTAGCTACGGCAATTCAATCGTCCAATAATGTTGTTTTTTCAATCAAGATTTCAAGTTTTTCAATCGTCGAAAATATGAAATCATCATTATGTGTTCTACTATATTTTGTTTCGTTGGAAAAAAAACCCTCCATTCTTCAATGAAATATTTTATCTCTTTTGTAAATCATTGGGAAGATATTGTAGACTATATCCAAAATATTTGGTTAAAACAAAAAACTGATCAGTCTCTATCCTAAATCAGATAAAAAGGAACAAATTAATTAATATATACTGTATCTTATTAAACAAATTGTTATTTATAAATATTATACAGTTGAAGATAGATATTAATAATCACATAAAGATTTAAACATAAAAATCTATATATAAATTTCCGTAAAAAAAGCAGATTTTGTTTTTAACATTATAATAATATGCAAGCGGTTTATAAAAAGTTTCTTCATAACATATATATATATATATATATATTTCTAATATGATAATGACAAAAGTCACAAGTTCATACTTTTTTTTTTTTACACACTTTATATTCACATCTCACAAGTGTGTCAATTGGGCATAATTGAGCTGAAATCCCACCACTAAAATAATTTAAGTTAAAACTGAAAATAATTAAAATCATATATATAAAAGTAGAGTTTCAGTCTCTCCTTATTGCTCCACTTGGCAATGCAATTTTAACAACAAAAAAAATTATATTAAAACACAAATTTAAAACAATTAATTTTCACATTTAACTCACATAATATAAAACTGAAATCTTTATAGCTTCTCCCTATAAATTATGCATTAACTTTATTTCTCCACTAAGTTGTATTAATCAATTGTATTAAAACAAAACAATAAATTAGAATTGTAACTCTCATTTTTCTAAAT
>NC_025696.1:18434108-18439968 GCF_000633955.1 Camelina sativa
ATATATATATATATATATATGTTCAATATTATATTTAAATATCAAAGAATTTTTTAGTTAGCTAAACTTATAGTCACATATATACAATATATATACATAAGAATCTATATTACTTATTAACACCATAATTCGACCCATTATTTGCTTAACTCAAAATTGGTTTCAAAGCCAACTAAAGAAAAACATAAACGATCTTATTGATATTAGACCAAAACATGGACATACAAACATAATCACTTACACGGAAAATAATTACTTTTAAAAAATAACTTATTATTGCAACATCAACGTATGAAGGGTTTACATAAGCAGTTAATCAGAAATCTAAAATACAATAAATGTATTGGGAACAATATCAGTCAATGATAAGATTGGATCTTCAAAAGCAAGAAACAACATCCTCATAATTCATAAAAAATAAACGCAACAATTGTACACATCTAAACGAAATGATATAAACATATAGTGTATTAATACAAGTGACTGCGAAGCCCATTTATGCCTAATTAAAACGAAATAATACAAAAGAGAAAAAGAAATAGACCAAAAAAACAAGAAAGTGCCAACTACACCACAACCCACGCGTTGCGTGGGGAAGCACCTAGTGATTTTAAAAGGTAATATTTTTCTAATTTACTGTCGAGATGTCAAGAAGAATAGCAAAACTAAAAGAAAAATATAATCTAGTTGAATATATAGAGGATTCAATACTTTCTCCGCTTCAATGGATCAGTATTGTTTTACAACTTAAATTGTGTTTGATAAGAAATGTTGTTACATATTTTCATTGCAAATGTTTGTGAAAGTTTTTTGGGAGATTTCCCACCATAACCTAGAATTTATTAGAAATCACCAAAGTAACCTATCAAGATTTCTAAAAAATTTCAGCACACATTTTTACGATATTACCGTTCTACATATTATTCATTTTCTTTCTTAACTACATAACTAATAAATATTTTAAAAATCATTCTTTAAAATATTAAATATTCATAATTATTATTTAATGAAATTTAGAAAATGAAATATTAAATTAAACTATTTTTAAAAAACTTTAAATGAAAATCCTTTAATAAACAAATTAAATGGAAAAGAAAATAATTAAAAAGAAAAAGACTAGTTTAAAATTTGAAAAATTAATAGTCACACATATTCAACCCATCGACAATGGCTATATCCACTTTAACTTCAAAAATATTAAGTATATTTAGTCTCGAACATTTTGCAGACTAACCAAATATCTGCGTATGTTCGGCACACTTCTAAAATAAAATCATCAAACTTACATTTGGTCTGCTGAAATAGATAGACATGCATAAAGTCTGCGTAATTTTAACAGATTTCTTAGGTTCTTTCAGCAGACTTATAATTAGTCTACGAATATTTGGCAGACTAACAAAAAATCTGCATATTTTCGGCAGACTTCTAAAATTTAAGCATCAGACTTACATTTTGTCTACTGAAACTGATAAACATGCATAAAGCCTGCGTAATTTTAACAGATTTCTTAAGTTTTTCCTGCAGACTTATAATTAATCTGCGAATATTTGGCAGACTAACAAAAAATCTGCATATTTTCGGTGGACTTTTAAAATTTAAGCATCAGACTTACATTTAGTCTTCTGAAATTGATAGACATGCATAAAGTCTGCGTAATTTTAACAGATTTCTTAGGTTCTTCCACAAGACTTATAATTAGTCTGCGAATATTTGACAGACTAACAAAAAAACTGCAGATTTTTGGCAGACTTTTTAAATTTAAGCATCAGACTTACATTTAGTCTGCTGAAATTGATAGACATGCATAAAGTTTGCGTAATTTTAACAGATTTCTTAGGTTCTTCCACCAGACTGATAACTAGTCTGCGAATATTTGGCAGACTCACCAAAAATCTGCATATTTTCGGTAGACTTCTAAAATTTAAGCATCAGACTTATATTTAGTTTGCTGAAATTGATAAACATGCATAAAATCTGTATATTTTTAACAGATTTCTTAGATTCTTCCACTAGATTTTTATTTAGTCTACAAACACTCGGAATAATGATAAAAAATTATTCATATTTTTGGCAGACTTCTTAAATTAAATCATGAGACTTACATTTGGTCTGCTGAAAGTGATAGAGCTGAAAAAAATCTGCAGATTTTTTTTTTTTTGTTTTTCCAGCAGACTTATATTTAGTCTACTAACATTTGGGTTTATATTTAGTCTACTAACATTTGGCTCATTTTTGGTAGACCTATAAATTTGTTTTTGACTTGTAAATTATATTTGACAGATATATAAAGTAAATTCAGAAGATTTGGCAAACTTCTAAATAATTTTGACGAGTTGGTTTGCCAGTCTTTTTCAACGATCACCGACTCTATTGAACAATCTTTTACCGAAAAATTCTTACGCCGATTAGCTTTTTGATCCGTTAGATTATGTTGGAACTAAGTCGAAAGATAAATGCGAATAAGTAATAATTGTTTTGGCTTTAAGAATCAGAAGAAAATAAAATAAAAAAGATAATTAAAAAGAAAATTAAACAAAGGATAAGGATCTTAGATGGAGAAATAAAAATAAGCTTTCTTCTTGTAAAGTTATGGGAGAGAAGATCAGTACGAGTTTGTATATATACATTAAAAATCAATAACATAATAATAATTTGTTTATAGTTTTGGGATTTTTTTAAAATTAATTTGATTGTAATTTTAAAATAATTTAAAGAGAAATTAATACCAACTTTTTATTTTCTTAAAATCAAATTTTTATTAAGAGTAAATTTGGAATTAAAAAAAATCTGGACACAAAATGTGAGTTATCTAGGGAATAAAAAATTAATTGGGTTATAATAGTTATTGAGGTTATCCTGGATAAATTTCTCAAGTGTTTTTTTTTTTGTTTTTTTACAGTATTGGTCATCAATTACATCATCATGCTCGTTATTTGATCTTTATCTTATAATGATGGTATTCAAGTACCTGCAATTTACACGATTATGATGAATAGTTCCTACGACAAATAATTTTATGATGCAGCTTTCTCCGTAACATGGTTTAAGAGTGATTAGGAAGACTTGTTTTTATCCATGGTTTAAGATCGTTTAGCACTTGTGGCATGAGTGATTAGGAATTAAAACTTAATCATATCACATGTTTGATTTATCACGAGATTAGTTAAAAAAAAACAAAAAAACAGTAGTAAACCAGCTTACATCTCAAAGTAAAGAACTAGGAAGGTAATGGGGTTAGGGTTCGAGGAACAGGAGTGCACTTAAGAGGTTGAGCCATGGTCAACACCATTGTTCCAGCAGCCTCATTCATGTTGACTTTCTCTCCTTCTATTTTCCAATCAAAGCGTTGCACCATAACTCCAATCGCGGTTCCTACAGAGACATAAGCTAGATTTGTTCCAGGACAACTTCTCCTTCCACTGGCAAAAGGAATGTATTTTAGGAATTTATCTCTCTTCTCGTCCTCTTGCCCTGATCTTGAAAAACCTAAAAATCTCTCTGGTTTAAACTCCTCAGGATCTTCCCAAAAATCAGGATCTCTCATTATAGCATAGGAATTAACAATAACTATTGTCTTTTCTGGTATGTGAAACCCTTTAATTTCACACGTTTCTTGGAGTGTCCTTGGCACGAGAGGCCCAGGTGGATGCAATCTTAGCCCTTCTTTGATTATAGCTTGCAAGTAAGGAAGGTTTGGTAGATCAGTTTCTTGAGCCAACCTTGTTTTCCCTACAACAAAATCGAGTTCTTCTCTTAGTCTCTCAAGAATCTTGGGATGGTTAATGAGCTCAGCCATGATCCACTGTATAGTGGTCGATGAGGTGTCAGTACCTGCAATGAAAAGATCCTATAGTAACAAACATTTGTTAGTCAATAAAACCAATGGTATTTGGCTTACAAAACAACCCACCTAAAGAGAAGAACATTTACCACAAACAAGGACTTAATATGGTTTCTTGTGATCTTATACTCTGCGTTCTCGTCTCTATAAGCTTCCAACAACACATCCATCATGTCAGTACCTTGATGGTGCTCCTCCAATTTCTCTTCGTGTTCCACAAGAATCTTCTCCAGCAGCTCGTCAAACTTGTGGGAAACACTCATAATCTCCTTTTTGAACAGTGAGATCCCAAGCTTCCTAAGCGGTTTTGCAAATATGGTGGCCAAGAAAATTTTCTTTGTCAAGGCCATCGACTCGGTGACCAAGCCTCTGACTCTCTCCGCCTCACCATTCTCCTCAGAACAACTCCTTCCCATGATCATCTTGCAGATGGTGTTGTTATTGAACTTCGCTGCTTCCTCACCGATCTCAACAGTCTCATTCTTCACTGCCTTGTCAACCAGAACTTTGTAAAAGCGATCAAGCTCATCTTCACGGAACCTTCGCGAACGTTCGAGTGCCTGCGGTCCAAGAATTTTTGTAACCATCAGCTTCCTCATGAATTTCCAGTAATCTCCATAGGGAGCGCTGATGAAGCTATACGATCCCAGTAAGAGAGACTCTTCAATCGGAGGGGAACTCCGAAAGGAAACATTCACGTCTTGGTCCCTGAAGATATCGTAGGCCACTGAGGCCGAGGAGGCTAGGACTATGGGGACGTGAAAGATGTGGAGATGGAGAAGAGGTCCGTACTTGGATGAGAGTCTCTGAAAAGACTTGTGGGTTAAAGTGGACATGAGAATGAGGTGAAGATGACCGATGATCGGAAGAGAAGGAGGGCTCGGAGGAAGACCACGGCCATCTCGTGAGTTCTTTGGTTTCATGAAGAAGAGAGAGTAACAAAGAAGTGAGAAGAGACATAAGAAGATGAAGATGAAGCTTGTTTGAAGGTCAAGTGTGATTAGTGCTGCCATGGTTGCTCAAAGTGCAGAGACAAATGAAGCAGACTAATCTTTTTGTCAAGAATCAATGTATTATCGTGCTCTGTTTTAGTAGCAAATATGATATGCTTTCTCTTTGAAAGAACGTGAAAAAAAATTACAAGTTGTAGTCGTTTTTTTTTTTATTAGATAAAAGTCTTCTCTTTTGATTAATATTATTCATCGCCCAAGGTGACAACTAGAATACTTCTATCAATATTGTCAGATTCTTCTAATATAGATTAAGCGCATGTGAAGTACTTAGATATTAGGGTAATGATCGCTTTAAACGTAAGGATTCGGATTAAGGTATTTGTAGAGCTGGAACTCTTCAGTATATATGCCTTTTCTTTTATGGATTTCAGTTTAAAAATACTTAGCAATGAGTTAGTTATTTTAAAGAAAATTGGAGAATTTTGTTATTAGAATAATTTTTGATACTTGATTATCGATAAACAAATAATAAATTGCTGTGAAGTACGTCTTCGTTTTCTTATAATTCATTCTTGCATTATGACTTTTGCCCATTCTTCATGTAGCATGTAGAAATCAGCAAATTCAATCTTACCTCCTTTATGTTATCATATCCAAAAGAGACGATTAGAATTAGGTTTACTGTATTAATAATTGCTTCCGATCATATATGATTTGAGTATTCAACAATGGTTTAGATAAGTTATCAAAGGTAATGATGACACTTACGTCTTTCTGCAAAACGCATAAGATTATTCGAGAAAGGTTCCTAGGAAGATTCAGTCAGATTCTTTAAAGGCAAAACACAATCTAGATCCGATGGAAGTTTCCATCGGTTTTTGGTCAGTAATAGGTGTTTCTGACGGCTATCTGACAGATATGCCTGTCAGTTCTAAGCTATTTTCTTGTAGTGTTAGGGAGAAGTTAAAGATCAGTAAACCATTTTTACGAACGTCAATGCCTCGGTTGGCTAAGTCATAACGTTTGAACATGCTTCTTTTTTTTTTTTTTTCTTTTTTTTTTTTTT
>NC_025696.1:18440051-18457626 GCF_000633955.1 Camelina sativa
TTTTTTTTTTTTTTTCTTTTTTTTTTTTTTGAGAATTTTTTTTGAACATGCTTCTTGTAGGTAACTTTCACGTTTTCATGTAAGATGAATTTGTTTCGTCGTTTGATTATGATGTAATTTCTACTTGATGGATATAATCAAAACGAATATGAATCAGTTTATGATATCCGTTACAATGACTTAGAATTGTCAAGAAATTAAGCCGACACAATATGTGAAAATATTATACTTTTTAGATACCACGCATGTTATACAAAGTGTTAAGCGTACAATATTTATTCAATGGAAACATATGATATGCTCAAATTAAACCCTAGAGCTATTCTCTCAAATAAAAAGATCATTGCAGTATTTAGGGGTCAAATTCCACAAGAACTCAAGACTACACAATAAATTATAGAGTTTTATAATTATGTTAAACAAATTAAATTAAAAATTGAATTAGCAATGCTAAGTAATAAATAAAAACTTTTGTAAATTCAGGGGATCAAAAAGCTAGGTCTATGGAATTTCTCAGGAAATTACAAATTATTAAATCAAGAAATTAATAGGATTCAAACAATTAAGAACAGATCTAGAACTCTAAACACTTTTGTAAATTAAATCAGTTCTCACTGCAAATAATATTTAAATTTAAAACCAGAAAATCCAAATCTCTTTGTAAAATTCTAGGTTAAAAATCGGCAATAAAATCAGGTTTAGATTGTTCACAAAATTATTAAATCAAATCTCTTTGCAAGAATAATTTTGCTCATCAAAAGGTTTTATCAGGAAAATCAATTATATTCTCATATCAATTTATTTTCCTAAAGTATTAATTCCAGGTGATCAATCAAGAATTAATATGAAGAACAACCTAAGATGAATATCTAGATAGATAAAGAATCTTAAATAAACAGATCTAATAATTCATAAAATCCCTGTGAAAAATCCTAAACCTAACAAGCAAACTACTCAGACAGATTCAATGAAGAACAAAACATAATTCTGAATAATAAGCAATAGAGATTAAAAAGAGTAAGTAGGAGTTCAAGAAATTCTTCTCTCAAAGCAGTTCAGATCTCTCTCCCAAAAGCTCTCAAAATCTCTCAGGGTTGCAGGAAAAATAAAACTTGATAGAATACAACTTCATGGTTTGGAAAACCTAAAAATACTATTTATAAGTCCTAAAACACGTCAGGGACTTGTGTTGCAATTTTGGAAGACTTTAGGGCAGAATTGTAAAACTTCAAATTTTGTGATTCTTCATCGTCTGAAGAGGGTGTCGATCGATGCTCATAATCTTGGTGTCCATCGATGCTCATGCTTTGATCTGATTCCAACTTCTCTTCCTTGATGAATTGCTCCAAAATATCTCTAATTACTCCATTTTGCTCCTTTCATGCCAAAATCCTAGAAAACCTGTAAAGACTCAAAAACATCCTAGAAAACAAATCAAAAGACTCTAAAAGACTCCTTATATCATGGTTAAAAACCACAAAAACCATGATATATCAACTCCCTCAGACTTAGCCTTTGCTTGCCCTAAAGCAAAACAGAAACTTAGACCTGTGAATGAGGTTTGAAAACAGGGAACTCACTCAATTGCAGATTATTCTTATTCACACTCTTCATTTACCTGACTCAAGAACTTACTTCTTATACTCAACCATGATAAGCATCAACATTCCTTACTCAAATCCCACAATCCTCTGGAATCTCTGAAATCTCCATTGTCATCTCATCTTTTATAAATTAAAGCAAGTACAAGTGAGTTCTTACCTTGGGTGTATTCATCAGTGGCATATGGATTCTCTTCAGGCCAAGACATTCTTCTTACATCTCCTTTCCTCTCCCTTTTCTCACTTCAATTTTTTTTTTCTTTTCTCTCTTTTCCTTTTTTTCAAAGGTGTAAGCGAATACCGGGGTCATTGGTAATTTACCTACCCCTCGATTCCAAGCTTTGTGTGATCATTTGACTCAAGAGTAGAATAATAAGGTCACAGGTAATTTACCTACCTCTCTAAACTGATCAAAATCATCTCATCTTTTATTCTCTTTTTTTTTTTAATCACTAAAGGGAAGAGAGAGGGGAGACATACTTTGAAAAATTGCACTGTCTTGTATGGCCTGAAGAAGAAGTCTAGTCCACTGATTTCCAACCCCAAAGTAAGAGATTAAGTCCGGTTAAAATCCTAATAAAAATTGAGACAACGTTAGCTCAATCATATATACATTGAATAAGGGCTTTCAGGATTGTTGACAAGGCTCATAGTCTTTCTAAGCTTCAGTTCAGAGATCAAGCATAAACAAATAATCATTAGAGTGTTAGCCAAATACGAGAAATCATTAATCAAGATCATAATTCCCAAAGATAAAAAGAAAATTTTTGAAAAATTTGACTCAAACTTTATGGTTTTGACTGACACAACTGAAACTCAAAAACAGAAAACATAGTTAGTAACTAACCTCCCCCAGACTTAAACAACACTGTCCCCAGTGTTATCAAGTAAGAGGAAAGCAAAGAAAAATAAATAAAAATCAAAATCAAAAGAAAAAGAAAAACCTACCAGTGGGTTGCCTCCCACTAAGCGCTTATTTTCAGTCATTAGCTTGACTGTGTTGGAGTTCAGGCATCCGGAGGATCAGAACATGGCATTGAAGTCCTCTTCATCCAAGGTGGTGTATAAGCTTTAGGTGCATGAGGTCTGCCAGGGATGTTAGGAACAGGACCAGGGCGGGATTTAGGTATGGGAGGGTATCTTTTCTGTCCTGCAAAATCATCAACAGAAGAAACAAGTGCTCTACGATAATCTCGTGGCTTGGTTAACTGTAAAACAGTTTTTATCTCTTTGAAATTTTTGTTGATGATAGGAGGAAGTTTAGGAGAAAGAGAAGCATACCTTGGCCTTACCTGAGGACTCTGGAGTGTGGATTGGTGACTCTTCTGTCTGGGAACAGCTTTCTGACTTGGAGCATCAGTCTTGGAGTTGTTCTGTCTTGGTCGTGGAGGGGTGTCGATCGACACTGCTTCTGATGCTCGTGAATTTGCTTCTCTGCATCTTATCTGAGCAATCTTCTCAACAGAAAACGTCTGTCCATCAATGGTAGGAGCTCTCCTCAGTTTATCCATCTCAAAACTCATACTCAAACCATCCACATTCAGTGTTATGTGTCCTTTCTGCACATCTATGATTGCACCAGCTGTAGCCAAGAAAGATCTTCCTAAGATGAGAGGATCTTTAGGCTCTTGATCATACTTCAGCACCACAAAGTCAGTGGGAATCATGAAGTTGCCAACCTTAACTGGAATATCCTCTAAAACACCTTCAGGAATTCTTCGGGATCGATCAGCCAAGATAAGAGAAATCTGAGTTGGCTTGAATTCTGTCATCCCAAGTCTCACAGCAATAGAATGTGGCATCAAGTTGATGCTAGAGCCAAGGTCACAAAGTGAGTTAGAAAACCTTCTTGTGGAGATAGAGCAATCAAGTACAAAACTTCCAGGATCTGGTAACTTCTCTACAGTCCTACATTGAATGATTGCACTCACTTCCTTTGAGACAACCACCTCCTGCTTCTTCTCTTTCTTCCTCTGTGGAGGCTGGATTAACAGAATTGCACTGACATCTTTAGTAAGCAGTGCTCCTTCCTCAGGGCTCAAACCATTTGATACCATTCTCTTGACATAGCGCCTAAGTGGTGGTGAAAGCTTCACGGGATCAATCAATGGCATCTCAATCATCACCTTGTCCATCATTGCCTTGCATCTAGCTTTCTCCATCTCCTGCTTAGACTTTCTTAGCTTGGGAAAAGGAACCTTAGGCTTGTAGACCCTTTCAGCAGCTGGAACCTGAGATTTTGCAGTTTCTGGGTTCGTCTGAGAGGAGTGTCGACCGACACCCAGGTGGTGTCGATCGACACCATCATCTGAACCCGAGAATTTGGTCGATTTCTCTTCTTGTTCTGTAGAAGCAATTTCAACAGCATCTTCATCCCTCACAGATATGGCATTACAAGCATGCTTGGGGTTTGACTCAGTTCTTCCAGGAAGAAAACCCTCTTGCCGTTTGATAGACCCAGCAGTCTGAATAACCTGATTATCCAACTTCTTGACATGAATGTTCAATGCTTCAATCTTTCCATTCAGCTCAGTGTAGACATTGTCAATCTTCCCATTGAATGTCACTGTCAATTGCTCATGTCCTTGCAAAAGCTGCTCAAGCATGGCTTCCATTCTACTCTCTGAAGAATTCTTAGGAGGTGGAGACTGATAGGATGGGTTCCCATAGGTCCTTGTATAGCCATTGTTCTGTTGCTGCTTCTTGTCACCATTGTAAGGCATGTTGCCTTTCTGATTACCGAATCTTTGTCCCTGATACCCAGCTCCATAAACATAGTTGACATTCTCTTGCTCTGGCTCAAATGTCTCAACTTCAGCAGCAAATTGGACTGACTTCTTTCCCACAAGAAGATTATGCACTGAATCAAGCTTGGCATTAACAGAAGCAAGCTGATTTGCATCAAAATCTCCATGCAGTCTCTTTCTTTCAGCATTAGCTCTTTTAGTGCTATTGCTAGAAGCCAAATTCTCAATCAAAACTTCAGCATCTTCTGGAAATCTCGTCTTGAAGTTCCCATGACTTTCAGCCTCCAAAGCTAACTGATACTTCCAGTCACACCCTCTAAAGAAGATACTCAACAGTTGTACCCTTGAAAAACCATGGTGTGGACAGTTCCTCTGATAAGCTTTGAATCTCACCCAAGCTACCTTGAAAGCTTCATCATGCCTTTGCTTGAATGAAGAGATCTTGACTCTCAGCTCATCTGACATTGCATCATCATAGAAATGGTTGAGGAAAGCCACCTTGATATCATGCCAGTTTGTCAAAGATCCAGCTGACAACTGCTTCAACCACTGAGATGCCTCTCCTGCAAGTGAATATGGGAAGAGCTTGCAGAATATGAAGTCCTCAGTCACTCCATTAGCCTTGATACTGGTCACAAGATCCTTAAAATGCTCAATATGGTCCAGAGGCTTCTCATGGGGCAGGTTTGAGAAAGGTCTCTGCCCAACTAGCTGAAAGTAAGCAGGCTTCAGCTCAAAATCATTCCTCTGGAATGGTGGAGGAACAATAGCAGACCGGTTCTCATACATAAGATCAGCCCGGTTATAGTCAGCAATGGTCCGGATGAGGTGCCGGTTTTGATCCTGTCTTCGAACTGGGTTCTGTACGTGGTTGGCAGCTCCATGTCCGTCTGCAGGAAGGGGGTGTCGATCGATACCCTGTTGGTGTCGATCGACACCATCGACACCATCAGCTGGTTCGTTGACAACAGCAATTTCAGCAATCACATTGCCCTCAGCATCAATCTTTTGGCCCTGCTCATTGCGCAAGTGGCCCTCTTGATCACTCAAAGCACCATCCTCATCTCGCATCAGAATGATTGGATTAACCATCTTCAAAGATTTGGCTGCTTTTCGGTTCTCACGCTCAAGTTTTCCCAACTCTTGGTTTGAAAGTTTCAGAATTGGACCAGTCCTGTTGCTCCTTGTGTTAGGCTTATTAGCCATACACCTGAAACACACAAGAGAAAAGAAAACAAAAGCGTGTAAGTTTCAAATAAAAATAAAAATTTAAACAAAATCTAAAACTCAAATCTAATGGTAGATAAAAGAGTCCCTGGCAACGGTGCCAAAATTTGATATGCTCAAATTAAACCCTAGAGCTACTCTCTCAAATTAAGAGATCACTGCAGTACTTAGGGGTCGAATTCCACAAGGACTCAAGACTACACAATAAATTATAGAGTTTTATAATTATGCTAAACAAATTAAATTAAAAATTGAATTAGCAATGCAAAGTAATAAATAAAAATTGTTGTAAATTCAGGGGATCAAAAAGCTAGGTCTAGGGAATTTCTCAGGAAATTACAAATTATTAAATCAAGAAAATAATAGGATTCAAACAATTAAGAACAGATCTAGAACTCTAAACACTTTTGTAAATTAAATCAGTTCTCACTGCAAATAATATTTAAATTTAAAACCAGAAAATCCAAATCTCTTTGTAAAATTCTAGGTTAAAAATCGGCAATAAAATCAGGTTTAGATTGTTCACAAAATTATTAAATCAAATCTCTTTGCAAGAATAATTTTGCTCATCAAAAGGTTTTATCAAGAAAATCAATTATATTCTCATATCAATTTATTTTCCTAAAGTATTAATTCCAGGTGATCAATCAAGAATTAATATGAAGAACAACCTAAGATGAAGATCTAGATAGATAAAGAATCTTAAATAAACATATCTAATAATTCATAAAATCCCTGTGAAAAACCCTAAACCTAACAAGCAAACTACTCAAACATATTCAATGAAGAACAAAACATAATTCTGAATAATAAGCAATAGAGATTAAAAAGAGTAAGAAGGAGTTCAAGAAATTCTTCTCTCAATGCAGTTCAGATCTCTCTCCCAAAAGCTCTCAAAATCTCTTAGGGTTGCAGGAAAAATAAAACTTGATAGAATACAACTTCATGGTTTGGAAAACCTAAAAATACTATTTATAAGTCCTAAAACACGTCAGGGACTTGTGTTACAATCTTGGAAGACTTTAGGGCAGAATTGTAAAACTTCCAATTTTGTGATTCTTCATCGTCTGAAGAGGGTGTCGATCGATGCTAATAATCTTGGTATCGATCGATGCTCATGCTTTGATCCGATTCCAACTTCTCTTCCTTGATGAATTGCTCCAAAATATCTCTAGTTGCTCTATTTTGCTCATTTCATGCAAAATCCTAGAAAACCTGTAAAGACTCAAAAACATCTTAGAAAACAAATCAAAAGACTCTAAAAGACTCCTTATATATCATGGTTAAAAACCACAAAAATCATGATATATCAACATATATATTGACCACTGGCCTCTTAAAAGATGGTTTTTATCCATTTGTAGCAACCAGAGAACAGTAGGACAAATAAAATGATATTTGTTTTATTCTGGGTTTCGAACCAACAACCTTAACATATAACCACTAGCTCCGATAACCAACAGAGTTATCCACTTTGGTATCATATGAGAACTGAACATCAGATCCACATGGAAACATAAGCATAAACCTACGAAGTACTGTAGTCTCTTTCTTCATTGACCACCTTTAAACCATGGGTAGATAGAAAAACATCTAATTAAGTAACAAAGCTTTGAGTTGTTAAAAATAAATTAAAACATGGTGCATCAGGTGTTAAAAATGAACCTGTATCTAAACAAATGATGTATAAAAATGGCCATCTGAAGCTTAGCGAACTCAGCTCCTACACATAGTCTAGAACCAGCGCCAAAGGCAATGTACGATTTGGAGAGGATTGAGCCCAAGTCTTCACTCTGAAAATTTAATGATTATATGCTGAAAATTATATAAATTTGATAAGTGGGATAATATAAGTTTAAATCACCTTCCAGCGCCATGGATCAAATGCTAGAGGGTCATCATACTTCTCCGGATTAAAATGGACATTAGCATAGCCCATGAAGATCCAACCAGCTGGAATTGTATAATCACCAACTTGGAAATCATGATCAGTCATTCTAAGTACTGTAGGCGCTGTGCTTGTGATCCTAAGCGACTCATATATCACCTGAAATAAAACACAACATTTGCCTGACCTACTATATATAAAGGTTAATAGAGATACAACTTACAACTAATTAACAATGAGTGGATTTATATATATGACGATGATACACACTCACCATTTGGGTGAACGTCATTGATTTGTAGTCTTCCCATGTTAAGCCAGCCTCCTTCTCGGGCTTACCTTGGACAATTCTATCATGCTCTCTTTGCAACTCTTGCATGACATTAGGGTGATCGCTTATGAGTTTAATTGTAGCCGCAAGGATCCCTGGTGTTGTCTCATTAGCAATCAAAAAGAAAGTATATATGTATTCAATCGCATTCTCGACGCTCATTTTTTCCGCTCCGCCTTCCATTTCTCCGAAGATAATCTTGAAAAACTCCCCAAACTCCTCTCCTGATGCTCTCTTCTTTAATACTGTTTCCTTTATTAACTTCATCATCCGCTTTCTTGCCTGTGAAGAAACACATCATAGGAACAATTATATTCCCTCAAATTATATGCACAATCATAGGAACGTTCCAAGAGAGTTGAAACCACTCCCTTGGAAAAACACATACCTTCATCATTCGATAGACACCAGTCCCAGGAATGTTCCAAGAAAATTGAAACCAATCCCTTGGAAAATATCTCCAACATAGTGCAAGTTCTTTTGCTGCCTCTGGTTCCATTTCACCCATAACTTTCTTTGCAAGACATTCAATTAAGATCTGTGAAATTCGATGATATGTGTTTGATTAGATGATCCATTAAGTAATCCAGTAAAACAGAATCATGCCACGAGTTACAGACATTAAGAAAAAAATAGACTTTTTTTTTCACCTTGCTTGATGTTTCCTTGACGTCGAGACAGCCGTTCCTGGCTCCTTCCTCCATGTATGTGCGAGCCAAAACATCGACGTCTTGTACCATCTTTAGCTTTAAATATTTTGGACCCAACAATTGAAATGTCAAGTTCCGGACATGTTTATGGGACTGCTTGCTCTGAATAAACAAGTTGTTTTTCCCAAATAGTCGTGATATGCTCTTCGTGATACCTGGAACATGATTTGCCTTTGCTATTTCCAGGTTCAGTTCAAAATCCAACGAGATTATAGCTTTGCTTCCAAATAAGCTTGTCCGAAAAACTGGTCCATATCTTTTCCAAAAAATATATCAAGGAAAAGTTGACGTAACTTAGGTGGAGTAATTAAAATATATATTCCTAAGTTTACATACAAGTGATGCATGCTAGAGAATTGGCAAAGAACCTGAGAACTCTTTCCTTGATGAATGTCGGAAATTGAAGAACGTCATGAGGCTTCATGAACTCAAAAGTGTCTCCAATGATCGGAAAACCCATGGATCCTGGTGGTAGTTTTCCATTGGTTTTCGGATTTCTCCACTGATAGATCCAATGAAATAACGTGACCACAATGAGTGAAACTACCAGAGCCAATAACTCATAAAATTCTACCATGTGAACTTCTTTTCTTCTCTCAACAATGAGTGAAGATGTTTGTCTGGTATAAGATACGAGGGAGGTACTCTCTTTATATTGGTGCTCTATTCATGGACTTATTAATGCTATTTATATAAGTGAGTTATCTTATTAAATATTAATCAAAGGTTTTTTTAATGACATGTGATACTTTTATTTTGTTAGATGTGTTTTTTCTCTTAGCTCTAAATACACCATTATTCATTTTTATTAAATTTAGTTATTTTTTATATCAAAAAGTGTATTTTTCTCTCATAAACAGTTACATCATATATTTTCACTAGATTTTCATTAGATTTAAGATTATATGTATTAAAATTTATTTAACAGGTACATTTAATTTCAAAGTTTCTTTTTAACAAGAAAAACTAAAAGATTGACACATGGCATGCATCCCTATTTTAGCAAAGGTTTTTTCATGAATTTTATCATCATGTGAAGTGATGTTACATATCAATTTTTTCTAAACTAAATCAAAACATTTCTTACAATTTGATTAGGGGTGTTCAATTGAAGTTGGATTCGGTTTAGTTTGGGTTATTTCATGAATATAAACCTTGACGTATATATTTTGGAACGGTGATCGCGTCTCTAATCTGTGACAAATTTTTTTTGTCCCATAACCATTTTCTTTAAAATAATTACTTGTTTGATAATTTTTATTAGAAGTTATTGGGTAAGAGATTTAGATGGGATACCCCTATTTCCCATTTGAATATTTTTTTTTTAGGACATTGATGTTTATTTGCCAAACTTCTGACATGGTCGAATAAACTTACAATGTGTTAAACTCAAAAAACAAGAAGAATCATGGGACATTCTCAAAAATATTCCCTTTTCAATGTCCCTTTTTAAAAATACTCTTCTATGTTGACCATTTTTAAAACTACCCCTCTTTTTGTACAAAATGACTAAATTACCTTTTCCTTAAATGACAACAAGAATGTACAGTCACAAAAATCAAAAAAATTTCCCCGTAAAAAATTTTTTTTCGCGCCAAAATTAAAAAAATTTCCGCCAAAAAATTTAAAATTTATACCATATATAAATATTGTAAACGCTTTTAAAAACTTTAAAAGTGTTTACAAGGTGTTTAAACACCTTTTAAAAACCTTGTAAATTTTTTTAAAAACCTTATAAAAGCGTTTACAAGGTGTTTAAAAGCCTTTTAAAAACTTTTTGCAAACCTTTTAAAAACCTTATAAAAACCTTGTGTTTAAAAATCTTTTAAAAACCATGTAAACGCTTTTAAAACCTTGTAAAAGCATTTAAAAGCGCTAAAAATGTGTTTAAAAATCTTTTGAAAACCTTTTAAAAACCTTTTAAAAACCTTTTAAAACCTTGTAAAACTATTTTTTTAAAAATCTTGTAAAAGCGTTTACAAGATGTTTATAAGGCTTTTATAAGTAGAATCCTTTTAAAAACCTTGTAATTTTTTTTTATATGACCCCCCCTTTTTCTAATTAATTTTTGGCGGGAATTGTTTTTTGTCGAAATTTTTTATCAAAATTGTTTTGACAAAAAAAATTTTGGCGGGAAAATATGTCGGAAAATTTTTTGGCGGAAATTTTTTTGATATCTAGAAAAATTATATGCTTTAAATACTATTAATGTTTTAAATATTTGTAAGACTTACATAAAGTTTGAATATCATTCATATTTAAAAAATTCATAAATTTTAATTGTCAATAATTTTTTAAACTTGTTTATAGCATTGACATATATATAATATTTGAAACCTTGTAGAATATTAAGTATTTAAAATTTCAAATAATTGTTTATATTCAAGAAAATTATTTGTTCTACAAAAGAACCGGATTAAACCGAACAATTCTTTTAATTTTGGACACATGATAAGTCAAGTGTCATGCTTATTTGGATATGTGATCATTTTAACCTAAAACGACCAAACACGTTTAAAAAAAAATCAATTAGGCCCCGACTAGTAACGGCTGTTACTTATGGCTATAAAGACTTTCACTTAAAAATTTTAGTTGTAGAGAATTTGGCTGTATATGTTTTGACTGTAGAAACTTTAACTGTTAAATTTGATTGGTAGCAAATACTTTTAAAACTGAAGCTGTTACTTTTATTATTAAAATATATTAAAATGATGATTATGAAAATAAAAATAATAATTATTAAAATGGATCTTAAAAGAAGAAGAAAAAAATAAGAATAATTAATGTGTAAAAATAATTTATGTAAAATTTATATATAAAATTTTGGAGAGCTTTTAAGTATAATGGGGGAGAAAAAAATAAAGTTTTATATTTTTTTAATTTTAAAGCCTAGTTTTGACGTTTTAAAAGTTTTGAGAAAACAAGGAAGGAAAAAAATAAGTGACTTACAAAGCTTTAAAAAAAATTAAAGTAAAAAAAGTATGATTGGCAAATAAATGGCTGTCAAAGCTTTAATTTTTTAAAAAGTCTTAAAAGTTTGGTACCAATGAGGGCCTTAATTAATAACTCTATAATTAGTGATCAATTCTAGCGATTAAACCAGCATGCATTAAACCGATAAACCATCAAAAGTAGCCATAGATTCAATAAGCAATAAACAATTAGCAATAAACCAACAATGCCATAATTCAAAAATTATCAAGAAGCAAATAATCAGCAACCTAATAATCATTCGAACAATTCCACGTCTAGCAACTTAACATAAGTCATACATCACATCTAGCTCTGGGCATTCGAGTACTCGGTTCAGGTTCGAGATTTTTGTTTAGGGATTTAGGATGCAATAGGGTAAATAAAAATTTCCGATTTGGTTTTGTTTCGGGTCCTGTTAGTTTATGGTCAGTTCGGATATGAAATTTCAAAACCAACCTATAAAACACCAAAAAATGGGTTTCAAATGGTTCGGGTATTATTTTACCGGAATGTCCTAAAAGTATAAAAAATACCTGAAATGCACTAATATATACGAAAAATAATAACTATATCAAGTTGTCAACACATTCAAACCTACAAAATACACATCCAAAAAGTCCAAATACTTGAAAGATAAAGATAGAGAAGACAAAAAAACATTTCACTACAAAAAATATGGGTATTGATAGCATACGATTAACGCTATGATATGGTTATTATAGCGTTTTCATAATGCTATTAAATGAGACGCTATAATAGAGGGGCTATATACAATAGCGTTTCTGGGCTGGTGCTATCGTAGGGTATCCTTTAATAGCATATATAAAATGCTATATTACAATGTTTAATAACACATATATCGTGCTATATTTAAGTATATAATAGTACTTTATGCCTGCTATATGTACGGTAAACATAGCTATCTTTTCTTGCTATGATTTAATTTTTAGTAGCTCTATGTTAATGCCATTTGATTAGTTATCTTAGCATCGGTGTTGAGCTATTTGTATTTGAGTTGTAGCTTTTATTATGTGCTACTAAGTGAGTATACAATGACTTCATATGCCTGCTATAACGATCAATTATGTTTGGTTTCTGATTACTATTAACCGTTTTTTATAAAGCATATTCAAATGAAGTTACAATTTGAAAGTAACATGTGATAAAGCTGAAATTTTATTCTAGAATAGAAAATATCAAACATTGTTATGATACACAATGAGCATACGATCCAATTCCATAAATCCCAAACAAAGAACACAAGTCTCATGCATTTGCCACAACAACAAAAGTAGAAAATCGTACGGTTCTTACTCGACATCAAATGATGACAACATTTTCTTCAGGCCATGCTATAGTGGTACCAATAGCATCCTCCATACACTCAATAGCAGAATTAGGCCTCCAAACCTTTGCATCAGGCACCTTGATTACATCAATCCACACACGAACTGCATTATGACCCAAGGGAACAAAATGCACTAACTGCTCTGGGTTGTTTGAAGACCAGCGTCCTTCTGCAACAACCCTATTCTGACCAGTAATGTCCAGCAGTCTGCACTTCTGATCCTCCTTGACAATCCGTTTCGGAGAAGTGTGCTGCATAGTATAAATAATATGCAAGGTTTACCAAAGGCATCAGTGCTAACGATCATAACATATTTTATAAGTAACAAAAACATTGAAATTTACCTGCTGAGATGAACTTGAAGGAGATTGTGTAAGTGGTTTTGAACTCTTCACAGGAGCTGCTGGAGTGAGTCCTTGTGACTGCGTGCGAGGAGATGATGTAGCTGGTGCCTCTGTACTTAAATCTTCGATGAAAACTCTGTTGAATGGCCATGCTACAAACGACTTCAAAGAGTCATGAATATTTGAGAGTTCTTCTGTTGGCCGCCAAAGAAATGTCTCAGGTTCATTAACTGCATCGACAAAAACTTTAATGGCATTTGGCCCAAGTGGAAGGCCATTCACCAAAGCTTTGGGATCACGAGTCTGCCAACGTCCTTCAGCAACATGTTTATCATCATTTGATAGCCAATGTAGAAGTTTGCACTTGTTCATGGAAGTTATATATGGGCTCTGTTAAACATAATTATTCCAATATAGAAAATATTACTAGATTTAAGAACATAAAACGTAGAGATCAAATCCTAAGTACAATCAATCAGATTAAGAAAACATTACCTTAGGCGGAATGTCTTCTGGTCCTAACTCCTGCTCAATAGCATCAACACAATCCTGAGGCCACGCAATAGTTTCTCCTACAGCTTGACCAATACTAAACATATTTGCCGCAGGTCTCCAAAGAAATGCATCTTCTTGAAAAGCCGTCTCAACCAACACCTTCACTGAATTAGGGCCCAATGGTACATTGTTGATGAAGTCCATGTGATCAAAATACAGAATACAACCCTCGGCTACTTTAAATTTAGAGCCAGACCAATCATACAGAATGCACTTAGGCTGCGGTATTTGGTTTACACTCTACAAAGATAAATAATAGTTAGAATCTGTTAACCATTCAGTGAACAACCTCAGCAAATCTCATTATATATTAACACTTCCTCTTGGCGCTGAATGTTCACCAACTTCCAAAAATTGACGCTGGAAAATGAGAAGGAATGTAATTAGTTACCATTTTCTTAGACCATTAATCTAATGATATGGATTTCCAGACTTACATGACTATTCAGTTTCGCAAGAGCATCTTGTAATTCATTGACCTGCTGCTGCAACTGAATTTGGGTATGTTGCATTTGAGTCACATACTTGCTTTTCATCTGGAAAGCAAGTTTGGTCATACTCATTCCTCTACCCATTGCCCTCAGGCGTCCAGGATTGTCAGGTCCCAATATCTGAGCAAGAGTGTCTTCTTTTGGGTTTGATGATGATGATGATGGAGCATTAGAAAAAACGAACTCATTTGCCATTTCCTATTAAATGTCGGACTTATGTTGATAGAGGTAAATTATAATGAAAAACATAGAAGAGAGGATCATAAAATAAATGACTTACAATCTTTGCAGCAGTATCCGTGTTCACTGCTGTCCCATCCTTTTTAGTTCGTGACTTGACCCACACATTCAGTCTAGTCACTTCATATGTGCTCTCTTTTCTCTGCGTAATTATAACACACATTCAATGATATTAAGAAACCATTGTCAAAACTGGTGGCCAAAATATATTGATAATCACTGAATGACACTTACTAAATCTTCGGCCAATCTAACCATTCCTTTACGACTACATGTGTGAGAAATCTGCTTACGTCTTCTTTCCTTGTATGAATCACTAACAGCCTATATAAAAGTATTAGCACACTCTATGTGGAAGATAAATTAAGTACAAGTTAGTACCTTAAACTCTTGACTAGTCTTCTCTTTGAAAAACTTCCTCCACTCTACCGTAAGAATATTGTCTAGTCGCAGCTTCATTCTTTCTACGTTGTTCGGAGCTTTCCTAATGGGAAAAGGGCCATTTCCAACCTGTACAATGTCAAAAGTGCCAATTTATACCTATACAAACGTTCGGTGTCAATTTCTACCTATACTCTATAAAATTCAAATTTCATACCCAATTTTATAAAATAGTGCCAATTTCAAAGTCAACATCAACAAATATTAGTCAAGAGCTGACTCAGATGACACGTGTTTGAGGAGGTGGCATCGAGCATCAAAAACAACATCATTTTGATGCTTTAGTTTCGTTTAAAAGAAAAATGTAACAACGTAGAATCGAACCCTGGCCTATCAGAGTTTTAAACAAAGCTTTAACCAATTGATCCCACAAACTTATTCGAAATAATATGGAAAGATTATGTTTATAACTATATTGACCGATCTCCCTCCTTCCTCCACTTCCTTTCTTTGTTGGCATTGTCGATGGCTGCTCCGCCATGGTTCTTTGATTTCCTTCTCCATAGTATTTGAACCGATCTCTGCTTGCTAAGAGAGACGAACATATCAAATTTTTCTAACTTCTCTAGTTTTGATAATTTTGGCATCCTCATTCAAAATTGACTGGAAAACAGAAACCCTATTTATGATGATGATGATGATCAGAGAGGAACAGAGAATCTCCAAAGTTTAAAAGAATCAAAAAGTAAAAATCAAATCTTGGAAAACCACAATAAACGGAAACACTCAGCGACTGGGCCAACGGAGGCGGATTTAGATGGAGAACACAGCAGCCATTGAATATGCGAAGAAAAAAAAGGAAGATGAAGTAGTGATTATCGCACAAATATATAGCTATAAACATAAAAGTTCCTTAATGTTTCGAATAACTTTGTGGGATCAGTTGGTTAAAGCGTTGATCAAAACGATGTCGTTTTCAATGCTCGATGCCACCTCCTCAAACACGTGTCATCTGAGTCAGCTGTTGAGTAATATTTTTTTATATTGACTTTGAAATTGGCACTATTTTATAAAATTGGGTATGAAATTTGAATTTTATAGAGTATAGGTAGAAATTGACACCGATCGTTTGTATAGGTATAAATTGGCACTTTTGAATACAGGTCGGAAATGGCCCTTTTCCCCTTTCCTAATCTGATTAACCAAACGTGACTTAGAGGCCCTCCATAAACATCCCATTTGCTTCAAAACAGCCGCTTTCTCATATTCTCCATCTAGTTCAAACCGTATCTACAATAAAGTAAAAAAGAAAAAAGATAAGATAAGAGTACTTAGAGCAAATTAATTGTGATTGTGACTTGAAATTAAAATACCTGAACAGATTTCCATAGAACTGTCTTCAGCTCCTCACCAATTTTCCTCCAATCATCTATCACAACAGGAACATGTTCTCTTACCAAGGGACCTAAGTAGGAAGACAACTTAATTGATCCTTCTCCACATGGTTCTCCAAATTCAGTGAACTCTACTCTTATTCGTGTATTAGGATACTTGGCAATATCTTTCATCTTTGTTGGTCCTCTGTGTTTTTTAGTCTGGGGCGGAACTGACGATGTAGCATCCTCAGAGACAGCAGCTGACTCTTTATCGGCTCCTTGTTCTGTAACGTCCTTAGCAGCTTCACCAACCATATGGCTATCTATCACACTCTGATCCAGTTGTGGTTCATCAACCTGTGTGTCTTGAGGCTGCGTGTCATGTGGATATATGGTGCCAACGAATTCAGGTTCTTCTTCTTGTACGTTGATCTTCCTTTTCCTTCCACCCTTTTTCCCCTTACCCATCTGCTACGTCTGTAAAAATAAGAGGGAAACTCAAATATAGACTCAAAGACAGACCAAGTATCCAAAAACAAAAAATATAACAGTCATGCGAAACCAATCAAATATAGACTCAAATGAACGCGATCACACAAAAATTCCTTCACAATCATCTCTGGCATTTTGAGCCTCATCTGCTACGTCTTCTAGAGTCATATCAATATCCGAAGGTAATGGTCCAACATCTGCATACCCATCTTCCACATTCTCATCACTGTATCTTCTAGATGGACTTTTCAAAACTACATACCAACTAGATTCATCATTCTCCCTTGAATAACATATTTGTCTCGCTTGAGAGGCTAAAATGAATGGGTCCTTCGCAAATGACACTTGGCTCTGATTCATATTAACCAGCGTAAAGCCATCTTCTACCTTAACACCGTTACCTTTAACAGCCCACTGACACCAAAATATTGGGATGTAGAAGACATTGTAGTCTAACAAGATTATATCAACTATTCTGCCATAGTATGATACAACATCTACCACTTGTGCTGTGTTCCTTGCACTAGATCTACACATTGCTGTTGCACTAGGTCCAGTTGTTGCACCAAGACGTGGTAATCATGAGATTTGAGTCCCATCACTTTACACTCGTCTCATGATACACAAGTAGATATGTTAGAGCAATAGCCATCCGGACCTTTAAAATCAAAGAGCCGCTTACAGAATATTTTCTTTTCTGACTTTGACAAAGACCAAGGACCTGCGGGAAGTAGTGTCCTTTTACCGTGATCTTTTGGATGCAAATCTTTCCTGATACCAAGAGTTTCGAGGTCCTTCCTAGCTTTTAATCCATCCTTTGAATTGCCACAATGTAACAATGTGGCAATCAAGCTTGCAGCCACATTTCTCT
>NC_025696.1:18457693-18517414 GCF_000633955.1 Camelina sativa
CATCACTTTACACTCGTCTAATGATACACAAGTAGATATGTTAGAGCAATAGCCATCCGGACCTTTAAAATCAAAGAGCCGCTTACAGAATATTTTCTTTTCTGACTTTGACAAAGACCAAGGACCTGCGGGAAGTAGTGTCCTTTTACCGTGATCTTTTGGATGCAAATCTTTCCTGATACCAAGAGTTTCGAGGTCCTTCCTAGCTTTTAATCCATCCTTTGAATTGCCACAATGTAACAATGTGGCAATCAAGCTTGCAGCCACGTTTCTCTCCACATGCATCACGTCTATTTTATGTCTTACCGGGAGCTCCTTGTCAAGACAAAGCATAAAATAGAGTAATCAGTTGAAAGTTATATACAAGTGATGACAATGGAAACTCTATAAGTACTATACATACCTCCCAATAAGGCAATGTGAAGAATATTGATCTTTTCTTCCATCTAGTTAACTCCTCTTTATCTTTTTTCTGCTAAGTCTTCTTCTTCAGCATCAGATTCACTGTATTCATCTTCGTTATCAGATGGTATGTCACAAGCAGCTCTAGATCTCTTCTTTCCATTCTCTTTTCTGTTACCAAAATCATTCTTGTAGTTTCTTAGTAGTAAGGAAATATTTCTACCCGTGAGTATCCTTCCCTTTATTCCATGCTCTGTTTTACCGTCAAACCAACTCTTCTTTCCTCAAAATCTATGTGATAGAGACAAACTTTTCCGGTGGCACATATATACAAACTTCCTACTATGACTCAGCCACAAACTATCTGTGTGCTTCCCACATATAGGACAACCCATCTTACCCTTTACTTTACAACCAACAAGATTTCCATAAACTGGGAAATCACTTATGGTCCAAAGCAGCATCGCCCTCAACGTAAAAGTTGTTTTACTAAATGCATCGTCAGTCACCTCGCCTTTAGACCACAAACGATTTAAATCTTCTATAAGAGGTTCTAAGTAAACATCTATACTATTACCAGGTTGGTGCGGTCCAGGAATCAACAAACTAAGCATGATATTTTCCTCCTTCATACATAAGTCAGGAGCCACATTATAACTAACGAGCAAGACATGCCAACTACTGTATCGGTTGTTCTTCATGTTTAAGGGGTTAAACCCATCAGTAAAGAGCCCATGTCGCACGTTCCTCTGCTCAGCTGCGAAAGAAGAATACTTGTCATTCATTGACTTCCATGTCACTGAGTCTACTGGATGGCGTAATTTCCCGTCACTGCTCTTGTTATTGAAATGCCATCTCAAATCCGCAGCCACTTTCTATGATCTGAACATCCTTTTCAGACGAGGAATTCTTGGAAAGTACCTCAAAACCTTATGTGGAACACCCTTCTTGACTTCCCCTGTGTGCATGTTGGTCTTCCATCTCGAAGACTTGCATTTTAGACAAGTATCAACCTTCTTGAGCTTCTTTCTGAACAGACAGCAGTCGTTCACACAAGCATGAATCTTTTGATATCCCATATCAAAATATATCAGAAACTTCTTTACGTCATAGGTTGATTTGTGCAGTACATTGTCTTTAGGTAACATTTTTGGTAAAGTTTCCATTAAATCATCGAACCTCTTGTCTGACCATCAATTCTGAGTTTTAAACCGAAACAGTGTAACTGTAGCTGAAAGCTTGCTATGATTCACACATGTGGGATACAATGGCATTTCAGCTTCTGCAAGTTTTGCTAAAAACTCATCTTCTTGCCTATCCTCTCCCTCAGCAACCTCACATTAATCTGAACCCTTACAAGCTAAATCTTCATCAGACCATTTAGCAGCTTCGTATAAACCCAGAATCTCAGCATTCCACGCTCTATCTTGACCTCCTACTAAACCAACAGAATCTCCATGGTGAAACCAATCAGTACGTCTCTTGTAAGCCTCATCCATTCCATTTATAACTAAATGAGACACAATCTCGTTGCATGTATGGCGCTCTAAATTGCGGCATCCGGTGCACGGACAAATTATCTTTCCATTAATTGCTAATTTGGCACTAACAGCTTCAACAAAACATCGAGCACCACTCTCATATGCAGAATCAACCCTTGAGTTCATGTAAGAGAAAAGTATAGAAAAAGACATAAGTATTACAACACTAGTCCAAATGCATAAACAAAACACTTTTAACAATTATAATTACCTTCATAAATGCACCCATGCCTTGTCCAACATTTTTCTTAAAAATCCTAGTTTCCTTTGACACAGTTCAAACGATATAGGATACAAGCAACAATGAACACAAGTTAAATATATTTTTGACAATCAATCACAGAGACACACCTATTAACAAGAAATCGATACAAAAGGCCAAGAAATCGATAGATGTGTCTAACCTCTATAGTGATTGTATTCTTCCCCCGATACCTGAGAACCGAAACCTATTAATAAGACACACACCTATAATTACAACAACCAACGAAACATACTGCTGTGTATAGCTACTATAAACTCACTTTCAACTCACCTGAAAATCATATATGAGGAGAGCTGATGCGAATTAAGAGAATGAGACAGATCGAATCGAGATGGCGAGCAATAGAGTCGGCGGAGATGGCGAGAGATGGAGAAGAAAAATCGACGGAGATGGCCGTCTTTGAAGAAGATGAACTCGACGGAGATGACGAGCAAACGAGTCGACGGAGAACTCGAAGGTTTTGTCTTTTTTTTGTTTGCCTTCTTTATTTTGTCTTTTTTTTTTGTGCTATGATATGTAAAGGTTTTATTATTGAGACCGCCAAAATGTAATTTTTTTCCTAAGTGTTGGCGGAATCAGGTGTTTTTAGTTCCCGCTTATTGATTTTTAGACATAGCATTAGTGTAATGCTATAAGTCTATTTGACAAACTCTCATTTCACTTTTAATAGCAGTTACAGAAATTGTGCTATTATAATCTGCTATCAATACCGATATTTGTTGTAGTGTTTCCATGTCACAGAACAAAGAAAGATACAAGTTTCTTAACCAAAAACAAAAAGAGTAAGAGAATATATCCAAATCTGAAAGACTGAAACTGAAAGCCTAGTTGGAAATTGGAACTTGAAAACTAGAAACTGGGAACACATTACACATTCATGAATTACTACGGCTTTGTTGTAACTTTAAATCTTGTGATATCTCATACAATCTGTAGGAGTAGGACCTAATAAAATTAGAAAAATAAAACAACATTAGGTCAAAGTAATACTAATATCGTATAACAAATAAGATAAACTTAATTACCACATTGGTGACCTTAAATGTTGAAATCAGGTTCAAATTCTGTAGAAAATCAAAGAACATAATATTAGAAATCAATCAAAGTATCAAAATTTCTAGTTTGTAAATCAGACATAATTAAGAGATTAAAACTGAAAAGAATGAAAGAAAGTACATCTCATAAGACCATCTTGCAAATCAATTTCAGAAAGAATTTGTTGAATGGTTGAGACTCCTTTGTCATTGATATGAATCTCACATTTTAGCCATTTTTCAGTACACATGAACACTTCAATCATGTAATTTGTCAAACAACTTTTGCTTGGATCCAAAACTCTACCACTAGTACTAAAAGCAGATTCTGATGCTACTGAAGACACTTGCATTGCAAGTATGTCCTTAGCTATCATTTATAGAACTGGATACTTCCCACTGTTAACCTTCCATCATGATAATCATACTCTGAACCTTTTAGAAGATTTGGAGTCTCCACATCCTCTTTCAAATACATATCCAACTCATTAGAAGACTTATGAATCCTGTTTCTTTCACAATATAATCAAAAATCTTAGCTATATCCTCATATCCAACAAGAGCCCATTTTCACTCATATCAGCATCAAACTGATCTTGAGCCACATACCATGATTGTGATGGTGACTGAGAAGATGACCCATCTCTATTTTTCTTCAACAAACTGGGTCTGTTATACTCATCATACAAATCTTTCAAGATATTATTTATTGAATCAGATGTATGAGTAGACTCCACACCAGTGGCGGATTTAGAAAATAATTTTACCGGTGGCAACAATTTTAAACTATAAAACTAAATAAAATATTTAAAAACCATGTTTTATAAACATACTGTAAATAATACCAACTTTTTACCAGACGAGCTAGAAAAAAAAAAAAAAAATCTGACATAAAAATAAAAAACCAATTAACATCAATTTTATTAAAATTTCATTTTATTTCTACAAGGTTGATCCAAGTAATAAATAAAACAATAACATAGAAGAAAATTATCTGATATGATATTTTGCGTTTAACGGAGAGAAAGGAAGTTGAAGAGTCATGCACGTCTCACGTTTAATTTTTAGTTTGTAATGTAATAAAAAGAAATGAGTTTGTAATACATCTTTGCCAACTAAATAAGCTTATAAATATTATTACGAAGAATTGGGCTTTAGTGCTTTACTAACACAAAAGTCAAATGTGAGTATAAAAATATAATGTAACAGGGGCATTGAATATATTTTTAGCAGGGGCATAAATTAAAATTATAATAAATAGCTCTAGCTTCTAATATTTTGACAGTGGCAACTGCCCCGCTTTACAGTAACGTGGGTCTGCCCTTGCTCTACACTACCTTTACCATAAAGCCTGTCAAAACATAGCTTCGCAAATTTCATTTTCTTGTTACTATCACAAGTTTGTTCATTTCAACCTTATCACCAAATGGATTCCAATACTTCTCCAACTTTGTTAACATGGATGCCGCTTTCTTATGCATGTCATCATCATCTCCTATTGTGCCAATAATGGTAATATTTCTCATAATATAGACTACTCATTATAGAGTTTATGAACACCAACGGTTGTAGAAGCTGAAAGAACCAATGTGGACTTATAAAAGATGCCAAGAATATGAACAAACCTCTCAACTTAATCCAAATCAGCTTTCAAAGCTGGCCCACCTCTTATATGTCCATCCACTTTTTTCCAAAAAGTAGTCATTATATGGTTTATTTTCAGCCTCCATCTTCTCAAATGCTACTCTGAACTTTAGAGCTTGTTCTAACATGAGATATGTAGAATTCCATCTGGTCTTTCACATCTAAAGGCAGGCTCCCCCTTATAATTTTTCTGTTTCCACACGAAAATCAAAGGCCTTGAGTCTATTTGTTGAAGACCTCATATAATGGATTCCACTGCAAACAACCTCTACACTGCTATCTATATCATGCAATGCTTCCTTCATAACCAGATTGAATATGTGAGCAGCACATCTCAAATGCAAATATTCACCTTTTGGTATCAATACATCACTTCCATTATTCTGCATCATTGCTTTCTTGAACTTAGTCATAGCTGAAGTGTTAGCTGTAGTGTTATCAATAGTGATGCAAAATATTATATGTATGCTCCACCCTTCCAAACATTCTAAAAGATAATTAATTACTAATTGTTAGACTCTTATGATCATAAACATTCTTAAATTCTATAATCATCTTCTTGAGCCTCCACATAGCATCAATAAAATGAGCTGTTATTACCATGTAACTAGCTCCAACAGTGGGAGAAACTTTTGTTTGTTGTGCTCAAGAATCTTTTTCATTGCTGCCTTCTTTTTCACATAATTCTCCACAATGTCTCTTGTAGCTGTTTTCCTAGAATGAGGTTTATACGGCTGAAATTTAGAGCAGAAATGTCTCCAAGCTAAGCACTCTACAAAAGACAAAGGTAACTCAGCTAGAACCAACATTTCATTAGTAGCTTCTCTAAACAATGCCTCATTTACCTTACTCACTCTAACATTACTACCATCACCATAAGGAGTTAAAACATATTAAACATTATCTTTATTAGCAATTGGACATACCTTATACACCTTGCATGTCTTTTCAACATGTTTCCTCAGAATAGAGGTTCCAGACTTGGTTGCACAACCCAACTCTCTCCCACAGTAATTGAACTTACACTTGTTTTCTACTCTGGTGAAATGTTGCCAAACATACAACCTTTCTTTCTTTCTTGCCTTACTACCTCGTTCACCTTCTTTCCCTTTTTATTGCCAGTCTTATCAGAATTAGGTGTTTCAACCTCCATCAGATCATTGTGGTCTGTCCCTGTTAGATTATCATAATACGCCATCTACATCAAATATTCAAAAGCAAGCTGTAGTTATAAACTTAGAATCTAGAAGCAAAATACAATCAACAATAGTCTCATTTTTTGAAACTCGAGCTATAGGTTCTGGGTCTTGGGGCATGTTCTCCGATCAACCCCCTCGATCTTCATGAAGATAAGTTCATGGTCACACACTCACCGTAACAAGGTAATTTGAACAATAATTACAACAGGAGAGACTCTCCTCCAGTGTACAACAGCCCAGCAACGTCCATTACCTTTCAAGTCCCTCCGATGAAAAGCTAGCCCTAGTCTTCATGGAGCTTCCCACAAAATCTTGTATAGATCACTTAACAGACGAGACCAATATAACAATTACAATCCCGGTTGGTCCCAGTTCGAATATGAGAAAAAATGTTATTATAAACAGTAGATATCTCCTATTAGTACGATTCACTATGTCAGAACCGTTTCCTCCAAAACCCTAACGATTCTGCTTTCTCCCTACTCTCCTTCCCACCATGCCAAGCTTATGTCTCTCCCTCTCTTTGCTTTACTCATATCCCAAGCATGAAGTAAGCAACAACAACATCAAGGAGAAGGAGTAATGGAGCAAGGACAGCTGAACCAAACACCGGACATGACTTTGGACATGGATGCAATCTTGGACACGGGCGCAACCATACCAAGATACAGATCATGGATGCAAATTCAAGTTCCAAGGATCATGCCCGGGGTGAACACACGGAGAAAGAGTGCAGCAAGGAATGTGAGGAACAAGTGCAACCTCTTTGTCCAACAGTTCGTCTAAGACCCCGACCCCACCTCAAGCCGTCAGCCGATGATGTCCGACGATGCAATCAAGACCGTCTTCATCCTTACCCAAGGATGAAGACACCAAAGTCGTTAGGAGGATTTTGTACACTTTTTCCTACTTCCGATTTGTCCCATTGGATTTACCAAAGAGATTCTAATGAGGCAAGGAATCCTAATGCATCACCACGTCCAAACAAATGATGTGGCGATCCTATCTTCCTTCCTTCCCTATTTATTCTTGAACCTTCTTCTCTTTCTGACCGTTGTAATAAGGGCTACGTGTGTGGCCGTGTATTAGTCCGCGTGTTAGTGTCTCCCTTTGTACTCAGCCTATTTAAAGGAAAATAACCTCATTGTAATCTTTAGACTTGATTGAATAAACTAAGTTTATCCTTTTCCTTCTTGTCTTGCTCATTCGTCACTCAAATAGCTTAGGCTAGAGTTTGAAAACCCTAGAAGGCTCAAGCTTTCGCTTGCCTCTTCTAGTCAGTATCACGAGCCATAGAATGGCTCGTGATACTCGTGAGTTCACTGCTTTGATTCGGTCATCTCTATTGCATTCAGATCGGATCGAATTACTTATCAAGACGTTTCCATCCGCTTCGCTTCCATCTAATCTAGAGATTCTAGGCCGAGTTACTTACTAGAATCTCAGCCATTCTCACCAATCCTTCCACGGAAGCCTTGGCCAGTTTGAGTTCCAATCATTCGTCATCGCAAAACGTCCGTCCAATCTATAAAACCGACAGTCCGTCCGAGAGTTCCTTCGTCCATCCAATCCATTAGAGTTTATGTCTGTACATGAGAGGAGTCCATGTAATGACCCTCATCATGAGGTAAATTTCAAAATAAAAACTCAAGGCCAAAGGACCAAGAAAGGAAGCCAGCAAGGAGAGCAGAAAGATTCCTGAAGGAAAGTCCAAGGAAAAATTCGTAAACCGGAAGATGGCCGAGCCAAGATGGAGTGACCGGATGTACGGCGAAGACCGTAAGACTGATCGGGAGTCGTCAGGTTACGCGGAAAAATGCGAACGCAGGAAGTACCGAGAGTACCGGAAGGGACGGAGGTGTCCGAAGAGTACGGTCCGAGACGTCCGAGCAGTGCCCAAGAGCAGACCAAAGTGACCGGTAGTGTCCGAGGAGACGTACCGAGGCGTCCGGGTAATGTCCGAGAGGATCGGGAGAAGTCCGGAGAGGATCGAGAGAGTTATCCGAGAGCCAACCAAGGCGTCCGAGAGTAGTCCGATAATTGCCGAGGATTGCCGAGGATTGCCGAGGATGTCCGAGAGTTGCCGAGGATTGCCAAGGATGTCCGATAGTTGCCGAGAATTGCCGAGGATGTCCGAGAGTTGCCGAGGATATCCGAGAGTTGCCAAGAATGTCCGAGAGAGTTGTCGAGAGTGCCGAGACGGATCGAGTGTCACCGAGAGATGACCGACGACCAGCCGATCCGACAAAATTCCAGAAATTTAGGAAATTTTGTTTTATCAAAATTGACCAATGAGGAAGCATGCAAGTTAGTGGGAAAATATAAGTGGAATATTCTATGGCATCTCTACAAAAGCTAGAAGTGGGATGCATAATCATTTCTACTTTCTAAAAAGTGGCCAATAAGGATTCATGCAAGAGTTGGTGGGAGACAAAGAAAATTCCATTGGACAAGTGTGGATCATGCAATATTTGTGGCTCACAAATGACCCAAGTGTGTGCCTAAAGGAGTGGAGAAGAGAAGAGAAGTGTTTGCCATGCATTGGCTGGATTTTCCGCCCAAAGCTCACACCATTCCACTATAAATAGACCCCCTTAGAACCCTTGTGAAGCCATTTTCGTTTTTGTCTCTCTCTCCTTAAGAAAATAAGAAGTTAGAGAGAGTTAGAGAGTTAGAGAGAGCTAGGGAGAAGGTGCTCTTCCTTTGAAGCTTTTCTCTTCCGCGTCTCAAGCTAGGACTAGAAGCTGTTAGATCGATTCTTTCAAGCCAAGTCCAGGTGAGTTTCGATGCTTTTGATATAGCACATGTTAGGTGGGGTTTTGTTGGTTTTTGTTTAGGATTTATGGTTTAAATCTTTGCATTATTGTTGGGTTTTAGGGTAGATTCGTTTCTTTTCTTCTAGATTAATTTCTAGGAAGTTAAGTCTCGTTTTCTTTCCATCCTTGCATGTGGGTGTGAGGTTGTGTCTAGCACTTAGTCTCTAGATTTTCATTCTAGTTTCTTCGTTGCTTGTTTGTTTGTGCATGTTGCTTGATTGCATTGCATGTTTAGCTCTTAGTCTCTAGATATTTCTCTATATTCTTAGACTTGCATGTTGTTGGTTGGTGTCGCATGTTAGTGTTGTTGTGTGAGTTCATTCTCTTTTATCGGACTAGATGGGGAATTAAAGACATCCATCTAGTGCACGGTTTGCATGAGCAAAACCATCAGAACTCAAGTAGTCTCTAGATATTTTTCTAGATTCTTTGATGTCGCATGTTGCATGTTAGTGGTAGTTTTTTGCATGTTTGCTTGTGTGCATTGCATGTTAGATTTTAACACTTAGTCTCTAGATTTTCATTCTAGTTTCTTTGTTGCTTGTGTGTTGTGCATGATTGCTTGTGTGCATTGCATGTTAGATTTTAACACTTAGTCTCTAGATTTTCATTCTAGTTTCTTTGTTGCTTGTGTGTTGTGCATGATTGCTTGTGTGCATTGTATGTTGTTGTTTGTAGCTTGCATGTAGCTTGTGTGCTTTGAAGGTTTGTTTGGTTGTGTGTTGAGGTTGTGCAGGAGAAGACTTCCCCAAGGCCGTAATCGGTGCGGATTACGAAGACTCAGAGAGACGGGATTGCAGCCTATGGCCGAGTACTACACGATGATGTAGGCGAGAGAGCCTGTTGAGAGGGCATCGCATGTGATGTTCTATGCTCGCGTGCCTTTGTGGCTGTGAGTATAGGTGTTCACGGGCATGGGGGAAGTAACGAAGTGAAGAAGCGAAGGGCCCTTGAAGATGAAGAAGAAGTTTTCAGCTTCCGCATGCGTATACTTTGATAGTATACTAGGAGATTGCTTGACTAACTCGCATATTATCTTGCTTGTTTTTCTTGCATTTGTCTTGCATGTTGCATTTGAGTGCTGCATGTAGTTGTTGTGCTTAGGCTTGCATGTTGATAGCTTTATCTTGCATGTTGATAGCTTAGCATTGCATGTTGTTAGCTTAGGCTTTCATATTTGCTTTGCTTTCATGATGTGTGTTGCTTGCTGGGGTTGGGGCTGGGGTTGGGTTGGGTTTGGTTTCTTGTTTCCGAACTCACTGAGTGTTAGCACTCAAGACTCCATATTTGTGTTGCAGGTAACCTTAGTGGGGAAAGCCTTAGGGGGAGCGCAGGACGTTAGGCCAGCCGGTGTAGAGTTGCATTGCCTTTGCAATTCGTTTTTGTAAAATATAAATTGTTGTATTTTGGCCTTAGGTGTCTGGCGCCATTTTCGTATTAATGTTTTATGAACTTATTTTACGAAGTAAATATAGTTAAAAGTTATTTTTTTTATTTAAGTTGTGTGGTTTCGTTTAGTTCCAGCCTTGTCCGGGCCAACAGAACGCACCAGGCCGCGAGATTGCAAAGCCTAAGTAGTCTCGGTTGCGGGTGGAATTGTGCTAGGAGGACCGGTCGGGAAGTCTGCAGCTTCCGTCCCTCGACTGGACCACCTCGGTGCAGTTTCCATAGTGGCGTTCCATGGCTGTCCGTTGGCCTGTGTGGTCATAGGACGGTTCGGGGGCGTTACACTCCATCCCTTCTCCGATCCTAAGGTGCTTCCCGAGATCACATCAAGGAGCGTCAAGAATTATAAAAACAAATTAGGGCTTTTGGTTTATTTAGTCTAACCAAGATTTAATTAAATCAAAAAATTAATTAAAATCCACTCTCTTTGCGTACTCTACACATCACAATTCTATTACCGGAAGAACACGGGTGTTACAAATATCTTCAAAATATTATTTAGGATTTCGAGGTTCGTGTGTTTGTCTTGAGATTTCATATAAAGGGTGACAAAAAGTAGAAAGAGGGAGTCGAGTATAGAGGAAGAAGCTCAAACACAAATAGAATTGTAAAGAACCTAAACCCCCTTTCCCCTTAAGTGAAATGTTTTGGGTTTTCGGGTTACTCGTTCGGGTATCGAGTAAATCCTGAAACCAAACTAGTACCCACAGGTCAATATATATATAGGACCAACAATATAAAATGGCATAATCCGAATCCATACCGAACCGGATTTTTCGTTTCGGTTCCGGTTTGGGTTTACAGATTCAGATTTTTTGCCAAGGGATCCAACGAGTCCCTAGAACACCGTCTTCTTCATCGCTTTGATTCTACAATCACACATTGTCTTTACCTGCACCACAAAAAACAATTAAGATGCGTGAGTATTATCACAAATACTCAGTGAGACGATCCTCCTATCTACTGAGCTATACACACAAGCCAAAGACAAACACAAACAATAAAAGCAAATCAGGCAACCAAAATAACACATCAACCGCATGAGAACTGGTGTCGACCGATACTCGCACCCGACACCACCAGTGTCAACGGACACCACCAATGTTAACCAATATCTACCTGGTGTCGACCGACACTCTCGTTCGACAACTCGCAAACTATCACCAATGCCCTATCATTGATTCTAGTCGACTCTCCTCGAAAGATCTCGGCTCCCAAGGCCACCAACTCCACCATGACTCCCACAACAACCATACAAGGCCACAAGGATCAAGAAAAACAGAAAACAAAGAAAGGAATTAATCACCAAATCAACCAATGTGGTCGACCCATACCAAAACTTCACAGTTTTGGTTCTTGGGCGTTACATAAACAATGTGGGACGTTGATATCGATAAGTCTAATCTATAAATCAATATCTACTAGGCGAGTGTCACGATTTTTTTAAACCGAGTTCGAATGAGAAAGACCGTACAGGTGGACCCATAAACCATTTAATAGTGAAAGACAAATTCATTTGTGTTAAAATAGATTGTCTTGGGGCTTTTAAATAGTCTATTCATTTAGGTTGATATTCAAACATTAAAGGATACAAAACTAACGGATTAAAAATTTAAAATCACTAGTTTTTGGAATTACAAAGTCCGCGATATATTAAATAGAGACCTGAAACCAAAAACTAATTCAATATGAAGCNAAAAAAAAAAAAAAAAAAAAAAAAAAAAACAAGAAGTATGGAAAAAGTGTTCGGCAAAGAAGTATTCGAGTTGGTTTTCGATTTTGAATCAACAAACAAACTGAGAAGAATCATGAACAAAGAAACCATCTATGTCGTTAGATTATCACAAGATTAAAGATTATACATCACCTGTAAAGCTCCCATTTCACCAATGTTTGTCGATGCCGGCGGAGGTATTTCCTCAATCAAAAGGCACCCCGGGCAAGATTCAGATCCCTAAGCTGTTATTGACATGGGTCACATGACTTAAATGAATCTCAATTTGAGACACATTTGAAAATTATCATATTTTCGCATCTGGTATTTTTCAAAGAGTTTTATGCAAAAATAAAAAAAAACCTTTTATACATGTCTGAGAATTAAACTGCGGATGACTTTTGAGATTGCGGTATTGACTTGCATTTATTTGAAGAAATTTTGAACTAATAATAATAATACTAATAATAATAATAATAATAATAATAATAATAATAATAATAATAATAATATGAGCTGATTTTTGTTGTCAAAAAATAATAATAATAATAATAATAATAATAATAATTGAAACAACCCGACCCGTTTTTTTATTTATATATCCTAATATCTAATAATCTCATACTCACTAACAACCTAATCCCCCAATCATTAACAACAGCAGATAACACATGAACCAATCCAATAAACTAATAACGAATAATGAATAACATGAAACCAATTCCAGCAATAATCCAAAACAGAACAAGTCATAAAACCAGTAATCCTAATTCTAACAACCATTCTAGACCACTAAGTTCCGCTCTAGCATCCTATCAAAGAGATAGAGCAAACAACTAAGCCTCTAGAACATCCTCCTCTCATAACCTTGATTCCACGATCACACTTTGCATTTACCTTCGGCACAACACAAAAGAGAGGCGTAAGTATTACCAGATATACTTAGTGAGGCAATCCTTCCATTTATTGGGCTATACACACAAGCAATAAAATATCTCATGCCGCAATCAACAAACAATTAAACAAACCAGACAATACACAAAGCATCATGACATAAACCGCCGCTGCAGAAAGGTGTCGACCGACACCACAACTGGTGTCGACCGCCACCCTGCTCGACACCCATGAAACCCTAGCAGTGTCGACCGACACTCGCCAAAGTCCTCGAGCCGTCTTCGCGTTGGTGTCGACCGACACCAGCCCTTCAAACAGAAATTCCGAATCTTGCCTCCAAACTTCTCCCATTCTATCCACGCATCCTCAGAAGCATAAACCAGCCATAAGAGCCACGAAAACTCACAAGGAACTCAAAGGAAACAATCACACAATACACAAGTCATAGAAATAGAAATCTTAGTTTAGATAAGCCATTGTCATGCACTCACCTTTGCCAAATAGAGAAAATCGACCAACCCACAACCAGAAAAACACCACAACAAGCTCCTTCCACGTCCTTAGCCTTAGATCTCCAGCCCCCAGCACAGATCTCTCAAAAACAAGCAAGGAACCTCACAGAGTTCACAAGAAGTCACTGGGAAGCTTTTTCTCTCTTTCTTTTCTCTCTGGAACGAGAACGGCTGAAGAAAAACCCCTAGGGCGTCGAATTTATGCTTAAATACAGCCTCCAAAATTATTCCACTAACCGCACTAAACAATTGAAAATTAGAATTAACCCAAACCTTAATCGGACTGATGGTGTCGACCGACATCCTTAGTGGTGTCGATCGACAGCCAACCCATCCACAATGTTCACGGGCGTAATAATAATAATAATAATAATAATAATAATAATAATAATAATAATAATAATAATAATAATAATAATAATAATAATAATAATAATAATAATAATAATAATAATAATAATAATAATAATAATAATAATAATAATAATAATAATAATAATAATAATAATAATAATAATAATAATAATAATAATAATAATAATAATAATAATAATAATAATAATAATAATAATAATAATAATAATAATAATAATAATAATAATAATAATAATAATAATAATAATAATAATAATAATAATAATAATAATAATAATAATAATTTATATATAATAGCAGTCCGAATAAATGCCACCAAAAGTTGTGTTTTTTGAATCGTACTTTTTAGATAATTTTTCAAAAAAATCTGTAAAAAAATTTCATTATGTGTTTACGAAAAGTTGCGATTGATCATTGTAATAGTTTTTTTTTTGTAAAGTTGCAACTATTCATTGTAGAGTTGTATTTATTCGAATATTCATATCTTTTCATTGCGACTTTTCATTAAAAAAATAACAATCCGAATAAATGCCACCAAAAGTTGTGTTTTTTCAATCTTACTTTTTAGATAATTTTTCAAAAAAATCTCTAAAAAAAATTAATTGTGTGTTTACGAAAAGTTGCGATTGTTCATGGTAACAGTTTATATTGTAAAGTTGCAACTATTTATTGTAGAGTTGTATTTATTTGAATATTCGTATATTTTCATCGCAACTTTTCATTAAAAAATATTATTTTTATTATTTTTATCAAAATTTTTATACGGTTGCGTCTTTTTAGAAAGTTGCATCTATTAAACGTAGAGTTGTGACTTTACGAACAATTGTATCTATTCAAATGTTCACATTTTTAGAAATTTTATCTATTCAAATGTTCACATCTTTAGAAACCTATATATTTTGTTCTTCTTTTATAATAATTTCAAACTTTTGTTTTAGTTTAAAATATACATGTCTTTAATATAAATTTGTTTTTTTATTGGGAAAATTTTAAACTTTCTTTTTAACATATAATAACAAAAATATGAATAAATGTGAACAACAATTGCGACTTTTCATGATATACATTTTCGTAAAATAATTGTTTTTATATATTTTTAAAAAGCTTTATACGGTTACATCTATTCACTGAGGAGTTGTGTCTTTTCACCATATTTTATTCATATTTTTCATCACAACTTTTCGTTATAGTAGGTGTGTCTATTTATATAATCATGTCTTCTGAACTCTCTATATATTGGTCTCTTCATCAATAACTAGGAAATCATTGTTCGTTGAAACAAATTTTATGTTTTATGTTAAATCTAAATAATTTGAATATTTATATCCAATATTTAACATTATTCTATAATATAACAAAACAATAGAAATGATTATAGCAATATAGAAATTTAATACAACTTAATATATAATTTACAGTTACGTCTATTTATCGTAACTTTTTAAAAAAACTATTTTAATATTAATATTTTTTTATTTAAAAGTTGTCTATTTTTATTTTTATTTTTTGTTGATATATTTTCACTCATTTTAAGTATATTTTATAATTTTTTATTGATACATTATCATTCATTATTAAATATATTTTATAATTATAATTATTTACTAGAAAATTGCATTTACTCATTACAACCATTAGTTCAATATTCTCAGTTAGAATCACTTAATTATAATACTCCCTCCGTTTCATAATATAGGATGTTGTAGAGAATTTTTATGTTTCATAATATAAGATGTTTTCAAGTTTCTATGTTACTTTGACATTAGTTTAATATTTTTATTATGCAGTCTTGTTTATAATTGATTGAACTTTTTTAAAGTGGTTATTTTTTAATCTGCGTGCTTTCACTTAAAACATTTTATATTTTGAAACGGAAGGAGTAGCTTTTTTTACTGGTAATATAAATATTAATAATTGTTATGATGATTGTAGCTCTTTATAATAATTCTTCATAAATTATCTTATATTTCTAATAATTTAAACAATTTATATATAGTATTTATATATTTAAACCTACCTAATATTTTTTCCTTTTTTAATAACTTTAGCTTTATTTGTAACACATACTTTAAAACTATTTGTTTACTTTCAACTGATTTCATAATACATAATTTAAATTTATTTTTTTCTGAAATATTTCCCCTGCGACATCGCGGAGGTCTGAGTCCTAGTAATGATAATAATAATAATAATAATAATAATAATAATAATAATAATAATAATAATAATAATAATAATAATAATAATAATAATAATAATAATAATAATAATAATAATAATAATAATAATAATAATAATAATAATAATAATAATAATAATAATAATAATAATAATAATAATAATAATAATAATAATAATAATAATAATAATAATAATAATAATAATAATAATAATAATAATAATAATAATAATAATAATAATAATAATAATAATAATAATAATAATAATAATAATAATAATAATAATAATAATAATAATAATAATAATAATAATAATAATAATAATAATAATAATAATAATAATAATAATAATAATAATAATAATAATAATAATAATAATAATAATAATAATAATAATAATAATAATAATAATAATAATAATAATAATAATAATAATAATAATAATAATAATAATAATAATAATAATAATAATAATAATAATAATAATAATAAAAAAAAACTTGGTTGGCTCATGAGACAATCATCTTTTAAACAGCTTAATAAAATATAGAGGTTTTTGATGTAAAAATAAAATAAAATGAAAAGATAAACTTGGAGGTATCCAATCATCTGAACACCAGTAATTGTAGACATTTGACCTAACAAGCAATGATCAATAATTTTATATTTGACCTCTTTAGATTCCCAAAGGCAATCGTACCAAATTTTCTTTTAAAAGTCTTATATATGGTTGAATAGATTATTATCCACGCTTTTCATGTTAAAATAAAATAACCACTAATTGTTGGGACAGTCCTTATACAAACCAATAAACTAAATTTTAAAAATATTCTTATTAATTTTATATTTTAAAACACTAATAAATATATTCTTTTTGAAAATACAAAAAAATAAACTAAAACTAAATTTTAAAATTTTATAGCTAAGCTCAAACACTAAAATCTAAATTTTAAACCCTAAAAACTAAAGCATAACCCAAAAATTGTAGACTCAAATTTAAACATTTAAAGTTATAAACTCTTAAAATTCATTTTCAGTATTTTTCTTTTAGTCTTTTTTTTATGGTACTTTTGAAACAATTATTTAGTTTAGTGGTATTTCTCTTGACTTTTGTGAAATTTCTAACATGCATACCATACTTCCATGTTATACAATTGATTTAGTATAGTTTTACAATTGCTGAAACTATCTATATTTTTTTTGACAAACGCTGAAACTATCTATATATGTTAGAATTTAAATGAACAAAAGCTTCTGATCATTTTTTTTTTTGATATTTTATTTTATTTCAAAATTTTCAATCTAATTCAGGACTACAATATAATTTTTTAATATGTATACTAAGAATATGAGTTGGATTGTTACCTATCGTATTTGTCAATTAATTTATTACTATTATCTGAAATTTGATTTACGCAGATTTTGATAAGTTGAATGTGTACATTTGATTTATAATATATCACTTTATATTTTACATAAAGGCTAAAGCGTTATGTTATTCTATAATCTATAGAAACTAAAAAAAAAAGATTTTATAATTATGCATGATACTATGCATTATTTTGCCAGTGAAATGGTAAGTTGTATTTTTTACAGAAGATAATATTTCCTAACTTAGTAAGGAAAATTGCAACATAATTTTTTTTTCAAAATTAAATTTGTGAGTAAATCAACTTCAAGTTTTGTTAATATTAATGTTTGTATCAATTTAGAATATTTATAAGGTTTATTGTAATTTGATCTACTTATACTGTTCAACTTCAAAATTCGATTAAACCGAATATAAACTTCCTCATTAGTTTCTCCAGGGAGCTTCTGATACAAGTCGGTATATTCAAATTTGGACTTTATTTATGGGAGCGGGAGTTCCTGATTGGTTGTAGGAGAAACTCATCATTCAATTCCCTGGATTATCTAGTTCATATGGTAGGATAGGAATAACAAAGTGTTTCAAGGGATCCAGCACTACAAGAAAAATCAATATTCATAGCACATGATAAATGCTATCGTATGTGTTTAATAGCGTTTTCATAAATGCTATGTTATCGGCAGCTATCTTAGGTATCACCTCTATTATAGCGTTTTTGACATGTGCTATTATATGTCATTCTTTTATAGCACTAATCAAATGATATAATATAGTTTTCCGTAACACATATTTTGTGCCATTTTATATTATGTCATAGCATTTTTATTTTGTTATATGGAGAAATTTAAATTTTAATTTGATTTTTATAATTTATATATTTGACCCCAGTTTTGCAGACTTATTTAAATGGATTGATATAAAAAAAAATTATTTCATAAATATCATCAACATACATAACATTAATTTAAACAAGTCTTACATATCATACAAGTCTTGTACTATGCTGCCAAGTTTTATCCAAAAAAGCTAACATTAAAACTTATAAGGATTGAGACAAACTTGCGATATCTTCCGTCTCTTCTCCTCTATCTATTTCGCCTTCCCATCAAAAGCAGTACACATGTCTGAAGAACTGTTCCGGTTAGCATTCCCATCCATATTCCCTGTAATCATGTGTATCCACAATACTAAGGTGCTTTTGTGGTAAAGTAAAGAAAGATATTCACGAATCCAAAACATTGACAGATAGAATAAAGACATTTTAGCTCAAACTCAAATATGAGAGACTTATGGATGAGTAGAATCAACATTAAGGTTTTCTATAAGACAAGTAGAGAATCAGATAAACAAAGCATTCACCATTCTGATAATCAAAACAAAGCATTCACCCTTCTTAAACAGCTATCACAGCTTATCCATACAATGGTGCAAATAAGAATGATAATAGATGGGGTAACATCCAACTAAACATGCAACATCCACTAATGGAAAGGTAATAAGATATATATAATTACCTCTGTATGGGCTTGTCACCAGATTCAGGCCATTCCACAATCTCTGCAGGAGGGTTTTATTGAAAATAATTTCTTCTGTTACCTCTGCTCAGGCGCCAGACTCTTTATTCATGTTGGAAACTCCAAACAGTCACACACTGCACAAACAAGAAAGATTATAAGTGTTTATAAGCAAGCTCTCACACAAAGCACATAAGTTGAAGTCTAAAAGTAAGGATATAACTTTATCATCTGTTTTTTCAGCCTATAACCAAAACACAAATGAATAAGAGAATGAGACACTATAACAGATTTCAAGAGACAAGAATCACACGAAGGTAAAAAAAAACATATAGTTTAAGAACTAGATCATAGAGGCAAAGAGAGAAAGACTCACAGAGAAAACTAGTAATGGACAGAAAAAAAGACAAGACACTAGATGAATTGCTAGTCATGAAAGTATTTTAGAAACTTGCACATTCAAGTAAATGTCAGACCAAATGCAGCAATACAAATTGGTAGGAAGTGGACTCTGTAACCAAAAGTGTCAAGGTCTTGTTTAGTAACAGTAACACAATATAACAGCGAAAAATCTAACCTTGTGGCCTAGAATTTCTGGCTGACTGGCTCTCTTATCTCCTTTCTACACAAAAAAATGAGAATAAAAACAACAGCTCAACGAAAACAAAGTTTGAGCAAGGGAGATCGAAAGAAGGGACAACAAAACTTGTCATCGGTTGTAATGGTCTTGTGAACAGCCTTCTTCTTTCTTATATGAGATTCAAAATGTTTAGAGAACATCCAAACATGAAAATGATAAACAAAAAATTCACAAAAAGACTTAGTTCTCAAACCTTCTTATTATCTCCTTACGCTTCATGATTGCAAGAACATCTCCCTCTTTTGTCTTTACTTCAATCGTAGTAGAACCAATCTGCAACCAACTCATCAAAAATACCTCAGGGTTTTATGGATACACAATCTAATAGTTACCCCCAACATAGCACAGTAACAGGAGAACGGATTAGGAAAACCAAATAACAAAGTTTCAAAGTCCTCTTCAAAAGAACTAAATAGAAAAGAAGAATTGAAGAACAGAACAACCTTCATTTCAAACTAGCATCCAACCTTCAATTTAGACTAACATCCAAGCTCGATTAATAACCAAAAGAACAGAACAATCTTAAATTCAGACAAACATCCAAAGCTAAGAAATTTTTAAGCTCGATTAATTAAAATTTTAAATTGTGAGTAAGGAATAAAAGCAAACACCTGGTGGGTGCACTTGGACGAATAAGAAGAACATAAAACTCTTGATTGTTTCACAAAATCCGAACCTACGCATTCACGCTCACGGTCTCTCTCTCTCTCTCTCTGTCTCTATTCCTATCGCAATCTCGATCTCACCCCTATCATTCTCCCAGTCGCGGTCACGTACTCGGTCCCCATCTCAATCTCAGTCTCGATCTTTGTCCTGATTGGTGTTGTCTCCATTGGCGTCTTCAGTCTTAGGCTCGGAGTTGACATAATGGATGCGAAATGAGGCCGGCGACGAGCTTCGCGGTGGAGTCTGTGGTGGAGTCGAGAAGACTGAAGACCTAGATTTCAGTTTGGGGATTTTTTTTTTCTTGTTCATCGTATAGAGAAGGGAAAAGAATATAGGGGTAATTAAAACTTTTAGATACGAACAAGGCTCAAGTGAAGTTTTTCTTTTTAGTATAGACAAAATAAATGATTTTAGGTTTACATTTTAATGAATTTTTATCATAGCTTTTTCCTACTGCTATTAATACTAACCAAAATCAAAAATCTATCATTTATACCAGTTACGAAAATAGTGCTATCCTAATGTGCTATTAATAAGCATTTTTCTTGTAGTGCAGCTATTAGATATTACTAATCAAGCTTTAGGTGAACAATTATTGTGGGAGGAGGCCCAACTAGTCTCGAGGACTGTCCCTGGTTCTCTAGAACCCTTAGACACCCCGGGGTCCATAGTTCGTTGTCAAATTGATGGATCTTGGAAAACATCATATTCTAGTTCAGGTCTGAGATGGTGGAGTCGTAATAGTGAGGGCCAGACCTTAGTGTTAGGAGCAAGATGTCAAAGTATAAGTCCTTCCCCTCTTCACTCGGAGCTAGAAGTTTTGTTATGGGCCATGCAGTGCATTCTATCTAGATGAATTGATTGTCAGAGGTTCGAGACGGATTATTCTGAGTTAGTCACAATGGTGCAAACCCTTGAAGAGTGACCGGCTTTTTCTACGCTTCTTGATGAGCTCTAGGAACTTAGTGATTCATTGGCCCTTTTTACTCTCTTATTAAAGACGGATTGCTTAGCTCGTTCCTCTAAATTGTTGGTGTCAGATATTCTATTTATAAACTTTTATCCTCCGGTTTAGGCTACCAATCTTAGAGTTATTTTTTAATTAATGTTAGGTTGACATAAAATAAAATAAAAAAAATAAAAAAAAAAATCTTCCAAATATGGATGAATCTTTTGTGAGAATTCATTTTTGGTTTGGACAAAGACATCTGAATATAGACCCATGCATCCTTGTAGAACCGAGACTATTCTTGTTTTCCTTTTTTGTGCACCACCGAGACTACTCTTTAATAACTTTTCTTTCAAAGGGAACTAAAATTATGTTCCGTTTTCAGTTAACCTAAATCCAACCACTAGTCTAACTTGATCCCCTACTTAATAAAATGGTAGTACATTTACTAATATAACATTCTCTTTTTTTTGTCAAACAAGCCTTGATTTTTCATTCAAAGAAAGCCTCAAAGGCAGAGTGCACAAGAGCTTCAAGCATAGCAAAGGTTACAATAAGCATTAAAAGGGTGACAATAAACTTTAATGGGCATACAATAGTAAAGGTTTGATAGGCCATAGAGGATTGGAGACTGAAGCAAACGAGCAACAAGCCACACGCAATCTCATGGTGTGTCATAGACACTTCCACGAGCAAGTTGGAGAGATTTGGAATAGTCACAATCAGAACTGATTCATGTGATGTTGATAAGCTGTCATATACCTCATGGTTTGCCAGGACAAAGCAAGATAAGGATAATGGGACAGAGGATAGGAGCAAGTCTTGAGAGGTGGAGAATCTCCGGTGATCACCGCTCAAAGGAGGCGGGATCATAATGCCATGATTTGCCAGCCTCTTACTTTCATGATAATTTTCCTTGGTGTTGCTGATAAGCCAGGTTCGATATTTGAAGGACACATGGGTACAAGGATGAAGAGATTTCGGTAATCTCCACTCCGTAGGGAGGAGATCATAATGCTGATAACCTTCCATTCATTTACATATCTAGTATCTATAAACAACCATCCAAATAGCCAAAAGCTTAGATTAAAAGATGTGGTACTAGGGGATTTGCATACGACCAAGGTTCGAGAAAAACAATTGCCGACCCATCTCCATGAATACGATATCGGACTTATTCGGACATAGATTATAATAATTACTTTTTATATAATATATTTAGATTATAATCTAGAAATGATTTTATTTATAATTTGATAGAGGACAACATTTTAACATGTATTGTTGTATATTGTTGTCCACAATTTCCAGAATTGGTAGACAACATCATCAACGAAGATAAAACTTGTCCACATATTACTTCTCCTTTGTTGGCCATGATAGAATGATATGTTTTCCATTGTTAAGACTTAATGTTTGAGTTCTTTGTCAACAACATCGATCTTCTTACGAACCATATAAACTTTGTTCTCTCAAAATCAGTAGACAATTTGCTTTAGTTAATGACTTATAAGTAGTTTATCAAAAGGTTGTTGAGAATGTATGTAGACAATAGACATTTGTTAAAGTATGTAGACAAATTACTGTTATCCTTAACATAAGTTGTCCACGTTTGAGACATTAAGTAACTGTGTCTATTGATGGGGTGTGTATAGTGTCTACAAGTTATTTCGTTCTGTAGACAAGTTAAGTATGTGGACAAGTTGCATTACAAGACTTGTTGACAAGGTCAATTTGTTAAATGTCAGTAGACAAGTTCCTCTTGTTGTAAATATGGACAAAAGTATGTGTCCAAGTTTTTATATTGATTGTCTATAGACTAGAAACTAGTATCCTTTCGGATCTTCGTGAACATAATTAAAAATAGTTTTTGTAACTTAAATATGGTTGCTGAAACTAAAGGGAGTAGAGGAACATAAGGAGATTGGATGAGAAATTTAGTTTTGTTTTGACCTACTTCCGGAATAAAACTCGACAAAAAAAAAACAAGAGATGAGATGTCATTAAATTGTCCTCACATATCACTACTGATTTTTATCCAAATTCTTAATTCAAAGCAGCCAGAATTTTACCCAGATTCGATGGATGATGTGGGGACAAACAAAAAAAAAAGAAAAAAGAACAAAAGAAAAGAAGATGTCTCGTTTTAAAAAAAAATGAAACAAATATGAGAAGGTTTATTTTCGTCTTTCTCCTTTTGGCTTCTGGTATTGTGTGAAATAAGTGATCAAATGTGGTAGAAGCCATAAGAAAGATTTTTAAATGCGGTAGATTTGTTTAAAAACTCTAAATTTTAGCATTAACATTTTAGGAGTTATGGTATTCCACTATTATATCAGTTGCTCTTGGATCTCATACCTTATATATAATTAAACATAGTTATATAAATTGATTTCTATTATATCAATAACAGTTAATTTCTTTATTATGTATAATTCACAAACACTTTCAAAAATTTAAATACAATCATATCTTTCCTTTTTTTTACAGCAAAATAAGTTCATCAATTCAAGCTAGAAAAGGATGGGTTTTTTCCATTGGAGAATCAATTGGTTAACTCCTTGTAATCTGTCTCAGATGCAACATGATAAAGAGAGAGAAAAAATTTTGTTCAAAAAAAAAAAAAAGAGAAATAAAGGATCTCATTGCCTAAAGTAGCGACTAAAACTTTATATGAAGGGGGATACACGAAGTTGAAGGCTTTTCATACCCAAATGATTTTTTTTTCCTTGTGCAGACACCCAAATGAATTAATGAGTTTGATTGGTGAACATAAACAAAGCTTTACAAGTGTACAACTTTGAATTTTTACCAATCACAAAAGCGTTATTAAAAACTTTATTAAAAAAAAAATTCAGCTTTTTGTACAGTTTGAATGTACAACTCTTTTTTATAGTTTCGCACTATTCCATAACATCTTACAACATCAATTTACAGCTTTTCTGTACAGTTTTATATACATTCCTAATCGGATCTAATGTCTATTGTAGACAAAAATCCATCCAATATCTTTGGTATTGTTCTAAAAAATGTTTGATTTTGTAGTGAATATAAATAGAAATAATTGAGAGAAATTTATACCCGCAGAAGGATTAAGATAGTAAATAAAGAGAGATACGAGAGAGAATTCTAACTTTTTTATAATTGAAGTTTGCAATGTTTTTGTGTTTTACAATGATCGAATTTGATCGTTTATATAAAAAATAAAAGATAAATGACTATGTATGCATAGTAACAGTGAGCTCCACACGAAATAGTAATAAATACATGATCGATTCGAAGTTTCATTTTGAATAAGTTTTCACCTCATTTCTTCTTTGACCTATACATCATCACATCATTTACAATATACTAGGTACTAACCCGCGGAAAACCGCGGGCTGAACTTTTTTTTGATGAAAATTTGTAATAACTTATTTTGTTATTATGTTATTTATAATGTTTGTGATTAAAAATTTGGTTTGCTTATATTAAATTTTTTTGTATTTTAAAATTTTTATTGAAAACCTGCCAATAAAACATTTGCATGTAATGAATAAAATTGTTTAAACATTTGTCAGGTAAACGAATTCTCGATAAAGTTGTGAAGTAAGTAAAAATATATAACTAACATGTAAAAAGACCAACTAAATATAGCTAGCGAAGGTTTTGAAAAACCTCTTTGAAAACAACATTCATTGTTTTTTTATGGCTTCCTTTACTTGTTTGTAATAAGCACCTTTAAGCATTGAATATATTTAAATCTCAAATTAGTTTTATTTTTTTAAAGAATGGTGACTAAAAGAAAAAAAAAATATATTCTTAAAAAATAGTTAAGATACTATATCTATATCTTTTATTTTTTTATTTATTAATTTTTAAAATCTAAACCATTACACGGAACTGTGTTATATATTTTACTAGATATGGACCCACCCGATGTGCGGGTTTAAAATTTTGTTAATAAAATAAAATTTATTAAAAATATATTAAAATTTATTGTATATTATTTATATAAAAAAAATTTGCTACAATAAACTGATTTATATCCATATAAATATCTTTTATGTATGTTACCATTAAAAGTGTATTTTTTACACCTAAATATATTGTATGTTACAAACATATTATTTACCACCATCTAGAAAATGTCTATATGAACAAATTAAGCCAATTATTATCTCTTTACGTTCACTTTTGTATAATTTCTTTAATCACTAAAATTGTTGGCTCAAAAAACATTTTAAATAAAAAATAAATTACATCACAATAGTGTATGACTAACAATAAAGAGAACCTCAGTTCTGCCCTCCTCCCTTATGGAGAGAACCTTGCGTCCAACCTCCTCCACCATGGAGAGAACCTTCACTCCACCTTCCTCCATTGGGGAGATAACTTTGCGTCCAACCTCTCCCACCTTCCTTTCTTGGGAAGATAACCTTGCGTCCAACCTCCTCCACCATAGACTCGGCTCTGCCCTCCTCATGTGTGGAGAGAACATGCTCACGTCTTTTAGCTATCTCAAAGTGGCTTACTCCAGCAACCAATGAAACTAAAGACTTTTTTCCAACGTCACAAAATCTTTTGATAGTAACTAATGTTACATTTCTCAATGTATTCATTGAAGTTTTTTTTGACACACCATGATGTAGCATCTGTCTTCAAGCTCCTATGGATCTATCAACAACGATTTATGTTTTTCCAATCTATCTATGTTTGTTGTAGGATTGTGTTTGATTAGCCTATTTTATCCAATCATTAGGTCGATGACCTTCTCCTCTTTATCTCTTTTTGAAATTGAACGAATGGTAACAATTATGTTTTCACAAAAAAAATGGTCTATTACCAACCAATCAAGGTTGAGAAATTAGAAGAAAATTAATTTGATATAATTAATGAAATAATAGAAAATTATAAGCACGGTAATATATGAATCTCAAATAATTCAAAGATGAAAATATAAATTAAATAAAACAATCTAAAACTACTACAATAAATTTTAAAATACAGTATTAGAAAAAAATATGCATATATTAATCTTTCATTTTTTTTGGGTCAACATATTAATCTTACCTATTCCAAACTGAAAAATAGAAAGTATGAGTATATTTTGGTTTAAAAAAATTAGGAAAAGTTGTCTTCCCGTTAAAAAAGTTTGACCAATAGAACAAAGTTGAAAGTAATATTTTTGAATAAATTATTTTGTTAGATGAATAATATGAGACGATCTATGTTTATATAGAAGTGAGTATTTACATTTTTTTGAATTAATAAATTTCTTTATATTTTCCCTAATCCTTTTTCTATTTTATGAGAAAATTTATCCCAATGAGCTCATTGTTTTTTTAAAATTTCTTGCTTCCCACTTTCTTGTAAGAAGTACTATCATTCGACGATAAGAACGCTTTCTGTTTAGTTAATCTAGTGTTATATAATCTCTGTTGTTATCTTGCATTTGTCTATTCATCTTTTTTTTATGCTACATGTCCTGCAAATTAATAAACATAATAATAATACCGTGAGAAATTTGTTAATCCCAAAAACCTTAGTTATTATGCATAAAAAAAATTTGTTAACACTTCAAAGTCAAATATTGCGTAGTATGCATTATGAAATTGAGAAACGAAACAAAATTCAAAGAAACAACGACGAAAACATGTGGTAATATGTAGGAATCTTTTTATAGTTGCTTCGATTAGACAACAAACAAATTACCTTCGAGACTTGTTCAAGAACAACGATGTGTCAAACAAAAGGTTAATAAGAAACCAAGAAGAAAATTTTACCAAAAAAAATAAAGCTAGTCGAAATTATCTTGTTTGGTGAAAAATATGTCATCATCTCTTTGCTTATATAGAGAGGTGTATTTACAATCCTTTTCCTTTTAGGATTAACAAAGTATTTTTTAATATAATAAGATTACAATTATCTTATGCATTGTTTTACAAAGTTTGAAAACTGTGATTTCTGATCGTTAAAATTAATATGTGTCACGCTCTGATAAGTTACTAACCTTGATATGTGATTTCTGATCGTTAAAATTGACACATTCACGATATGATGAGTTACAAACTTGGATATTTAATCGTTAAAATTGACACATGCACGATCTTGTGAGTTTTTAACTTTGATCTCTGATCGTTAAAACTAACATGATCTGGTGAGTTACTAACTTTGAGAACCAAGCTTTATATAATAAGATTTTATTAGATTTTTGGTAAAGATTTTAAACTGTGCTGGAAATTTTTTTTGATAAAATTTGTGGTTATATAGATTATATTGATTAGATTTTCTAAATCTTAGCTGTTGATTTTTTTTTGAAGTACGAATTAGTTTTGATTCTATTAGATTTTTTTTTCTACAATTTATTTTATTTTATGTGTCCCCAATTTTCGTTTTTAATTAATTATATTTTTTAATTCATTAATTAATTAATTAATCTTAATTAAGTTTTCAAATGGCAATTGAATGTAATTTTTACACATTTTAAGGTTAGTTTCATATTTGTACTTCTCAAATAATATAGTAGGATTATCTTGCATCCAATTACCCGTTTATATATTATAATATTAATATAAAATACAAAATTAGTATTAATATTTAAATTAGATGTCCTAATAGACAAAGATGCTTTAACCATGAATATTTCTAACCCATAAAAGATTCTTTTTCACAAAATTATTGTGATGGCCAAAATTTGAATCATATCATTGAAATGATATCTTATTTTTGCAGTTTATAAGGATATCTTTGATCCATTATTGTTTCTTACAATCAACTGCCTCTCTACAGGCTTAGGTGCTGACTGGTTTTCCCGCTACCTCTCGCAAACGCTGCATTTGCGGGAGGTAGCGGTTGTTAGCGATTGGTTCCAGTCACACAAACCGCTTCCAATCGCTCCCAACCGCTTCCAATCGCTTCCAACCACTGAATTCCAAAAGCTGCTTCCCGCAAGATTTTGCGGTTGGAATTTTTTTTTTTAACAAAAAAAAATCAAAAAATACTAAAATTTTGTTTTTTTATATCTTCAACCTAACCATTGTACCCATAAAGGAAGAGAGAAATTGAAGTACAAATACGATTGAGGAGATTAGAATATAAACAATTACAATAAAATAAAATTCCAATTAACAAACCAAAAAATATGATGTAAAAATATTGGCACATCTCACATACGTTCAAAAAAATATGATAATTTCATCAGAATTTTAAGAAAATAAGATTATTTGTGAATATATTAAAACAAATTACCAATGACTCTTCTTTACTCTTTCATAATTAATTTACCTTAGCCTTGTAATTCAATGTGAGGAACTTATTGAGTGTGTGAGATTTTAGCAGAGAATATCTATAATCTAAAGCATAAGTTTTGTCATTTATCACATTACTTGATTAAATTTTGGGTGAAAAGCCAAATACCTAAAGTAATAAGTGTTTCAATATGAAATTTATTTATTTTTGAATAATTATTTTAACATTTTTAAATATTTTAATTATAAATCAAATTTAATAAAGTTTTTGGTATTTTTAAACATTTATATTATTATATATTATATTTATTATGTTTTAACCGCTAATGCAACCGTTGGTCAACCAGTCGTTAAACTCCCGCAAACGCACCCATTTTAAAATGCTAAACCAGTCATTCAAAATGCTTAATAACACTTGAATCCACAATCGCTCCCTTCCGCAATTTTCCGCAACCGCAACCGCAAACGCTGCATTTGAACCAGTCAGGCCCTTAATCCACTTGTCTTGTTACCCGCGCGTTGTCATATTTTAAGGTCTTAAAGAGAATACAATGGAAGCGAAGCTAGAGGTGGCGGGGAGAGAAGTGATTAAGACTGCTTCACCATCACCTCGTGATCGCCTTCAACTCTCCATCCTTGATCTCCATTGTCCCCCAATCTACGTGTCCACAGTCTTCTTTTACAAAGCTGACGATCTCTCCCCGGATATTTTCTCGGGAAAACTGAAAAGCTCTCTGTCCGAGACTCTGTCACGATTCTATCCCCTGGCTGGACGAATAGAAGGCGTTTCCATCAGCTGTAACGACGAAGGAGCCGTCTACACCGAAGCACACAACGATCTCATTCTCCCTCATTTCCTGAGAAACCTAACCACTGACTCTCTTGAGGGATTCTTCCCGAAGTTGGCCCCTGGAGATTCTCCAGGGGAGTGGCCGTTGTTGAGTGTCAAGGTAACTTTCTTCGGGTCGGGATCAGGAGTTGCGGTTTGTGTCTCTGTCTCTCACAAAATCTGTGATGCAACCTCATTGGCGATATTTGTAAATGATTGGGCTACCACCACGGCCATGGGGAAGTCAAATGATATGGCGGTAAACACTATTGAGTTTGCTGAAACTACCATTTTTCCTCCTCCTTCTCCTCATAAAATGTTTTTACAATTCCCATCAGAGGATTCTAATCTTAATATCACAAGTATAATCAAAAGATTCGTCTTCGAACCCTCCAAGATTGCTGAACTCAGACACAAGGCTGCTAGCGAAAGCGTCCCTGTACCTACACGTGTTGAAGCTATCATGTCACTTCTCTGGAAATGTGCCCGAAGATCCTCACGCTCTAACTTGGTAAGTCCAAGACAAGCCGTGATGGGCCAGGCCATGGACTTGCGGCCTAGGATTCCATCTACAAACAGGTTTCTCCCTCAAGAAAGACGCGGATAGGGAGTTGGAAATCCCCGAAATCGTAGCCAGATTAAGGAAGGCTAAAGAAGGAGTCAACGAGATGATCAAAGAGAATCTTCAATGCAATACACTTAGTCAGTCTTTGGTGAGTTTGATGGACGAAGGAGACTACGCGTCACCGGACACAGACATATACATAATGTCTAGCTGGTGCAGAAAGCCTTTCTACAAGGTTAATTTTGGATTGGGTTTCCCGGTCTGGATGGGTTACCCGTCAAGTACGATTTACGGCAATATGGTGTATGTCCTGTTGATTGATTCAAAAGACGGTGATGGTGTAGAAGCATGGATAAGCTTACCTGAGTAAGACATGTCCGTATTCGTCGATGACCAAGAGTTGCTTCCTTATGCCATCCTTAATCCCCCGTTCGTGACCTAAACAAGACTACTACCAATCGCACCTCAATATACATCCAAACTGCTCTATGCTGGATTTACTAAGTTCTTGGCTTTTACGTTTCCTTGTGATCTGAATAAAGTGAACAAATCATTTCAAATTTCATGTTAATTCAGTTCATGTGTTCATGACCTTGCTCTTGTTTGTACTATATATGGTTTATTAATCGTTTGATTTGTCAACTTTTATTTCCAATTACAAATAACTCTTTTGTAAAGTTCGGTCCAGTTCCGAGTTATTGGATCAGAGAAACAGCCTGTTGGGCCTCTGGTAAATGACTTAGGCCCATGTTCCAGTTTGTTCTTCTCAATGGTCGGATACAGCCAGTCAACACTCTGGTTTTGTCCTGTGCTGAAGCGTACGGAGTTCTTTTGCGCTGGCAAGGATAAGGTTTGATTCGCCTAGGTTTAAGACCTGACAAGGGGGTGCATCATCAGGAGGTATAAATACAAGAGGTTAGAGTGTTGTGACGGCTAAGAAAGAGTGCGATTACAAGCAGGATAGATCTATAGAGATTGAGAGAAAGAGAGAACTCATCTTCTTCGTTACTCGGTTGTATAGGCTCTGTTTCATCTTCCTGGTCTCTTGTAATCGGTTATAAACATTCTATAAAACCTTGTGAGCTGGTTAGTAAGCTCACCAAGACGTACCTTGGTCACATTGACCTTGGGAACTTGTAAACCCGTGTGTCGTCTCTTCTCTTCTCTGCTTCTCTTTTCTTCTTCTGCAAACAACAACAAACAAGAGATAAGCACAACAGTCTGTTTGAGAAGTTAAAATCCTTACAAGTGGTATCAGAGCTACGGTTTCAAGAATAAAAGGTATTGTTTTCTTCTTAAACCTGAAAGAAGCTGGGAATCTAGATTCAGCAAGTATAGGGTCCTACTTGGTTTCTGAGTCTAGATAGGTGGTCTAGAATTCTGGTTGCATATCTGGTTGTGGTTGTGGTAATTTTGGAGCTCGTTCTGCGAAAGTGTTGTCGGTTTATTTTCTCTAGCTAGATTCTGATCAGATCTAGTCAAGATAAAGTAGATGGAACCTACTCAGAGTAAGTTTGAAGTGGATAAGTTTGATGGGGAAGGAGACTTCTCCATATGGAAGCATCGTATGTTGGGACAACTTGAATTACTCGGTCTACTATCAGTGTTAAAGATCGAAGAAACATCAAGTATGGAGACAGAAGATGAGTCAGATCCAAAGTGGATGGCTAAAGATAGAAGGGTCAGAAATCTGATAGGTATGAGCGTGACTGATATGGTGTTAAGGAAGATAATGAAGAACAAGTCTGCACAAGGAATGTGGGACGCGTTAGAGTCATAGTATCAAGACAAGTCACTCCCAAACCGGTTCTATCTAAAGCAGCGGTTTTACAGTTTCAGAATGGACGAAGATAAGAACCTAGACAAGAATCTGGATGTGTTTAACAAGCTCATCTCAGATTTGGCAAGTCTCGAGGTGGAGCTAAATGATGAGGACCAGTCTGTTATCCTCCTAAACAGTCTACCGCCACACTTCGCTCAACTGGTTCATACATTGAAGTACAAAGGTGGAAAAGAAACTATCACTCTGAAGGAGATAGTTCAATCAGCCTACTCTGTAGAAACCGAACTGAAGCAGAAGGGTAACTACTTAACAAAGACAAGCGGTGAAGGTCTCTTTGTTCAGCAGAAACCCAAGTTCGAGAAAAGGGAAATGCCAAAGCGAAACAACAAAACAAGGGAAAAGAAAAGGTCAAAACCAAAAAGACATGTTGGGTTTGTGGAGCTGAGGGACATTTCAAGAAAGACTGTCCGAAGAAAGGTCAAGCTGAAGCTGGCATCGGACAAGGTATTGACTCGGAGCCTATGATGTTAACTGCCTCCGAGACACAAGTAAGGAGTGGGTGGATTCTTGATTCAGGTTGCTCTTATCATTTAACATACAGAAAAGATCTAATGTACGATCTGGAAGAGATCAATGGAGGAAAGATTCTGATGGGAAATGATTCTTACTGCGAGATCACGGCTATTGGAAAGGTCAAGATTGTAAACTATGACAACACAGTCGTCATCTTAACGAAGGTCAGATACTCACCAACAGCTAAAAGGAATCTGATCTCGCTTGGTCAACTGGAGTCACAAGGTTGTTGGTTTCAGTCAAGAGATTTCAGACTAAGAGTTTTCAATGGAGAGAAGGAAGCTCTAGCGGGTGATTATAAAGACACACTCTACATTCTAGATGGGAAAGCAGTAGTAGAGCAAGCAAACTCAGCGATCAAGGATGGAGATAAGACTATGTTATGGCATAGTAGGTTGGGACACCTAAGTGAAAAGAGCTTACAATTGTTGGCTAAAAATGAGATGATCAAGAAAGAAGACATCTCAGAACTGAAAGAGTGTGAACATTGCATTCTAGGGAAGTGTCACAAACTATCTTACAAGACTGGGAAACATACATCAAAGGAGAAACTGGAGTATGTTCACTCAGATCTTTGGGGGTCTCCAAACATTACTCCAAGCTTGTCAAAATGTCAGTACTACATCTCGTTTGTAGATGATTTCTCAAGGAAGGTATGGGTCTATTTCTTAAGGACTAAAGACGAGGCATTCAGCAAATTTGTAGAGTGGAAGGCGTATGTTGAAAACCAAAGTGGGAAGAAGCTTAAGACTTTAAGAACTGACAATGGTCTAGAGTACTGCAACAGATTGTTCGAGGATCATTGTAAGGCTCTTGGTATTCAAAGACACAAAACGTGTCCATACACCCCTCAACAAAACGGGGTTGCTGAAAGGTTGAACAGAACCATATTTGAGAAGGTCAGAAGCTTATTGAGTGAAACCGGGTTAATCGAGACATTTTGGGCAGAAGCAACATCGACAGTGGTGTATATGATAAACAGAACACCGTCTACTCCTCTGAATTTCGATATACCTGAGCAGGTATGGATAGGCTCGAAACCTGACTATGATCACATGAAGAGGTTTGGATGTTTGGTGTACTACCATGTGGATCAAGGAAAGCTCAAACCAAGAGCTAAAAAGGGAATCTTCATGGGATACCCACAAGGGGTTAAAGGCTACAGGATATGGAGTCAAGAAGAAAGAAAATGTGTCATTAGTAGAGATATCACATTCTGGGAAGACACGCTCTATAAGGACGTGGTAAGGAAGGAATCAACAGGAAAAGAAACAGTTGATGTCGTTTTACCTGGAGAAACTCGAGAAACCGAGAGTCAAGAAGAGCAAGGTGAATCCTCAGCTGGAGGTGGAGCTCAAGTCAAGAACTTGGGTTAACAAGATCACCGTCGAACCTAGAAACCTATCTTCTTACCAGAGATAGAGAAAGAAGAGTCGTCAAACCACCAAGCAGATTCGATGATTGTGATGTGGCAGCTTACGCACTCACCATGGCAGAGTTAATCGAGATTGAGGAACGAAAGACGTTTCAAGAAGCCATGGAAAGTAAACACAAAGAGAAATGGGGTGAAGGAGCTGATGAAGAAATGGCTTCACATGACAACAATCAGACTTGGAGACTGATTGAAAGACCAGAAGGACAAAAGGTTATAGGATGTAAATGGGTCTTCAAACTAAAGCCAGGAGTTGTGGGAGTTGAAGAACCAAGAGTTAAGGCCAGGTTGGTGGCAAAGGGGTACGCTCAGGTAGAAGGAACTGATTACAATGAAGTTTTCTCTCCGGTAGTCAAACACACCACCATCAGGCTTATGCTATCAATCGTCGTCAAGGGAGATCTTGAACTCGAACAGTTGGATGTTAAGACAGCCTTCTTGCACGGAAAACTCGAAGAAAGAATACTTATGGAGCAACCTGAAGGATACAACCAAGGAAACAACAAGGTGTGTCTGCTCCAGAAGTCTCTCTACGGTTTAAAACAGTCTCCAAGACAATGGAATTTGAGGTTTGATAGATTTATGAAGGATCAGAAGTTTATCAGAAGTGAATATGATCCGTGTGTGTACTACAAGTGTTATGGGGAAGGAGAGTATGTATATTTACTACTCTATGTGGACGACATGCTTGTAGCGGCAAAAGAACTTGAAGAAGTACAGAAGGTAAAGGAAATGCTAAGCACTGAGTTTGACATGAAGGATTTGGGTCCAGCTAAAAGGATTCTAGGGATGGATATTATCAGAGACAGGAAGAGAGGTACTTTGATACTATCTTAGAAGGAATACATTGAAAAGATTCTAAGAAATTTTGGTGTGGATAACTCGGATCCAGTTCAGACTCCAATGGGATGTCATTTCAAGCTTTCTAGCACTCCTAAAGAAGAAAAATCAGAAATGGAGTTCTGAATGAGAAACATACCGTATTCAAGTGCTGTGGGAAGCGTCATGTACGCAATGGTTGGGTCGCGACCAGACATTGCCCATGCTGTTGGCCTGGTTAGTCGTTTTATGAGCTCTCCTAACACGCAACATTGGGAAGCAGTTAGATGGATACTCAGGTATCTAAGCACGAGTTCAGACTGTGTTTTGACATTCAAAAGATCAAACGAGTTTGAAGTAGTGGGATTCTGTGATAGTGATTACGCAACTGACCTGGATAGAAGGAGATCTATTACCGGCTATGCTTTCCAAGTCGGAGGGAACACGGTCAGTTGGCGATCTGGCCTACAAAAGATTGTAGCCATGTCATCGACAGAAGCAGAATACATGGCATTAGCAGAAGCTACAAAAGAGGCGTTATGGCCTAAGAGAATTACCAGTGAATTGGGTTTTCCTCAGAAGACCGCGGAGATCTTCTATGATTCACAAAGAGCCATCTGCTTAGCCAAGAACAGCGTCTTCCACGAGAGGACAAAACACATCCAGATTCGGTATCACTTCATCATAGATGTGATTGAAGAAGGGGATCTAGTTGTGACAAAGATTGATACTAAAATCAATCCGGCTGACATCCTCACCAAGTCATTACCGGTATAGAAATTTGAGGATGGCAGGAGTGATCTGAGAGTGCTCAGACACTGAATCTAGCTCGGAGTGAGCTAGGGCTTCGACGGAGCTGTCGAAGCAACCGAAAGGACAAGGAGAATGTTCTTTGGGCGTTTGTCGGAACAGGATCGAGGTGGAGAATGTAAAGTTCGGTCCAGTTCCGAGTTATTGGATCAGAGAAACAGCCTGTTGGGCCTCGGGTAAATGACTTAGGCCCATGTTCCAGTTTGTTCTTCTCAACGGTCGGATACAGCCAGTCAACACTCTGGTTTTGTCCTGTGCTGAAGCATACGGAGTTCTTTTGCGCTGGCAAGGATAAGGTTTGATTCGCCTAGGTTTAAGACCTGACAAGGGGGTGCATCATCAGGAGGTATAAATACAAGAGGTTAGAGTGTTGTGACGGCTAAGAAAGAGTGCGATTACAAGCAGGATAGATCTATAGAGATTGAGAGAAAGAGAGAACTCATCTTCTTCTTTACTCGGTTGTATAGGCTCTGTTTCATCTTCTTGGTCTCTTGTAATCGGTTATAAGCATTCTATAAAACCTTGTGAGCTGGTTAGTAAGCTCACCAAGACGTACCTTGGTCACAATGACCTTGGGAACTTGTAAACCCGTGTGTCGTCTCTTCTCTTCTCTGCTTCTCTTTTCTTCTTCTGCAAACAACAACAAACAAGAGATAAGCACAACAGTCTGTTTGAGAAGTTAAAATCCTTACATCTTTCATGATACTATAAGTGCTTAGTAGATCAATGATACGGTTCATGGCTCTGCTTGTTTCGAGGCTTGTACAAAATAAGCATTTTGAAAACACCGTCTGGCAAACGTGAAATGCCTAAGATATATATTGATATATCAAGCTGAATGCAGCTACGTGTGCAGTTCAAATGAAACTAATACAACAAGAATCAATTCTACCTCGTCCATTGGCCATCATACACTAAAGAGATTAATTACTTATGATAAAATAACAAGCACAAATAAAATACATGAAGGAGCAAAAGAGATTAAAGATAAAGGAGGAATCTTCACTAAATTGCATGAGAATATAAAAGATCATTTACGTACAAAGTGTTTGAATCCAAATGTTTTTTTTAAGAACCAAACCAAGGGATAAAAGCATGGAATCTATCTTCTTTATTCTTTTCGCCATAAATCCATCTTTTAGTTGGCTTGATAACAAAACGAATATGAGTTCGTGACGATCTGGCCAAATGATATCCGTCACAATGACAAAAGTTCTCTTTGTTGTGACGAAATTAAACCAATATGTGGACATATAGTAGAAACAATGTTTAACACATTATTAATTCAATAGAAAAATACACTCTCTTCCAAGATGATTTGTATCCGATGTGAGTCAGAAAAATACACTCTAATAACCAGCAGAGTTATGAAGTTATCCTCTTTGGATTCATCTGAGATTTCAACATCAGATCCACATGGAAACATAAGCATAAACCTTCGAAGTACTGTAGTCTCTTTTTTCATTGACCACCTTCAAACCATGGGTACATAGAAATACATGCAAGTCAAAAAGCTTTGAATTGTTAAAAATAGCTTAAAGCATTCAGTGATAAAAACGGACCTGTATCTAAACAAATGATGGATAAAAATGGCCATTTGAAGCTTAGCAAACTCAGCTCCTACGCATAGTCTAGAACCAGCGCCAAAGGGAATGTAAGTCTTGGAGAGGATTGAGCCCAAGTCTTCACTCTGAAATATTAGTGATTATATGCTAAAAATTCTATAAACTTGTAAATAAGTTAAAAGATATAGTTCAAATTTAAATCACCTTCCAACGCCATGGATTAAATGTTAAAGGGTCATCGTACTTCTCTGGATTAAAATGGACATTAGCATAGCCCATGAAGATCCAACCAGCTGGAATTGTATAATCACCAAATTGGAAATCACGATCGGTTATTCTAAGAACTGTTGGCGCTGTGCTTGTTATCCTAAGCGACTCATTTATCACCTGAAATAGAAGAACAAATTTGTTTGAACTACAATATATCAAGGTTCATAGACACACACATACAACAAACTAATTGACAATGAGTGTATTGGTCGATATATTAATGTGTGATTGAGACATATACTCACCATCTGGGTGAAAGTCATTGATTTATAGTCTTCCCAAGTTAGGCCGACCTCCTTGCCATTCTTCCCCCGAACAATTCCCTCATGTTCTCTCTTCAACTCTTGCTTGACTTTAGGGTGATCGCTTATGAGTTTTACTATAGCCACAAGAATTCCTGGTGTTGTTTCATTAGCAATCAAAAAGAAAGTATATATGTATTCGATTGCATTCTCTATGCTCATAGTCATAGTATTCGCTCCTCTTTCCATTTCTCCAAATATGATCTTGAAAAACTCCCCAAATTCATCTCCTGATGCTCTCTTCTTTAATACTGTCTCCTTGATTAGCTTCATCATCTGCTTTCTTGCCTGCCACAAAACACATTTTCAGTTTGATTCTTTTACAACCAAATCTTTTTCACATATATAGTGCTATAAAGATTAGATGAACTTAAAAATATGTACCTTCATCATTCGATAGACACCAGTCCCAGGAACGTTCCAAGAGAACTGAAACCACTCCCTTGGAAAATATCTCCAACATAGTGCGAGTTGTTTTGCGGCCTCTGGTTCCATTTCGCCCATAACTTTCTTTGCAAGGCATTCGGTTAGAATCTGTAAATTTTGATGAGATGATCCATTAAGTCACCGATTAGAAGATAATAATACAAAAAGTTATAGACAACACAATACGGATGACTTTTTATTACCTTGCTTGATGTTTCCTTAACATCAAGGAAGCCGTTACTAGCTCCTTCCTCCATGTATGTGGGAGCCAAAATATCAACGTCTTCCAACATCCTCAGTTTTAAACCTTGTGGACCCAACAATTGGAATGTCAAGTTTCGAACATGTTTATGGGACTCCTTGCTCTGGATAAACAAGTTGTTTTTCCCAAATAGTCGTAATATGCTCTTCGTGATTCCAGGGAGATGATTTGCCTTCGCTATCTCCACATTCAGTCCTATATCCATCGAGATTATAGCTTTTCCTCCAAATAAGCTTGTCCGAAAAACTGGTCCATATCTAATTTCCCCACGCAATAATGACAAGGAAAAAAAAGACAATGCAACACTTATAAGTAATGTAAAATATATGTTTAAACATACACACAAATGCATGCTGGATAAATTAGCAACAGAACCTGAGGATTCTCTCCTTGACGAATGTTGGAAATTGAAGAGCGTCATGAGGTTTCATGAACATAAAAGTCTCTCCAATGATCGGAAAACCCATAGACCCTGGAGGTACTTTTCCATTAGTTTTCGGATATCTCCACTGATAGATCCAATGGAATAGCTTTACCACTATGAGTGAAACTATCACAGTCAATAATTCATAAGTCTCCACCATGTTAACTTATTTCATTCTTTTAACTATTTTGAAGATATTGGTTTGAGGGTTTAGGGATGCAAAATTCTACGAAGGCAGTGCCCTCTTTATGCTCTCTCGTCGATTCAAATTATGTAGTGGTAACATTGAATGAGTCGGTTGAGAGATTGGTTGGTACGGACAATAACTCACTCCAGAATCATTTTTTTGTTTTGGTTCAATTTAACTATTTAAACTTTCTTTTTAGTTTTTGGTGTAGATTATTTGAGATGAAAAGTTGTCCCATGTGGTTTAAGAGGGGTAACACGAAAAAAAGTTGTAAAAGAATTTCAAATTTATTTTGTCAACTCATCAGCCACACATGTACACAAAACTACAGTACTTTGGAAAACCAAATTTATCAAATTTGTCCTGGGATCCACAAGACCACAGCTACATATCTATGAGATATTGGAGGTGTATGGTATGGTGATAATACATTGTTATACATGAATGTGTACGTGTGAGTTATTTGGTTATTTGGTCTTTTGTCAATGTCGAATGCTTTATATGTGGTAAAATTGTAGAAAACACACAATAATGTATGAATTACTGATTATATGATGAGAATGCAATCTTTCTTCTATTATTTTTGTTTTCGGGCCGGGGGATTTTTCATTAAAAATTCAATATTGTGTTGCTTGACGCATACGAAATTTGTAGCGAGACGAATTGAATGTAAGTAAGTACATGTGCGATTGATTATGTTGCTTGTCTATCAAGTTTCACGTGTTTATAATATCTGCTGGACAGCGTGGACGTATACAAAGTCCACGCTTCGAGAATCTAAGAAGTGAATCAAGTGATATAGAAAGTTTTACACAAAAATCACTCCACTATGACTTTGTTAACAAAGTATATATATTTTAAAGAAATATAGTGAAATTAAAACTTTACTATAAGCAAAAATTCGATCTCCCTTTTCTTGTATAACTTATTGATTTTTATTTGAGATTTTTGAATTAGATAAGTTAAAAGATGATTAAATCCATGAAGTAGTAATTTTTTAACTTGACCGATAGTTTCATTTGTGGGAGGACTCACCTGCTCTGTTACGGTTTTGCATCCATCAAATCTGACACATCTGTATCTTCCAAGATACTCTGCCTCTTGTCCCAACGTCCTCTTTGTGATTCTTGTCGGCGAACCAAGAGGAAAAAGACATCTTTTCAACGTCACATGATTCATCTTTGATCGTGATTACTTTAAAACTTCCCGATTTGATCTTGTAAGTGTATGACACACACACACCATGAGATGGCTTGTGGCTTGTTGGTTGATTGCTTCAGTGTCAGATTCTCTATGGCTTATCCAACCTACTCTAGTTTATGCACTTTGAAATTTATTGTACACTATTTTATGTTTAAAGACTTTGTAAACTTTTTATTTGATGGGTTTACTTAATTGAAATAAAAGTCGAAGGTGATCAGCTGATGATCAACTTAGGGCAGGAGGTGATCGGCTGATGACCAACTTAGGAGGTGATGTGACTGGCGAAGGACTTCGAAAAAACCGAGTCGCTTTGGTCTAGTAGTAAAGGGAGAAAAGTCTTGTCACATGGGTTCAAGTAGCATTGGCCACGGAAATTCGAAATTTAACATGGTTTCTTCTGGCTCAAAGAGATTAATCTTTAGGATCACTCCTGAATTATCAAAAAAAAAAAAAAAGAAGGACTTCGAAATTTTTTAAAAACATTATGAAGTCTTAATCATTTTATAGTCTTAACTAAGGAGTCTTTTGCACATACAAAAAAAAAAAGAAAAAAAAAATTAAGGAGTCTTAGATTTTTTTTGGTTTTTCTTTTTCCTATATAATTGAATATTTTCTACAAATCATTCATAGTCGAATCACGATTTCAATCGATCACCCATTAACTATTCCGAGAAGATCATCTTAGAAAGCAACTGGTTGGTTTATCAAAAAATGTGATTGGCTAATCGCCAATTTTGCGAAATGTCAAAATATGGATTTAAAAAAACTTGCTTTATTGATTCATAAGATATTGGTACTTATAAAAGTATGAAAACTAAGGTACATAACCAAATCTTTTAAAACCCCTTTCTTTCCGAGGCACAATTATCAAGGAGTTTCTACCACCCAACCTTTCCGACGCTGGTGAGACTCCGGCTCGCCAGCATTGGGATACTCGTTTCTCTGCTCTATCGTGCATCGTCTGCGTTTCCTTTTTCTTTCTATTTTTGTTTTTTCCTCATTTTTTCAACCCTTTTGCAACCATCTCGAACCTTTTTAAAACCACCAGATCTGAGCGATTGCACTTTCATCAGCCACAACGGACGGCGGTGGTTCCCGGTGAACCCCACCATCTTCTATATGTGCTCAACCTCCTCGACAGCGAATAAAAAGTCCACTACGCGTATTTTTTTTGATCTGGAAGTCTGGTCACAACTGAGAAATCTTACACCTTGGCTTTGTTGATGGCAGGAGTTTCTCTTGGACCATCAGATGCGCCATGCCGAGGGGAGTTGTTGACGGTGCACGAAGATGCTTTCTTTAGAGTTACAGTCTTCTCTACTTCATGGACATCCGCCTCAGCCACATATCACCCTCAGAGCTTGGCAGGACCGAATGTGTTGTTACCGGAGATGCTCTACTCATTGCATATCTTTCTACCATCTCCGTTCAGCCGCCACACAACCACTTTTTCTAGGGCAACCAAAGCTAGATTAGGTCTTTCTTTGGTGGGACTTGAATCTGATATAGGCTCATTAACTCTTTCGAAGCCCATGCCGAACAGATTAAATACCATGTCCGCGGTACTTCTTTGCTGGTAAATCTATAGGAAATACGTAGTTTGATCTTTTCTCAATGGCCGATTCATGTCGAGAATTGAATCAACTAGGCTGCTTTGGCTTTGCATCCACTATTTGAAATATCTGGTACTTGCTCCATCTGTGGCGATTTCTACCTATCCTGAATGCTTGAAGCCTCATGATACTTTATTGCTGAACTCAAACTATCAACGATTTGCTTAGTGCCTTGGAAGATTTGTGGCCAGCAGCTACTCCTTGGTATGTTTTGTGTCAACCCTAAGACAAGCTTTGTGTGGAATGCTTAATCTCCACGGACTCATCTGAGTGAAACCTGGCTTTAACTTCTCCTATTCCCATCACCTGGATCGTATGCTTGAAAGTTTATTATTTGAATTCTCCTCTTTGGGTTCTAAAGCAATCCTCAATCAACTATATAACCATAGTCGTCAGAATCTCTATTGTCATACTACTTCATGTAGCTCATCTCGCTCCAGCAAGAACCAAATCATTGATTCATTTCTCAATGTCACAAAGTCTTTTGACTATGACTAATCTGTCGTCCTTCGATTCTCTCAAGGATGATTTCTCGATTAACCATGATCTCACATGTGACAATACGCTCCGAAGCTTTTGTTTCATAGTTCTTTTGGTTTCAAAATCGATGAACCTTATCTATCATCTTTTGGTATTGGGGAATACCTTGTATTGTAATGTTTTAAACTTTGGATCACTTTAAACCCTCTGCATCGGTCGATTCTCACACAGTTACTCATTCAATAAAAACAAATAAATAATAGTAAAAAAAAAGAGAAAGTGAGAAAAATAAGGAAAGAAGTGAGAAACGATTCAATTGAGAATCTATAGAACCCTTTCTCAACAAATGTCAAATGACTAATAGTTGATTTTTTTCTAATTTAATCTTCAAATAAATAATTATATTATAAAAAATTATTAAAATAATATATATTGAGAAACTCATCCCATTTTTTACGATGAGATGCTCTTAGATCCTTCTGTTTGTACTTGCTCTAGTTTGCATAAATGAAAACACGTGTTTGTCCAAAAAGAGAAAACAAAGAACTAGTATTTGATTAGTTTTTTGTTGGTCCACAAGTATTTTATTAGTTTGACCTTAGAAATATTCTGGCTTTGATTTGTTTTGGTAGAACGCTAATTTACATGCTTTTCTAACCCGGTCCACGGAGACGTTGTACATATCAAAAGGTCCCGCAATTGCGGTTATTAAAAAGTATAGGGTAAATACTTGAAAAAAATATATAATATGAATACAATTAGATATAAAGTTATTAATATAGCTCTTCAAGCTGAATATTTTAAGTTTTAAATGCCCAATTTAAAGATAAGAGTTTTGATATCTCTAATCGTCCCAAGATGTATGCAAACGGATAAGAAGATGATACATTTTTGGTGACAAGAAGGTTTTCTGAATGGCATCTCGAACAACATGACAATCAAGTTCAATATATTTAGTATGTTCCAAAATTGCCACCATTTTGAAAAGCTGATTGAATGTCAAAATACTTGTTCATTATGCGAGCTGGAAAAGGAGTGCCAGTAATAGTTTGAGTTTGTAAATTATCATTGCAATAGACAGATATGCTGCTTTAACCCAAAACGAAGAAACAATGAAATGTATCTGTCTCATACAAAATCTAATAAAGTCTCGCGAAACAAACAAAATAAACATTGGGTATGAACGCGTTTAAACATAAAGCCAAATATCACTATCCAAACAAGGCATTGAGTATTAGGGAATGAAAAGCAAAACGTTAGTTAACACGGCAATTTAATGAGTAAAGAATAATAGCAAAGCATTGAGTATTAGGATATTGTGCTCTAATTTATGAATGCATATAAAATAATTTAATGTTGACAAAAAAATTAATATAAAAATAAGATTAAAACTGCTCCAAGGCCTAAAACCACTAGGTTAGATCAATATTCTTTTAAAGTTTAAACTCTATGTGAAAAGTCTAAAAACCTAAACCATTGTTTAAATTCAAGAATTTAAACAAAGATTAAGTTCACTAAATACATGAACCTTAATTTTTAATGGCTAAGCACTAGATTATCCTAAAATCAAACATTAGATTATCATTCAAGCCTAAGCATTAAAAACAACATAGATTAAAAACCATTTAAATAAATTCATAACTGTTATCATAAATCAAGCAAGCCATGAAATCTTCGAACTCAAACAAAACAAGTGATTGAAGTTTTTTGAAGAAAAGCGTCATCAAAACTAATGAAATACAAAACTCGGGGTCAAAATCTATTTTAAGAAGGATTTACATATAGTTTAACATTCATTTCTCTAAAATTACCAATAAAATAATTTTTTTTCTGATAAAACTATTATAAGAACTGGAGGAATTGGTAGAAGTAACAAAAAATATCTATAATTAAATGACTAACCATTCTAACCATTACCCTACAATATACTATGTATTTTCTATAATATTGACAATTTTACCCATTGTATACACCCTCTCTCACGTGCACTCTCTCCCCCTCTATATCTATATATTCTATAATATTGACAATTTTACCCACTATATACACCCTCTCTCACATGCACTCTCTCCCCATCTATATCTATATATACACACATATTCTCTCCTTTCCTCATTTTTCTTTTTTATCCTTTTTTTTTCATTTATAACACAACAACACCTTTCACACAGCACAGCGCCTACTTGTCACATTTTTCCTTTTTGGTAATCTCACTATGGGCCATGGCTATTTACTTAATTTCTTACATTAGTTAGGTATTTTCTTTGTCTGTTTTTTTTGTTTTGGTTAATGGGCAAATTTGCCCTAAGAACTGTATATACGATAAAGGTATTTTATAAAGAGGTTGGACGAACAACCTCGAAAAGGGGCGGAGCCATGGAGACACTATGTCAGCTGACCATTATTAATTTGCAAAATTGTATTATACTTTTCTATTTGATAATAGAGACTGCCATGTATAGTACCAAACATGTACAATACCAAACATTTTGGGTAATGCCACTTTCTGCAATTCTTTTTCCCGCTTGCCACAACCCCATAATTGAAAGACTATTATACATTTCTTTTCTTTAACACAAAACTAATTATTTTCTATGTATTTTTTTGGGAGTTAAAATAATTGAGTAAGATAATTAAACATGCATTGTTAAACGTCAAATTCTTTCGCTCATTAATTTTTTCCCCAAAACACAAATCTCTCTCTCTCCTTGACCCTCGATTTTTCCGTTTCTCCATCTTTAATCTCTCTCGACTTTTCATCTTCTTCCATCTCAGTGTCTCTTAGTCTGCCGTCGGAGCTGCAACACAAACTGAATCTCTTTCTACAAAACTTCATCTGTGTACGCCGCATAAAATGGAGAAATTCTTCATCCAAACACAATTCTTCGACTAAGACCTCTGTCTCATCCGTTTGCCTCCGCCGTGGCAGGCGAAACCGCTAGGTCTAGTTCTAGAGTTCTTATATTCGACCTCAGGCAGGCATCGCAGGTCTGCAAATCTGGTGGACCAGATCCAGCCGGCCAGGTTTTTGTCCATCACTATTATGTCCTTCATTCTCTTTAGTGGACTATATAGTTTGGTAATGCATTTTTGTGTCCATTGCTAACAATAAAACTTGTCCACACTGGAGGTCTGCAAATTTGGTGTCCGGTGGACCAGATCCAGCCAACCAAGTTTTTGTCTACCACTATCAAACTTGTCCATACTGCAGGTCTGCAGACCCAGTGGACCAGATCCAGCCAACGAGGTTTTTGTCCACCACTAACATGTTCTTATATCTCTTCAGTGGACCTTATCAGTTTGGTCATACATTTTGTTTCCATTGCTAACAAAAAAACTTGTCCACACTGCAGGTTTGCAGATCCGGTGGACCACATCTAGCAGCCAAGGTTTTTGTCCATCACTGTTATGTTCTCCGTCTCTTGAGTGGACCATAGTCAAGGTTTAGTATGACGATTCATGTCCACTGCTAACAGTAAACAGTATCCACACTACATATCTGCAATTCCGGTTGACCAGATACAACGATCAAGATTTTTGTCCACCATATTTACTTGATTACAGAATGATGAAAAACATGTTTATAAACAATTAATGTTAATAATGATTTATGGGAAAATTATGAATTGTGCCATGTACAGTGACATACTTCTTCGTCAATGCCAGTTTGTGAAACTTATTGTCCCGCCTTCCACACCGTGCTACATAAAAGACTATAATATCCTCATGTCATTAAAACACAATAATTTTTTTTTCTCGAGATATTTCGGAGTTAACCTAAAGTAATTAGACTAATTAAATAATTTTTTCTTTCTCAATTGATTTTTTTTTCTTCTCCGCTTTATCTCAAAAAAGAGAGAAAACCATCTCTCTCTTCCCTTATAACCATCGATTTTTCACCTTCTGCAATTTCTATCTCTCTCTTTTGCTAACATCACTTCATCCTCAATATCTCTCACTTCCACAATCGACCCTCTTTCCGTCCCACTTCTTATGGCAGCATACAATGGACAACCAATCTAACCTATCTAATAACCAAGTTCAGTTGTCCACCATGTACTCTGTCTGACCCGCCTTACCCCTCCGTAGGCGACCAACACGGCGGTCTAGTTCTGGAGACCCTCTAACTGAGCTTGTGTATGTTTTTAATAACTTTTCAAAGATCTAGAGTTTATGGTATTGATGGACAATTGGGTAACCGATGGACCATTTGGTTGTGATGGACCATGTTTGGGCAAATTTTAACCGATTTGTACTTGAACAGTTCTACGGAATGAACGCGAAGAAATATTTATTGATTAACGCTCAAAATTACAATAAATCAATATCAACACCCATTGTGGGATGATCTTCTAAGCCATGACTTTTCCTTCATTGATAATAGTTGCTTGATAGGGTTGTACCTTTAATATTCTTGGGTTCTTCACCTCCCCCTTTCACGCTTTAAGGACCTTTTAATTTATAGTAGTAACCAAACCCTAATTCTAATTGGATTGGGTTTAGTATAGTCGGTTTATGCTTAACCGAAGATAACCGAGAGTGAATTTATTTTTTCCCAACAGTTTGCCCCCTACTCTTCATTTTCTAATTTAGAATTTGGAGAGTAGTATATCTAGTAGATACGCTAGATTATGCCGTTATTCTGTCTCTTGGACTCCATGGTGTTATTCCGACATGAGCTCGTGTATCTCTTTATCTCTTGTCGACTTTAAAGATAATTAATGATTTTACTCCAGCCGCAACCTTGCTTCTGTAGATGTTTTTGTTCTTCCATTTTCATATATTGTCTTCCTAGCCATAGTAGTCCCTTTGATGTCTTTTTGAGGTTGTACACATCTTGTTTGCGTGACTCTCCACATACGCCGTGTCACAGATAATCAATCCTTAATAGTCATCTATTCCATTCCATAGCTTTCAGGCCCTCGCTTCTATTTGTGTGTTTGGGGAGTTGTTCTCCCATTATTTGTCTCTTATCTTTGTGTAGAATACACGAAGCATTTCTAATCCGTTGTTGACTTTTCATCTTGCATGTGCCCAATTATGTAAATTTAGAGCCTTCAACCTTCTCTTTTTTATGTGAGATTGATTTATTTTAGACCTTCCCTTGGTGGTCGCATTTTTTTGAATCGAAACAACATATGTTTCCACACAACAATCTTCTTTGTGGCAGCTTTGTTTTGTCGACGTTATGATTTCTCTTTCTTAACACGTTTGCGACACTATTGGCTATTTTTATCTCTTAAAAGTTGTTTTTCCTCTTGACATGAGAAGGTTTCACATCGACTTGTTCAGTTTTCATCTCCACATGTTCAATTTTTCACGAATTTTTTTATGTAGCCATTAGCAGGGAATAACCCCGACTAGACAATCTACTATGGTGATCGTCGAGCTTCTCTTTCTCAGAAGGTGTTGCAATTTTGTAACAGTCGCAACTGCTGCATTTTTCCTAGTTTGTAATGTCTATAGCCACTGGTTTTGTTGGTTAGAAACTGTAGCCAATAATCTTTTTCTTGAGGTCACTGCCCCTATATTCTTGGTGGTCATTTGCTTCACCGCAACTATTGTTGCATGTTATTCTAGCGACATACGCTTCATTGCAATTACCATAACTTTGACATTGTCATCCCTTTGAAGTGGCATTTGAGTCTGTTTCAAGGAGATCATGCCCCTGGTGTAATAAAACTTTATGTATGGTCTTTCTTAGTAACTGATGACGAGCAGATATTTGTTTATGGTTTTTGCCAGAACCATTGTTGGTACTCATAATAAGGCGTGCCCCTAGAATTTTTTTAATTAACCATCATTTGTGTTTTTCACAATGAGGCCTGCCTCTAAATTATGGAGGTCATTGTAATGATCCTCATCAAGGGGTAAATTTCAAAAATAAAAACTCAAGACCAAAAGACCAAGAAGGGAAGCCAACAAGGAGAAAAGAAAGTTTAATGAAGAAAAGTCCGAGAAAATTTGGACGGATCGAGAAATGGCCAAGTTGACCGAAGATGCCCGAAGGACCGAGAGTTGTCCGAGAGCTACCGAGAATTGCCGAGAGTGCTGAGACGGATCGAGTATCGCCGAGAGTCGATGACGATCGATCGAGAGACACTAACCGACCCAACAAGAAAAATCTTCCTTCACCCAAAAATGAACTAAGTCAAGAGAAGTAGTGGAAGATTAAATTATTCAAAGTGGAGTTAGTGGAAGGATTAAACAAATCAAGAAGGAGTTAGTGGAAAGATTAAACAATTCAAAGTGGATTAATGGAGATTAAACAAAGTTTTAGTGGCCAAGTGTTAATGTTAAACATACACAAGTGTTAACAACATGCACTAAGGAGAAGGAATGAGCCTCATGCATTGGCCATCTCCACCACCCAAACTCTCTATAAATAGAGACTCACTTCTCTCATTTTCGCACAAAGTCACAAGGGCTAAGGAGAGAAATTGAGAGAGAAAGTGAGTGAGAGAGTATAGAGAGAAGAGGGGGCGAGTTTGCGAGTTCGAAAGAGAAAAGAAGAGAAGAGAAAAGAATAGAAGAAGCAAGACAAGACTATCGACCGCTACAAGTTGAATCGTTAAGGAAATCGATTTCAACCAAAGAGGTGATACGAGTGTGGCGCGAAAGAAGCTTCATCAAGGGAGACCGATCATCGCCGGTTTTCTGTGAGTTCAGGCACATATTTTGCCGGACTAGATGGGGAATTAAAGACGTCCATCTAGTGCACGGTTTGCATGATCATTTAGTTGCATTTTACTCGAACTTCTTTTGTGATTTTCTTGTTTAAATGCATGCGCGGTGAGGTTACACCGGTTGCTAGTTCAAAATGTTCTAGTAACAAGGGTGGTAACTAGTCAAGATACTTGTAAAATTATGAGCTTAAAAACCATATAACCTCAAGTATCAACTTTGGTGAAGTCTTAATGCGTTTTAGTCTGCGAGAAATTCCGGTTAAGCGTAGTAAGACTTGGTATTGCTATCCTTCCCATCCGTACCACATGCAGCCGCGACATGCAACCCATGTTCGTGTGTTTGTAGAGTTGGCTACGAAGAGCTCGGAGGTTAATGGGTTCGCTACCCTAGCCGAAGCTGTCTACACGACGGTATGGCTTTGAGTGATGTCCGATTGCATGCCTTTGTGGTTGCAATACGGTTGTTCATGAGGGGTTAGGGAAAGGATGCATACCGGGCCCATAAATTAAAACTTGTTAAAAACTCTTGTTTTATTTCAAGTTTATGTTGTTGCATGTTGTTGCATATTGTTGTATTTGCTTGCCAGATTAATTTGCTTAGCTCATTATCTTCCGCAATGCTATCTCTGATTGTGTGCTTGTTGTTGTTTCGCTTGCATGTTGATTGTTTCACTTGCATGTTGATTGTTTCGCTTGCATGTTAATTGTATTCGCTCGCATGTTGTATGATGATGGGGTTTTGGGGTTGGGGATTACTTCTTTGCAGAAACCCTGAGCTCACTAAGTAATCTTAGATTACTTATGATAATTATTTGTGGTGCAAGTAACCCTAGAGGGAACTAGAGGGCGTGATGAACGATAGGAACCCGGAGTAGTTTTTGTTTTGTGTCTTTTGTAAGTTACAAGTATGTTTTACCACCTTTTGTTTAATCATTTGTAATAAACTCTTTTTATCAATCAATGTATTTGGGTTTCTTTTAATCGGGCGAGTTATACTGATATAGACTTTGTCCGATTCGGCTCAACACACGGCGTGTCTGTAGGGTTGTAAGCCTTAAGGATGTATCATGTGGTCGGGAACCTCACCGATGGACTGGCAAAAGGGTCATGATTCGTTCTTGTACCCAGCCGGATCATTGGTGAACGTTTCCAAAGTGGCATCTCGGTGCTGTCCAATGGCCTTCGTGGTCATAGAACGGTTCACGGGCGTTACAATGATGGTATCAGAGCATGGTTATGATGCTATATATTACTCGTGTTTTCAATGTTTTATCGAGTCAAAATGGTCGCAATAGACACCTAGGATAATCCGGTTCGTTCATCACTTAGGGTTAGATGGGATTAAGTAAACCCTTTGTTGATCGTGGATGCAGATGTCTCGTCAAGGATCCGAAAGGACTAGATCGACGCGCTTTTCGCCGGACACAGGGAGGGGTTCAAGTCAACAGTTTGGTCCGGAGGAATGGGGTCTGCACTTTGGAGATGCACAAGGGGAGGAATCGTTTCCAGGTATATTCGAACCGAACATGTTTATGCCTGAATGGGATGTACCTGTCGCGACACCGAGATACACACCATTAAGCTCAACTCGATTCAGTACACCGGAGAATATGTATCCACCAGGATTTCCACCGATGGGTCCGTTCGCTGCCAACCCAAACCAAAACATGCCGAGAGGAGACCAAGTTCATGGAGAAGGCCCGAATGAGCCAACGTACCAGAGACCCAACAGACGCTTAAGATGATTCAAGATCTTTTGAACCACATGATTCAACAGCAGCAGCAGAACCAAGGAAATCAGTCAACAGAAACTTCATCAGACCACTTCCTAAAATTGGTATTGATGATGAGAAACCTAGGAATTCCCAAGTTCAAAGGAGATTAGAACACGGTCTTAGAAGACGCATGGATAATAGAGTTGGAGACTAACTTTGAAATGTCAAGATGTCCGGAGGAATTTAGGAGACCAATCGCGGTCAAATTCTTAGAAGAAGATGCTTGTGCATGGTGGGATAGCGTAGTTCCTCGCTATTGATTTCAAACTATATCTTGGGATATCTTCCGGATAGAATTTGAGCAAAAGTACTTTCCACCAGAGTCACGCGATCGACTGGAGAACCAGTTCTTGCGACTGGAACAAGGAGAAATGAGTGTTCGAGCCTATGGGAGAGTTTTCACCAGACTTCGAAGATACTTGTACCAAGTAAACGACGATGAGTTAGCTATGGCCCGAGGATTCTTTAATGGACTCAGACCAGACATAAAGGGAAGGTTGCACGCTGTGACATACCAAAGTGTCGCAGAAGTGGAAGAAAGAGCGGTGAGTGTTGAGGAAGCCATCGAGACGGAAAAGGAGATTACGGCCCGAGAGAAAAAGAAGGAACCAGTGCAGCAGAATAAGATCGTGAATTTTCGGAAGGTAAATCAAGTAGCAGGACGAAATTGGGGCGCAGGCCGTGGTAAAGTCAAAATGAATGTTAACCAAGGAGGTCGTACTGTGAGCAACTTGGATCCCAGGGGATGCTATGTGTGTGGTCAACTTGGGCATTTTGCTCTAGCTTGTCCAACTGTTGAGGAAACAAAGAATACTAGTCTCTCGTCTGTCACATGTTTCTACTGTGGCGAGATGGGACACTACGTGACCTCATGTCCACCGAAGCCGACCAAACCGAACGCCCAAACTGTGAACCGTGCCCAGCCAGTGCATCAAGTAAAGGAACCCCCAGCAAAGAAGCAGGCAACCCCAGCAAATGTTTTTGCTTTAGGAGTAAAACCACCTAAACCTCCGCAGGTCGCGAAAGGCCCTATAACAGGTTTGATTGGGTTATAACTCTCTTGTGATTGTTTGCGTGCTTGTGTGTTTGTGTGATTAGTTTTTGCATTGCATTTTTGCATTTGCTTTGCGTTTAGGAACATTACTTGTTGGTGGTAACCCCACACATGTATTGTTCGATTCGGGAGCGTCCAATAGTTTTGTGACTTCCGGAGTGGCTGACAAGTTCGGAGACTTGTGTGAAGAGGAAGAAGTGAACATTAACGTCTTCACAGCTGGAAATCAACCGCCTCTGAAGACAAGAAGATGGTTCAAGGAAGTGTCCATAGTCTTGCAAGATACAAACCTCCCGGTAAATCCTCTAGTGATGCCATTGGAGAGGTTTGACGCTATTTTGGGAATGGATTGGTTGTCGGAGCACCAAGCCCATATAGACTGCAGCAGAAGCAGAGTTATATTTGAAAATGGAGGAAGGACACCTCTAGTTTTCAATGGAATTAGCCCGAGTAAGACGGCATACTTCGTATCGGCAGCAAGGATTGGAAGATCATTCGATGAAGATGATGTTTATTTAGTCACTCTTACCGCCATGGGAGGGGATGACAAAGAAGGCATGAAAGTTGAGGACATCGCCGTAGTCAAGAACTATGAAGACGTATTCCGACCGTTAGAAGGATTGCCTCCGCCAAGAAGCCATCCTTTCACTATAAATCTTGAGCCCAGAGCTACCCCAATTGTTAAGGCACCATATCGCATGGCACCAGCCGAGTTGGCTGAACTTAAATTTCAGTTAGAGGATTTATTGGAGAATTGTTTAATACGACCAAGTTCATCACCCTGGAGAGCCCTAGTGCTATTTGTCAAGAAGAAAGACGGAAGCATGCGTTTGTATAATGATTACCGAGGAATCAATAACATAACTATCAAGGACAAGTATCCGTTGCCACGGATTGATGAACTGTTGGATCAACTCCGAGGAGAAAGTTGGTTTTCGAAGATTGATTTAGCCTCCGGCTACCATCAAATTTCAATTGCATAACAAGATGTGATGAAGACTGCTTTTCAAACAAGATACGCCCAGTATGAGTTCGTGGTAATGCCGTTTGGACTTACCAATGCACCGGCGACATTCATGCGTTTAATGAATGAGGTTTTCCATGATTATTTGGATCGATTTGTGATAATATTCATCGATGACATCCTTATATATTCACGGAGTGCAGAGGAGCACGCGGAGCATTTGAAGAAAGTGTTGGAGAGACTAAGGGAGATGAAGCTTTTCGCCAAGTTCAGCAAGTGCAAGTTCTGTCAAAGGAAAATTGGACTTTTAGGACACGGAGTTTTGGAGCAAGGCGTGTTCGCTGACCCAGAGAAGATTGCCTCAATCCAGGATTGGCCAAAGCCAACCTCGGTGACAGAAGTCCGAAGTTTCTTAGGCCTTGCAGGCTATTACCGGAAGTTCATAAAGGGGTTTTCATCCATTGTGAAACCTTTGACACGACTCACCGGTAAAGGAGTACCATTTATATGGAGCGAAGAAGTGGAAGAAGCTTTTAGGAAGCTAAAGGGAGCATTGACATCAGCAGCAGTGTTAGCCCTATCCGAGCCAAATCAGCCATACTCTGTGTTCACAGATGCATCAAGAGTTGGTGTTGGATGTGTTTTGATGCAATGAGATAGAGTAATTGCCTATGCCTCCAGACAGTTAAAGAAGCATGAGGAGAACTACCCCACACATGACCTAGAAATTGCAGCCGTGGTGTTTGCATTGAGAATATGGAGATCGTATTTGTATGGAGAAGCTGTTCAGGTATTTACGGATCATCAAAGTCTTAAATACTTGTTCACTCAACAAGACTTTAATTTGCGCCAGAGAAGGTGGATGGAATTCATTGCCGATTACGACTTGAAGATTCAGTACCACCCAGGCAAAGCAAATGTAGTTGCAGATGCGCTAAGCCGAAGGAAAGCACAAGTGGATGCCGAGAGAGACGTGGAGATTCTAGCCGACGAGTTGAAGAAGGTAAGGATTCTAGCCTTAGAAGGAGAATCTAGTGAGCCGTTGGGTTTACAAGCTGTAACTCAAGCGAGCCTACTACATCGAATTTGCGAAGAGCAACCCAAGGACGAGAACCTGAAGAAGATTATTGAAGAATTGAAGAGCTCAGAAGGATGGAATGCTAGTGGTTACCACTTAGCAGATGATGACACCTTACTTCTCAATGGGAGAATAACTGTACCTAACTGGAGTGGACTACGAGAGGAGATATTGAGAGCAGCCCATAGCTCAGCATTAAGTATACACCCCGGAAGCACCAAAATGTACAAGGGCGTGCGTTGATATTATCATTGGCCTGGACTGAAGAGAGTAGTAGCGAAATGGGTAAGCCAATGTGACTCATGTCAAAGAATCAAGGGAGAGCATCAAGTACAGGATTGCTTCGCAACTTGCCCATACCAACTTGGAAATGGGACTCTATCTCGATGGATTTTATTACCGGTCTACCCGTAAGGAAGGGACGAATCAATGATGCAGTATGGGTAGTAGTTGATCGATTAACCAAAGTAGCTCGTTTGGTTCCAGTAAGAAGCATAGCTCAAGCGCCAGTCTTGGCAGAAAAGTATATAGACGAGATTTTGAAGTTGCATGGTGTGCCAGCAAACATTTTTTCTGATCGCGATCGGAAATTCGCGTCATTATTTTGGCAAGATTTACACAGGGCATTGGGAACGGACGTTCACATGAGCACCTCATTCCACCCAGAGACTGATGGACAGACGGAAAGGACTATCCGAACCATAGAGGACATGATCTGACTATGTGCTTTGGAATGGTCATCGGATTGGGAGAAGAATTTGCGGTTAGTTGAATTTGCGTATAACAATAGTTACCATTCGAGTATCGGCATGTCACCATTTGAAGCAATGTACGGAAGGCCGTGTCGAACGCCTTTGTGTTGGAACGAAGTTGGAGAAAGGACGAGCTTCAATCACAAATTGATTGATGAGACCACTGAGAAGATCAAGTTCATTCGTGAGAGCATGAAGAAAGCGCAGGATCGCCAGAAGAAGTACGCAGACCGTAAAAGGCGAGAAGTCGAATTTGAAGTCGTAGATATGGTGTACTTGAAGGTTGCACAACAAAAAGGAAAGGATTGCTTTGATAAAGTGGGAAAGCTTGCGGTAAGGTTTATCGGACCATACCGGATCGAGAAAAGAGTTGGAGAATTAGCCTACCGGCTATCTATGCCTGAGGTTATGCGATTGCATAAAGTATTCCATGTTTCACAACTACGGAAGCATGTACCAGATCCTAACATGATTGTGCCCGAGCCTATCGAGGAGTTGGAGCCAAATCTCACATACCCCAAAGGACCATTTGGAATAGGGCAAAGAAGGACTCAGAAGTTGAAGAACAGGAGCATTTCTCGAATCCAAGTATTTTGGGGAAAGCAAAACCGTAAAGTCACCACTTGGGAAGACGAGGATAGGATTCGTGCCAAATATCCCCAGCTGTTTACCGAAGAAGATGAGGCAGGACCATCGGAACCCTATGGAATTCTTGAATGTAATGACGCTCACCAAGGGGTAAATTTCAAAAATAAAAACTCAAGACCAAAAGACCAAGAAGGGAAGCCAACAAGGAGAAAATAAATTTTTATGAAGAAAAGTCCGAAAAAATTTGGACGGATCGAGAAATGGCCAAGTTGACCGAAGATGCCCGAAGGACCGAGAGTTATCCGAGAGCTACCGAGAATTGCCGATAGTGCTGAGACGGATCGAGTATCGCCGAGAGTTGACGACGATCGATCGAGAGACACTAACCGACCCAGCAAGAAAAATCTTCCTTCACCCAAAAATCAACTAAGTTAAGAGAAGTAGTGGAAGATTAAATTATTCAAGGAAGAGTTATTGGAGTTAGTGGAAGGATTAAACAAATCAAGAAGGAGTTAGTGAAGTTAGTGGAAGGATTAAACAATTCAAGATGGATTAGTGGAGATTAAACAAAGTTTTAGTGGCCAAGTGTTAATGTTAAACACACACAAGTGTTAACAACATGCACTAAGGAGAAGGAATGAGCCTCATGCATTGGCCATCTGCACCGCCCAAGCTCTCTATAAATAGAGACTCACTTCTCTCATTTTCGCACAAAGTCACAACGGGTAAGGAGAGAAATTGAGAGAGAAAGTGAGCGAGAGAGTAAAGAGAGAAGAGGGGGCGAGTTTGCGAGTTTGAAAGAGAAAAGAAGAGAAGAGAGAAGAAGAGAAGAAGCAAGACAAGACTATCGACCGCTACAAGTTGAATCGATAAGGAAATCGATTTCAACCAATGAGGTGATCCGAGTGAGCCGCGAGAGAAGCTTCATCAAGGGAGACCGATCATCGCCGGTTTTCTGTGAGTTCAGGCACATATTTTGCCGGACTAGATGGGGAATTAAAGACGTCCATCTAGTGCACGGTTTGCATGATCATTTAGTTGCATTTTACTCGAACTTCTTTTGTGATTTTCTTGTTTAAATGCATGCGCGGTGGGTTACACCGGTTGCTAGTTCAAAATGTTCTAGTAACAAAGGTGGTAACTAATCAAGCTACTTGTAAAATTATGAGCTTAAAAACCATATAACCTCAAGTATCAACTTTGGTGAAGTCTTAGAGGGGGTTATTGGTTCTATGATTTTAATGGATTTGGAAATCCAAACAAAAATCATGTGTTATTCAATCAATTATTTTAAAAATACTTATCAAAATTATGTGTTATTGGTTCTATGATTTACAAATACTTGTTAAAATCTCATGTTATTCATTCAATGATTTGTTTTTGGATTTCCAAATCCACATTATGTTTTAAATGGATTTGCATGGATTTGAAAGTGTAAAATAGAAGGATTCAAATCCAAGGATAAAACATGTTATTTCAAAATCCATGTGTTTTGATTTTAAGAATTTACAATTTCATGTTGATTTTGGAAATCATCTCTCCAATAACAGCCCCTTAATGCGTTTTATTCTGCGAGAAATTCTGGCTAAGCGTAGTAAAACTTGGTATTGCTATCCTTCCCATCCGTACCACATGCAGCCGCGACATGCAACCCATGTTCGTGTGTTTGTAGGGTTGGCTACGAAGAGCTTGGAGGTTACTGGGTTCGCTAGCCTGGCCGAAGCTGTCTACACGACGGTGTGGCTTTGAGTGAAGTCCGATTGCATACCTTTGTGGTTGCAATACGGTTGTTCATGAGGGGTTAGGGAAAGGATGCATACCGGGCCCAATAATTAAAACTTATTAAAAACTCTTGTTTTATTTCAAGTTTATGTTGTTGCATGTTGTTGCATGTTGTTGCATGTTGTTGCATGTTGTTGTATTTGCTTGCCAGATTAATTTGCTTAGCTCATTATCTTCCGCAATGCTATCTCTGATTGTGTGCTTGTTGATTTTTCGCTTGCATGTTGATTGTTTCGCTTACATGTTGATTGTTCCACTTGCATGTTAATTGTATTCGCTCGCATGTTGTATGATGATGGGGTTTTGGGGTTGGGGATTACTTCTTTGCAGGAACCCTGAGCTCATTAAGTAATCTTAGATTACTTATGATTATTTTTTGTGGTGCAGGTAACCCTAGAGGAAAGTAGAGGGCATGGTGAACGATAGGAACCCGGAGTAGTTTTTGTTTTCTGTCTATTGTAAAATTACAAGTATGTTTTATTTCGAACCAAACTTCAGCCTTAGGCCTTATCCAAGAACTTTACAACCTTTTGTTTAATCGTTTGTAATAAACTCTTTTTATCAATCAATGTATTCGGGTTTCTTTTAATAGGGCGAGTTATACTGATATAGACTTTGTCCGAGTCGGCTCAACGCACGGTATGTCTGTAGGGTTGTAAAGCCTTAAGGATGTGTCGTGTGGTCGGGAACCTCACCGATGGACTGGCCAAAGGGTTCTGATTCGTTCTTGTACCCGGCCGGATCGTTGGTGAACGTTTCCAAAATGGCGTCCCGGTGCTGTCTAATGGCCTTCCTCGTCATAAAACGGTTCGGGGGCGTTATAGTCATGCTCATGATTTTTGTAATGAGCAGTCAATGCTTCTTGTTTCTTACCGAGGAGGCTTTGCGTGACCATAATCACTTCATATGTTGGGAGGCATTGCCTCTGATTTTCTTTTGTAATGATATTTTCACATCATATACTTTTGAAGCGGACCATTATTGGCATTTATTTGTAGTTGGCTTTTGCCTCTTATAAATTGACAAAGTTGGGAATTTACCATTACATCAGTTGATGAGGTATTGGTCCCTGCTTTTTTTTTTGTTTATAGCTCCCTGGCATTTTAAAGCAACAATTACTTATGCTTTTCATAACTAGGGATTGTCCCCTTTATGTCTGACACAACCAATTTCTGGTGTATTCTATAATGAGGATTCTCCCTTCTATTTTTGATGCGACCATTGTCTGGTGCTTTTTATTATGAGGTGTCCCTCTTAATTGAAACGTATTGACCGTGGTCGTTGTACGTTATGGCTTTGCCAATGATTTGTTTATTAGTGGGCATTGTGGCATCTTGATTTAGGTACTTCCTCAATGGGTAAGCACCTTCCAGTTTATCAGAGCATGCTTCCTCGTCACTTATCTTTGTTGGGAGACATCGTCTCTGATTTCTTTATATAATGAGCATTCAATGCTTCTTATATCTTACGAGGCTTTGCCTCAGCTTTTTTGTTAAGTGATCATCATCACTTTTTCTTTGTTTGGAGGCATTGCCCCCTAGTTTAATTATTTATATATGATGAGCATTAATATATGCTCATTGTATCTGAAGAGACTTTACCTCTTAGCTTATGTTTTATTTTTAGTGACAATCGTCACTTTCTATTGTCGGAGACATTGCCTCCAATTTTAATAGTGAGCATTCTATGCTTCTTATGTTTTAGGAGGCTTTGCACCTTTGTTTAGTTTTTAGCAACCATAGTTACTTTATTTCCACTAAGTCCGTGATTTTAGTCTGGCAATGATATTCATCGCAGTCATCTATACCAACAGCATCAACGACCATGGTCGCTGCTTGTCACGCTTGTAAGTGGTGCTGCCTTTTATTCGATTGGCATTGGCCATGGTCTGCAGGCTAAGGCCTTCCCTTTACTTTGTTCAGTAGTGATTGTTGTCACAACTTTTTTTCTTTTCTTTTGAGGCAGTGCCTTTTGATTTTGTTCAGTAGTTGAATGTCGTCATAATTCCAGCGACATCTCGCTATTAAGTATATATTAAGCGACCATAGTCACTTCTATTTGCTAGGAGGCATAGCCTCTGTTTCCTTTCTGTAATGACCTTAGTCATTGATTTTCTTTGGTCAGTGACCATAGTCATCATCCTTCCTTGGGAGATTATTTTCCTACTGATTGTTGTCACTTTCTCTCAAAATATGTGACTGTAGCCAACTTATCCTTTACGAAACTGTAGCCACATCTTTTTGTGTAGCGATTGTAGTCAAATTATCCTTACGCAACCGTAGCCACATCATTCTTTATAGTGACTGTATGATAAGAATGAGAACTGTATCTTTATTATCGATATCGGAATTGTAACTGAATATAACCGTAAGAGTCTCTAGACGCAGCTAAAGCAATTCTCTAACTCACAGATGTCAGATACGACTCTGTTCACTCATAACAAACAACATGGGAAATGAAAGAATAACAAACTCCAGCTATTTATAAGTCTTCTTCTTCCCGTGCTTCTTCAGTCTCCACTTCCTTAGCACGTGACTTCCTTCGTGTGTATACTATAAATGGCTTATCAATGTAGCCGCTTCTCTTCTTTTTATAGCAATCTTGATCACTTTCTCTATTCTCAGTGACAGTCGCCACTTCTCTTAAAGACAAGTTGTGTTTTATTTCTTGTTAGTAATTGCGGTATAGCTACATTGTTTTAGCCAGATCTTTTCCAAGTAACTTAAGAGACAAACATATTGCTTCAAGTTACTCGAGCTAGTTAGACCTTTGTTACAAGGCACTTAGCCTTTACCTGCATGAACGTAGTCTTCTAGATTATTTTAGATGAGCACGTAGCTTCTGCTACCTTAGAGACACATCTATATTTATTTATTGTAGATGCTTATTGCTAAACCTTATGTGATCTTACGGATCCCTTGTGCTTAAGAACTTAACTTTTTTTATCAAATTCGTCTACAATACACCAATATAATTCCAATGTGCATGCATGCTTAGTTCTTAATATATAGTTTTTATAGGTATATACATATAGCTAAGCAACTAGTTACTTATTAGTGACAAGGGCTTGACTTATCTACTTATCTCATGGAGCACAAAGAAAGGATATA